>NC_081410.1:53849111-54207861 GCF_030272615.1 Cryptomeria japonica | reverse complement strand
CCATTGTAGGGCTTTGTCTCTTAATTTTCTAGTAAACAATTTTGCAAGCAACCTTTGGTCATAAGCAAAATCAGTACAGATTGTTTGAAAAGTCTTAACATGTGTTAGAGGATCACCTTTACCATTATAAAGCTCCAAATGCGGGATTTCAACATGTTTAGGAGGAATAGCTCGAACAATGTCAAGAGAAAGTGGGCTCGCAACATCAAATGTGGGCACACTAAACTTAGATTGATTCATAGAGGCAATTTGTTGTTGTAAAGAAGAGACAGTTTGTGCAAGATTGTTAATGGTCGCTTCAGTCGAAGAGTTCATATTAGACGTGTTAGATTGTGATGGAGGTGTTATGTTATTAAAAGAAGGTAAAGAGTAAGGTGGTGGGACTCTATGATAATTAGTCATAGGAGATGATTGGACAGGAGGAACACTACAAGGAGGAATGAAATGATTGAATGAATTGCCCCCTTGCGTCATGTTCATTTGTGGAGATATAATAGGGACACTCATTGAAGGAATGAATGAAGAAGTCGGATTAAATGAAGAAAGAGGGTTAATTGAAGAAGAAGGATTGCCCCCATGACTGGTGATCACAGGAGGAATGTCTTGTGTAGAAGTAGCCATTATGTTTGATGTAAAGGTAGGTATGCTAGCAATAGAAGTCGTCAAAGGAATAGAATGATTGACTTGAGTAGGAGGTTGTGTATAACCCAAATTTTCAGCACAACTCTTCATAGGCATCACATTCGAATCCACAATGTGTGCAATACCACGCAAAATATCAATTCCATTCTTATCACTTTGAAGCATACGTTTTAGGCCCTCAATTAAAGGAAGAGCTTGACTATCGGGGTATTCTTGAGACATCCATTGTCGAAAATCGTCAAATTGGTTATCCAATTTTGAAAGTTGTTCTTCAGAAACCTCATGGAGAGCTTCTTCATCATTAGGAGGATTAGAAGAATTACCCATGTCCTCGTTAAAAAGGCTATTCAAATTAGGTTCCATCTCCTTGGTAATTAAACCTCGGAAAGACTTAATTCTACGGCTTCGTCTAACGGGAATAGTGTAAGTAGGGCTAATTGTTGTGAAACTCATGCACTAGAGAGGGAGAGAAAATTTTGATTTTAGAGGTAACAATTTTCAGTAAAATCAGCCAATCTTCTGGATTTAAGCTGTTAAATACAATCAGGACAATCTCCCGAAATTTCAGAAAAAATGTCAGGGACCGTGGCGCTTCGGAGTGCACACGGTCCCGACAACTTTTTTTGAAATTTGTAGGGATGAAAGTTATGATGATTTTAGAGCTAATCTGAAAAAATTGAGTGATTTTACGATCTGTAGATAGGCCAAATTAAAGTTGCAATCTCGAAATTGAACCCTACCAAGATTGTCGAAAAATGCAAAAATTTGAATTTTGAAAAAGAGAGGGAAACTGAAATTTTGAATTTTATGATTTTAGAGGGAATGTCAAGAGCAATGCAAATTTTGAAATTTAAAAATTGACTCAATTTCACGCAGAATTCAATTTTGAAAGCGGAAATTAAAGTTGTTGTAATTAAGCACTTAATTTCAAAAGTCACAAATTGTAAGAATTTGAATAAAGCACTGAAATTTTTAATGAATGCAAACACACTTTTCAGATTTAGGACAGTAAGAACACAATTTTGACACAAAATTTCAATTTCAATGATTTTTGAATGTTTAGAAGCCTTAATCCAAGCAATCACAAGACCAACTTTGACTGTAATTTTGAAAGTGTTAGATTTGATAAAATCAGCCAAAATTCTGGATTTTAGCAGGAAAATACAGTAAGATCTCGCTCTCGAAATTTCAGAAAAATGTCGAGGATGATGGCGCTCGGAGTGCACACGGTCCTCGCAACTTTTTTCCAAATTTTCAGGGATGAAAGATATTGTGATTTTATTGCGGAATCCAAAGTTACAGCTGATTTGGAAATGTTTTGATCAGTGAAATTGTCGGACAAAGGTTGAATCAAGAGGGTTTCAAAAATTAGGGTTTTAACACTTAACCACTTAATTTTCAAAATTAAAGCAAAAATATGAATTGATAATTTGTAATAGAAGGGCAGATCTGAAACAAGCATTAACATTTAGACATTTCACAAGTTCAATTACTAAAAAGAAAATTTAGGGTTTTTATGCAATTAACCTCTAAAATTTTGCAAAAGATCAACATGGAAATGTAATCAAGGAATCCAATTTTCAGATCTAATTATGAATAATCAGAAAGGATGTTCACGTCGGGTTCACCAAAATGTAAAGCGGAAAATCGCGATCGAACCCTAGTTGCTCTCCCCTCTTCCAACTCCAAGGAGAGAGAAGGGAGATTCACTAGGGTTGATGGTTTTCACTTAGGGGAGAGACTTTACATTCAAAAGAGGGGTTGAAACCCACAAGATCCAATCCCACGTAATCCAAGATTGGATGCTAAATGAGTTTCAAGGGCTATGACAGTAAGGCTACCCTCTTTTGTAAAGAATGTGCATAGAAGAATTAAGCTAGGAATGCATAGAAAGTGAGAAAGATTTGCTTATAAACTGAGATAGGAATACAGTATGAAGCTGTGGACCTGGAATTAGCAGTAAAATGTCGATACGGCGCTGTCCTGCAAATTTGAGCGAAAGTTGCCGGGACGATGGCGCCCGAGCACCACGATCCTCCGAAAAATCCGCGAAACGAAGGGGGATCTGTTCGTCTCTGCACAAGGATTCCAGATCTTCAATTTCAGCCGTGTACCTGCAACCTACACACAAAAAAGTGAAGACGATTGGGGGGTTAGGGATTAGGGGTTTGCCTTTAGGTCAAACCCCGGTTTTGGAATTAACCAAGAAATGAGCAATGTTGTAAATGTAAATGTCTGTAATGTAAAACAAGTACTAATACCTTGTTGTAAGGATGTTTGTATCCTTATGTGCGAAGGTATAGATGTTGTATGTTGTATGTTGTAGTAGTATGTTGTAAGTGATCTCCTCTTCAATGGTTGAATCCTTGTCTTGAATGCAACACTTAGCCTTGAATGGAGACTTGAAATGATCAATTGCTTGAAGGAATGCTTGAATGCTTGAACGCTTGAGTATAGTTTCCACGCTTTTTCCCTCATATCGAATGAAAGAGGAAAATGTAGTTTATATACTTGTCAATTAGGGCTGATAGACTGATTTTCCCGACCTTAGGCCGACCAGGAAAGATAATTTTCCAATTTGCAAACATAAAGACCCGAAGTCCAAAAGAGACCGGGCCCAAAATAGGACCCAGGGACCAGGGCGCTGGGCGCCCTGGTCCTGAAGGACCAGGGTGCTGGGTGCTCTGGTCCCACCTCCCGGGACAGCAGGGTGCAAAGGAGGTTCAGGCCAGGGTGCAAGAAAATGCAGTTTTCAGTGTCATAATCAGGTTTCGAGGTCTCCATTCAGGTTGCGTGTTGCGTCGCCATCGTGAAGACCCAAATGCGGTCAAAATTGCAAGTGTTGCAATTTTAGGACGCTACAGTCGTAAGCCAAGCCCATCCAACTACTTCGAGATGCACATCAAATGCCATTTCACAAGACTCCATTTATAGGAGGACAGGTTGCTTGTCCATAAGAATTGCCTTGCCAAAGAATCCAAATCCTTCACAAACCACTTTGGGGCCACTTGGAGCATACACCTATAAATCAGAAGAGCATGGACCACCGACTAGATCAGTTGAACCCGCCCAACAAAGGATAACCATCTATGAGTCTAATGTTCCACCTTAATGCAAAATCTATCTAGAATACCCTGCTAAGAGTCCCTGGGGGGATTACCAGCATAGATAGGACCCAGGTAAGTCAAGGGAAGAGAACCGACTAGGAATTTCAAGAAATAGGCAATCCTCAACGGAATAGTTCTAGGTGTATTGAAGAAGATAATGGAAGATTTATCCTCATTGATCAACTAGCCAGAAGCAACAAGATAGACATCCAAGATTTAACGTAGATTTATAGCTTCTTTGATCCTAGCCATTCCCATTAGGGCCATATCATCCACAAACTATAAATGGGACTAAGGAGGTATGTCATTACCCCAACTCCAACCATTAATAAGACCTAGACCCATATTAATAGTTAATCAGTCTCACCAGACCCTTAGCCAGAAGAATGAATAAGTATGGGAAAAGAGGGTCCCCCTAACAAAGACCCCTGGACGCACCAAACAACTCAGTATGATCTTCATTAATTAGCACGGTAGAAGAAACACAACTCATAACCCATTGGATCCATTCATCAAAAAAACCTCTAGAATTTTCTAGAGAAAGGACCATCAGACTCTATCATAAGCCTTTTCCATGTCCAACTTGATAAAAATAGCTTTTTCCTTGGAAGCTGTCATAGAATGAATGGTCTCAGTAGCGATGACCACACCATCCAAGATTTGACGACCCTCCACAAACCCACTCTGCTCTTCAGAAAGGACCCCCCCAAGACAATTCTTCAACCTTTTCGTGATCAACTTAGAAATAATCTTATAAATCACATTACAAAGAGAAATAGGATGGAACTGGTCTAACTGACCAGCCCCATTACACTTGGGGATGAGTGCAATGAAAATCGCATTCAAAGCCCGAAGCATCTGCTTACTCCTCTGGGACTCTTGGACCACCTCCAATAAGTCCAATTTGATAATATCTCAGTATTCTTGATAGAACTCAATTGGAAACCCATCTGGTCCAGGAGCCTTCCCCATTTTCATGTGAAATGCAATCCTCTCAAGTTAGTCCAACAAAATAGGTCTCATAAGCTGCTCATTCATCTCCCTAGTAACTAGAGAAGGAATACAAGAAAGAACCTGATTTTCCTCTTCTGAATCCCCCTGAGAATCCTCACTAAAGAGGGATTGGAAATTTTGCATAGACTCCCTAGAAATCTCCTGCAAGGATAAACACTGCTCACCTCTATCATTAACCAGCATAGGGATGGAATTTCCATGTCTCCCTACTTTCACTGAATTGAAAAAGAACGCAGTATTCTTATCCCCCGCTTGAAGCCAATCAATACGAACTCTTTGTTTCCAGTAGATTTCCTCCCTAATCTCCCACTCCTCTAAATCCTTCACTGCCCTGACTTCCTCCCTGAGCAAGGCTTCTGACAATCCATGCTCTCTAATCTCTCTAGTAATGCCATTCAACTCTAATTGAGTCATTGTCTTAGCATGAAAAATATTACCAAAACACTAACGATTCCACCATTTAAGATGAAACTTAACAAATTGTTGTTGCTTGGCAAAAGTGTAAATGGCAGTACCAAAAGTGTAAATTGTTGTTGTTGCCACCCTTTCTTCCACCACTCTGCAACATGAACCTGCAAAGAAGAATCTCGTAACCACATAAGCTGGAATTTGAATGAAGGAATGCGAGTGACCTGAGCTGAAGAGGACACAAATTTAATGAGCTAGTGGTCTAAACCTTTCCAATATAAAATCTTGGAGCATGTGGACCAACCCCCTCCAAACCAAAAACTAGAAAACAGAAAGCGATCCAGCCTCTCTGCAATCCAATACTCCCCTAGTCTCCTATTGTTCCAAGTGAAGAGACCATTACTGGGCTTGATGTCAACAAGATTCAAGGTTGATATAGTATCTCGAAGAAGGAAGGAAGAAGGCTCCAACCACATAACACCACCCTTCTTCTCACTCAATTCTAAGATGGCATTGAAATCACCTGCCATAATCCACGGATGAAAAGGAAAAAACCCTCGCATAAAAGAAATATGAGACCACAAATTTTTCTTACCCTGAAGATCAGTGGGGGCATAAATGTTAGCAAACAAGATATATTCCCCAGTCTCAAGACTAGGGTCAACCCCAGATAAAGAAGATCTGGAAGAAACCCACCATATAAGATGAATCCTCAAGTGGTTCCAAAGACAAGCAACACCTCCAGGGGAGCCAAATGCCCCAATACACTGACATTCACCTCTCCCCCATAGCTTAGGCACCAGACCCACCATACTTTCCATAGATAATTTAGTTTTTTGCAAGAAAAGGACATCGGGAGAATGACTCCTAATCAATTCTCGAACAACTTTTTGTCTACGGCCACTGTTCAAGCCCCTCACATTCCAAGAAAGCACAATCATTTCGGGGGATTAGAAAAATGAGAATCTAGAGTCTTTACTGACCTTGACTCAACCAAGTTCTCCCCCATCAATTTAATCTTATCCAAGTCCTTCTTTCTGCCAACCTTCGAACTCTTCTTCGTTGCTCCTTTCTTAATTTCTTTCTGAAGAAGACCCAGATGTAAGGAGATCTTATTAATTTTAACCCCAACAGAGTCCAAATTCTGTGTTGTAGGAGAAACATCCCCACTAGCCATCTTCACTTCATCACTAGAGATGGGTTCCTTCTGAGCAAATACCTATTGATCCATCTCCATCTGTTGACTTCCAACCTCCTGCAGACCCTAGGTAGGATCCAAGTTCACACTATCAAGCATCAACCCAACTACACTATGATCTAAAGGAATCATCCCCGGATTCACCTCCTACTGCCTAAGGTCATCTAGGGCTTCATATCTATTAATGGTGTCCTCCTCTTGACTCTCCTACAAAGACCTCTTCTGACATCAATTCCTATTCTTTGTCTTAACTGGGACAAAACCATCGACACCCACGACCATACCAGACATGGGAGCTTTTCCTTTACCAACCCCATCAAGGTTACGAGACTGTTTTTGAGGCTAATGCTCAGCTGATTTAGACCTAGGGCACTTGTGTTGCAAATGACCATACTCATGACATAGATGACACTAGAAAGGTAAAGTCTCATAATCAAGCTATTGGACCCAAGAGTAAAAGCCTGCACACATATCTATAGCATCTGGCAAAAGCTTTCTAAGATCAATTTCAACACAAATGTGAGAAAAATTCATTTCTTTTCTCCCCAAGGTTTGCGTTGAGGATCCAACAGGCTTCCCAAGCAGTAAAGATAGCATACGCAACACATCCTCCTGACAACATTCCACTAGAAAATGAGGTAATCGAACGCACACCAGGACCCTATTTGGGAGCTCCTCCGAAGGATTAAATCCCGCATGCCAAGGTTTGATGAACAACCCCACCTGGTTATAAAAATAAGGGCCTCCCTCAAAGACCCAATTTCTATCATCCATGCAATTAAAAGTGACCATGAAGTAATTGTTTGCTAGCAACATAACATCCATTTCCCCTTCTGGCGCCCAAGTCCTCTGAGACCAATTCTCCAAAAACTGTAAAGATACCCTCATCCCCCAAAATTTGCAGTATAACGAGTGCTTAGAGAAATATTCAACATCTTCAGCAATCATCTCAAGCGGAATTACCAATTTCGGCTGCTCTTTGCATCTCTCAAGACAACCATTAATCTTCGAAATTCGAGCACCATTGGACAAACTAGCACTTGCAATACTCAGATCTGGATCAAAAAGATTATTAACAAAGGTCTTAGAACCTTTGGGTGGTCATTTCGAGCCCAACGTTGCTCAAAAATCCATACCAGGTGAAACCCCCGAGGCATCACCGCCAGCAAAAGACATCGCACCCAATTGCCAAACCACAACCCTAACAAAAGAGGGCAAGGAGGCCTCCCACCACAGTCAACATCGAACACCCACCGCAATAAAACCCGAACACCCACCCCTCCCAAACGCAGCCACAGAAAAAAAAAAAAAAAAGGGTTTAAAAATCTCCCTCACCCCACAGGCTCCCCCCAGGTTGCCGCAAATCCAACCCAGTTGCACCCTGCACCAGCACTCCTTCCACGGGCCCCCCCGCAGCCACCAACATCAAACACAGTCACCGAAGAAGCTGCCTCACCCTACAGCCAACCCCACTTCACTCCTAGGCCACCGCGCGCAGACCAGAAACAACTCTCACAAGCTAGGGCTCGAATGCCCTAGCTCGACACCAACACCCTCCCTCAAACATGATGCCATCCATTTTTTTCACTACAAACTATGAAAAAAGCATATCAAATTCTTATTATTTATATTAAATTCTATTTTGTTAATTGCTAGATTATAGAATTCTATCTATTTATTTATAGCATCACAAATATATTATAGATATATTTTATTAAAATTAACAATAATAAAATGATTATTATATTATATTTAAGAAAATTTGGTATTAACAAAATATAATCTTATATAAATAAATTTTGATTGATATAAATAGTACAATAAAAGGGAGGTCTATTGATTTTTAGAAGTATTTTGTTTATAAAAATATTTAAATATCATTAAATTGAAAATCTCAATAAAATTTAATTGTCAATTGTTCTTAATAAAAATGATTTTTTAAAATTAATGTATACTAGAGAATTACATGAAAAATTAAAAAAAATTATATTCTTTATTCATAGATTTTAAAACACATATTCATAACCTCGTATTAAAATGCTTTTTTAAAATGAAGCTTCTTTAAATTTATTATATTGTTTTAAAAAAATGATATCTTGTAGTGTTCTTGTCATTAAAAAAAAAAATCTTCACCATCACTCTTTTGTATAAATTCTATCTCTTCTTTTATTCATGCAACATGTATTTGCTCTATGTAGCCTAGTTACCAACTTGAAAAGTTACATGGCTTTAACATATTTTTTACATTTCCAAATCTTATAAGTTTAATTAATTGTAAATCAATGTTGGCAATATTTAAAATAATATTATGAATAAATTTAAGAATGATTGATTAGTTGTGGTCTTTGTAGGAAAAGTGATTGGAAAAAAGGAAGAGAAAGACACGATACCAGATCTATTATTGCAGGCGACCTCCCATAGTGGCCCTGGTTCCTTTGACAAGATTTCCTACATCTCACGATCTAAAAGTAAAGGTGGTATTCCACAAGTTACATGTAGTAGTGTAGAAGATACCATTCAAGTAAATTATGAAGCACTTTATAGCTTTTACATAAGGGAAAAGAGTAAACCTGTGGGGCTTCCCTTGTCTCTCTCAATTTCAAATGGACATGTACCTATAACTAGCTACTTTGGTGAAGGCATGCAAATATACTCTTTCAATGGATCAACATGGGTAATAAAAAATGTTTCAGCTCAATTGTCATCAGTTCCAGGACAAGAGGTGGTTGGAAAGCATTATTTCCTTAGTGAGATAGATTCTCATGGAGGGCAACCCACATGGGAGACATTCAAGCCCTCTAGTAGAGTAACTGCAAAACTTCAAAGTCGAGAAGTAGTTGACCAAAATTCTATTCCATGGCTTTCTTTGCAAACTACAAGTAGTGTGGATAGCAAGTAAGTCTCTTTACATATTTTTTATTTTTATTAAATTAAACATCATCTAAACAATGAATAAATGAAATAAGGAGACACAATTTTTAGTTAATTTTAGCACATTTAGTAAGTATTATTGACCTAACTATGTATATGTATTTTTTTTTGTAGATACTCACTAGCACCTATCTCATACATACAAAGAGTTTCTACAACTGATGGAAAACCTCCAGAAAGTGTTAATGGAGCTCAAATTGGAGATATCTACATGTCTCCATATACCGCAATATATTGGTTTTATGTACCCATTAATATATGGAATTAAGTGATGAATTATAATGTGTTTAAACTCTAGTATAATAATTCAAACTTTTGAAAAATAAGTTGCAATGTTAAGTGAAGTTCATTGACATTGATTAATATTTATACTATTATAATATTTTAATAGAAATAAAAGTTTAAATGGTAATTTTCACATGTATTTGTATTAGTTATAATTGTTGGAATTTAGGTCTCATTAATCTTGTAAATCTCATGAAATTGATTACTCCAAATATTGTTTGTAAGTCACTCACAAGCCCGATAAACATTTTTATCCATAGTGATAATTTTATTTTTATTGACATGGTAAATATTTATTTTTTAGCCTTGGTATTTAACTATTTACGATCAAGAGAGTTACTAAGTTACTTTTACTAGTCAAGCATCATGGTGATAGTAAATAGGTAAAGGTGGTCAATATTGACATCCACATTGAGAAAAAAAATAATTTGAGTTGTGAGGGTACTTCTAATATGTTGTATGACCATTTATGATAGTTATGAAACTTATTATAAGATTCTATTATAGCATCTATGAGAAAATATTATTTATTTGCTCCCTAAGTTCCCATGCATGAATAGTGACTTATGGCAATTATAAGAGGTCATAATGAGTTGAAAGTGATTATTCCAAGGCGGAGGCATTGGGTTCTAAAACTTGGGTGTCATTCTTTTGGTTGCATAATACTTTGTATATAATAGGTGCTTGAAAGTGGAGTTGTATCAAGTTTTGTTCATATTTATATTACAACTTGGGTTATGTTGCCAGATTGAAGGATTAGATTGAATACTAGAGAGGACTTAGAGTGGATGTATTATAATCATATTTTACTAATAATACAATCTATTCATCTCTTCTTTTGTAGATTTTTTTTCTTGAAAGAGTTTCTCCACGCTAAACATTGTGTTATGTGTTTAGTTTCCATTTATATGCTTTCATTGTTAATGTTGATTTAAAAACTCCATATGATAAACATAGTTAGATTTAAAATAATTGATTTAAGCTTCCAAAATTGTTTTTAGCTTTAATTTTCTAAAATTTGGTATCAGGTCCTTGGCCAATTCCATGTCAAGTAGAACAAAGGTTTTCTAAGCTATAGTGGGAGTTTGGTTTATCTAGTTTTTTGTAGATTTTTGTGTTGAAATTATAAATACAAATTATTTTTGTTTGGACATAGGGGAATTTAACAAATAGGACATGAGTTGTGGAAGCTAAAAATGGAGGATCTCCTTGAAGAAAGAGATCAATGGATGACTATAAAAAATAAAAAGAAACTTGAAAAACTTAGTTATTAAAATATTGGAGAAGCTAGACAAAAAGTCATAGATACAATCAAATTGAATCTTGTAGATTTTGTCTTCTTGAATGTGTCAAAGGAAAAGACTACAAATGTTTTGGGAAACTATATTGGTGAGATCTACAAAGCAAAAAAATCTAGTAAATAAGCTCTACTTGAAACAAGAGTTATTTTCTCTTAAGATGAAGGACGGTAAATCAATAGCCAAGCATTTAAATTCTTTTAATTTGATTTTGAGTCAACTAAACTCTACATATGTGATGTTTGAAGAAGAAGGTAAATGCATTATGATTCTTTGTTCTTTACCTAACTCAAGGGAAATTTTCATTCTTTCTATCACTACTAACCTTGAATATCCAAAGATGGATTCCCTTGTTGCAAATTTGTTGGCATGAGAAATGTTATGGCTAGTTTGGGTAATGCTCTAAATGTTAGGGAAAAACCTAAAGAAAGAGGGTCTAAAGGAGATAAGAGTGGACCTATGGAAAAGTCTAAGTGCAGATCTAAAACTCTTGGGAAGAAGAATAAAGTGAAATGGTGAAAGTGTGGAAAATTAGGATTTATGAAGAAGGAATGTAGAAATCTAAATAAATAAATTGATTCATCCATAAAGAAATCCTCAAATTCGGGTAATGAAGCTCTCGTTTCGTCTCTTCATATTATGACTAATAAATATTGGTTACTTGGTTGAAGATGCCCATATCATATGAAACCTCATAAGTAGTGGTTTTCCACATGATAAATCTGATAGAGGCAAACTCTATCTTCTTCTCTCCTTTTTAATAAAAATAGGGGTAAAAATTTATTCACCTTTGTATTTTCTAGATCCTTTCTTCAATCTTCTCACAAAGTTTGCTTCTATTTCATCCATGTTATTACTTGCTCTAAGTTCATCTTCAGTCTTCTTGGTAGTTTTCCATGCTGCTTCTTTTTTCTCTTTCTACAAATCATCTAGCTCATCAATCTCAAAGGCAAAGACTGATCCATACAATTAATGATCCAATGTGTATTTGTCCATATCATGGCTTTCTTCAATGGCATACTTCTTATGTTTCTAGCATTTAGGCAGTGTCGACATCACTTTCTTCTAATTTACCACCAATACCCCTAATTTCACTCACAATCTCATTTACTCTGTGTAGATAACTTTCAATTTTCCCATCATTAGACATTCTTAGGTTCTCAAAACCATGCTTCAGATTTGTTAAATTGTCTTGCTTTGTCTTCTGATCACCTTCATATACAATACTCATCTTTCCCAAGATATTTTTATCTAGCTTCAACCCTATAACTTTAGCAAATACTGAATCACTTAAATACTTGATAATAGAAACTTTATCATTCAAATTGTTCTCACGTGACTCAACCTCATTTGGTGCCTAAGGACCATTTGTCAAAGTAGTATATCCAGTTTGGATACTTTCCCATATTCCAATCAATAGAGATTCTAAATGACATTCCATCCTTTCCTTTCAATACGAGTAATTTGTGCCATCAAACTAATGCTTTGTAATTTAATTCCTCTACCATTATAGATCTTCCTTAAGAAGTTAAGCTTCTCTAAGAGGAACTAGGCTCTGATACTAATTGTTGAACACACCACAAGACTAAGAGGGGAGGGTGAATTAGTTTTAACCTCAAAATATATTACTTTTTATCTATCAAACTTCAAACCATAATTAACTTATTACTACAATTATGAAACATGAAAGTACAAAGTACAACAATCACATGAATACTATATTAATGTGCACAACCCTAAATAGGGAAAAACCATGATGAGAATCATACTCACAATATGAAAAATTCATTACAATGTTTAGGATCAAGGCCAAGGAGCTCACTACCCCTGAAGGACTTGCAAGACTAAGGTGCAAAACCTTAGGGAAGGATACAAAGGGCTACACAAACTTCCAAAAGGAACATACCTTCTTTAGGTAGGTGTAGAGGATCAACAAACTGAAATGAACAAGATCTCTTGGTCATGAAATTGTTCTTGAA
The DNA here is from genome assembly GCF_030272615.1 of Cryptomeria japonica. Taxonomy (NCBI): domain Eukaryota; kingdom Viridiplantae; phylum Streptophyta; class Pinopsida; order Cupressales; family Cupressaceae; genus Cryptomeria; species Cryptomeria japonica. The sequence goes on along the minus strand of NC_081410.1, from coordinate 54,194,999 downwards.
CCATTGTGTCAAGCAACCAATATCATGGCAAACACATTCAACTTCAAACATTATCTTACAGCTGTTCACAAACTGTCTTTTGCACTACTCCTATACCAAATCTACTTGTGCATCATTCATATTCATTTCACATCAATGCAAATGCATCCCATTCTCAACTCATACATCCACACTAAAATATATACAAGATAGTTTATTGAAACTATTTATGGTGAAAATGGATACAACAATATTGAAAGACTAAATGAATTCAACCACCAAACCCTAGCCTAACAACAACAAAGATCCACCATAACATATGAAGATTACCTAAGACAATGCAAATCAAATGAAATCACAAAGCTTATACCATCACATGTCCAATAGGGTTTGGATCTCCATTCTTCCTATCTCCATTGATCTTGCTTGATATAGTTGCTCTCAGATTTTATGTGTGCACAAGAGCTCAACAAAGAACGAAAATGTGGTTGTAAGTAGGCTTGATCGCATATGAAAGTTTGAATTCTAGGATGCTTGATTAGAATGTGTATGTTCTGGGGGTTGATAATGAAGGAAGCATCTCCTTATATAGAAGACACTATAAGAAATGGAGGGATAAGATTGAGAGGTGTAAAAGATAAATGGTCGGCTATGATTAGAGGGTAGGTAGAGAAAATAAGAAAATAATAAGAGGGTAGGTAGTGTATGAATTAAGAGATGAATGACATGTGTCATAGGTGGAAAAGGTTAATGAATTAAATAAATATATAAAGATTTATTTAATTAATAGAAGAAGTGGGATCAATTAAATAAATATAATATTTATTTAATTTAGGAAAAGGATAATTTAAATAAATAAATGTTTTTGTTTAAATGAGAAATAAGGCTAGAAGAGGATAAATGAATTAATTAAATAAATAAAGATTTATTCAATTAATAGAAGAATTAGGCTCAAATAATTAAATAAATAAAGATATTTATTTAATTAGACTGGACAATTTTAGGTGTCTACATTTTGCCCCTCTTTGAGACAATGCAGTTGTCGCGTTGTTTCAAAGAAGATAATATGAACTGATACAAAGTTGCCCCAAGATGGGAATGATATGCCCCCTCGAGAGATTGGATGAAAATGTCTGGAAAGATTCGCAGACAAATGCTTGATAAGAAAGAAAGGCTAGAAGGGACTGATCGGATAGGATAGAGTGACAAAGTCACGGGATAAAGAAGACTGACACGGGAGACTAGGGCTAGGGTAGTCTATAAGATAGACTACGAGGGAAAATATCCTCATTGTCATCCACACATCCAAGAGATCAGAGTGCAGAGAGAGTAGAGAGCAGTCAACAACAATGGAATCTGTTCACAGATTCGATCGCGTTCGCCGATATCAAAGGCTAGCAGATGCAGGAGAGCCGGTAAGTACTGCAAAACCTCCTTGTACTTTGTTGCAATAAATGTTGTCATAAATGCATGCTAGGTAGGTAATTTAATGCATTTTAGATATATCAAGCAGGGGGCAAAAAATGCTAAGGCACGTCTGCATTGGTGTCAGGCGCGTCTAGGTAGGCTAGGCGCATCTGTGTCATGAATGTGTGTTTATGTCTTCTAGGCCAAACAACAGTTCTGTGATGAACATACGCTGTCGATTGGATAAGTTGTTGAGAGGATACACTCAAGCAGATCCTCTAAAGAAGACTAGAATAGTAGATAGGGCTAGGATTGACAATTCTGTGATAAAACATATGTTGCCAAATAGAAAACTACTCAAGAGGATACAATCAAGGAGAGGCCCAGGATAGGATAGATCGAGGCACTTTATTATGGAGAAGACAAAACTTTATTTGTTGAAGCCCATTGTTGCTGATGTGTCTCATCTTAAACTGACTAAATCTATGAAACTGATACTTTATTATGGAGAAGACAAAACTTTATTACGGATTGGTGATGCAAATGTTGCTTTATTGCAGATTGTGCACGGATAGACTGAAGAAAGTTTGGAAGAAACTGTACTCTTTGAAACATGTGATGCTCTCAGTTCCACACCCATCACTAGATGTGGGATTTGCCTTAGCCACAGATAGGAGCTGATTTATTATGGATGGAAAAGGTGAAAAGGAGGGATGATTATGAATGGCTAACCAATCTTGGGTAGATCAATAACAAGCCACGATGGGAATGGGTAAGCTTATTATGAATGGATATGTTGTGAGTGTGTGCAAAGTGAAAGGAAGAAATAGAATCCTGAAAGAAGGAGGAGCAATGTCTCTACACATGGCGTCGGTGACCCGATTTTCACCATGGTACTTGCCCAGGGCGCCACCGAAGTGGTTTTCACCATTGGACAAAAATGTTTTTATGTTTTTCAATTTTTTATATATATATATATATATTGAATTAGGATATTCTGAAGAGCTATGTGTAAAACATGCAAAGGTGCATGTTGTTGATAGGATCCTCCAAATTTTCTCCCTCTGGTGTTGAAAGTTGATATGCACCTAATCCGTAGACTGATGTAATGATGTAAGGACCAAGCCAATTCGGTTCGAACTTGCCCTTCTTCTCTATGTCTTGCTGATTTTAGGGTTTTCCTTGAGAACTAAGTCACCCACCTCAAATGTGCAAGGCTTTATCTTATGATTGTAGTTGCATTGTTCCTTGACTGAATGATGTGTAGCTCGAGTGAATGTCTTTCTTGATAAAGGAACTGGGATAGAATTACTAGTGTGTGGACTACATAGGCCCATATGCATGTCACCTAAAGAAGTTTGGGCATCCCTGATAACAAAGTCCTTTGAGGAAGTTCCATTAAAGGTCCATGATGTATCGCTAGAAGGGAATGGATGTGTTGAACAAGTGGATGAGTTATGAAAGGTTATGATTGCGAAAAGAAGTGAAAGTATCATGACATGTTGGAGACTTAGGATCAACAAGTATTCTTTTTGACTTGAAATTTTAGAACTTTTGCCCCCAGTTATTTTTCTATTAGGGGAGGTCAACTCTTGTTCTTTTTCATTTATAGGATTTTTATCCTTGACTTTGATTTTTGCAAAGTCCAATAGCTTTTGATTTTGATTTGGACTGAAGGATTTTTCTTTATTTTTGATTTTTAAATTTTTTTGTTCATAGGTTGATTTTTTATCCCCAATTAGTAAGGGCTTTTATAATTCTTGTTGATCCAAGTCTAGGAGAGGAGTGGAAATGGAATGAGTGGATGAAATGGTAAGGCTATGTGATTTCTCAAGAGGGTTGGCGATACACTCAATAGATTCTTCACTAGAACCACTCTTAGGACTATTGATATCAAGAGTTTCTTGCACCACTACAGGAGATTTGCATTCAGACTTAGTAGCCACAACACTAGGTGGTTCACCCCCAATTCCTTGATATTGCAAATTGTTTGTAGATTGTTCATGTCGACAAAATATGTTAGGAGATAGTGGGAGTTGATCAACATGAAAGAAATACTCACCACATCCCATGTCTTTAACATTGAACTTTTCTTTTAGCTCTGTTTGTTTGGATGTAGAAGGTTTCCAGGATTCTGGATCCACATATCCTGAAGATGGAACAACTTCTCGATTGACTGGGATTGTTATTTCTGATTTAGGTCGCAAATTGTTTCAATATATGAATGGATTTGGGTCATCTTTGACGACCACTTCAACTCCATTATGTGGAAACTTGATACATCGATGATATGTAGATGGTATTGCACTCATCTCATCAATCCATGGACATCCTAGCAATATGTTGTATGTGAGATCGAGGTCTAGGACTTGACAAACCACATCCTTCGTTATTGGCCCAACTCTGAGAGGTAAGGTGATTGTGCCTTTGGATGGACGTTCTTCATCAGCATATGCCTTGACGGTAATTTTGTTTGTAGCATTCACAGCTTTACCTGAATATCCCAATTCTATTATTGTGTTCAAAGTACAAATGTTTAGACCTGCTCCTCCATCTATCAGGACTCGTTTTATTCGATGTTTGTGTAGGAAGGCTTCAATGTGTAAAGGTGCATTATGTGGTTGGCTTATAGAGGGTCGTTAGCTTCGGTGAATGTAAGGGAGTGTGGAATGGAAAGGTATCCCAACATGGCTTGAAACTGGTCCACATTCAGATCAGTAGGGACAGAAGTGTCTCTCAAGATTTTGTCAAGAATGGCTTTATGTGCAGGGGATATACATAAGAGCTCAAGGATTGAGATAAGCACAGGTGTCTTCCCTAACTATTCTACAAGGTCATACTCAGGTTTGGTTGATGAAGAAATGATGTTTTTAGCTGGAGCACCTTGCAAGGTGAATTTACCTCGACGAGTTGTAACATTAGATTCAGAGGTAGGTTTGGAAGAAGATCCAATGCTTTTTAGGACAATTTTGGGTGTTTGGGTAGAATTCTCAGGCATTTTTTCCTTGATGATAATGGTAGAGACATAATTGTCCATTGAAATGTGATTAATAGTTGAATCATAATCATAGGATGCTCTAGTATAGTTGGTCTACTCATCTATGGCTTTAGCTTTTCCCTTGTCATGTTTTGGGAATGGTTCTTTAAACATTTCATGTTCTTGATTAGATGAGTGTCCCTTGATCTCAATGTCACCTCTATCAATGAGATCTTGTATGATGTTCTTCAATTGATGACAGTTTCCTATTTTATGTCCCTTGCTCTTATGAAATTCACAATACTCATCATCATTCCACTAATTTGGTTTGACCTTTGGCTCATATGGAGGCAGATCTGGGATTGTTATTATTTTGTTTGCCACTAGCTTCTTGAAAGCTAACTCAAGTGGTTCTCCCAATGGGGTGTAATTCCTTCATGATTTGGAAGTTGCTTGAGTATTCACTTGATTGTTTGTAGAGCTTGATCCCAAAAAAATGATTTTGGGTCATACTGTATTGGCATCAATAACACCATCATTGACTATGTTCTTGTTTTTGTTCCAAAATCTTGGCTTGTCTTTTCCTTTAAAGTCCTCTTTGTTTTCTTTGAATATTTTGATGATGCCTTGCTCAATTAGGACCTTTTCTATTGCTAAGCCTTTTTCAATGACGTCCTTGAAAGTGGACAAGCAATCTTTTCTCAGGTCATAACCAATTTCTCTGTGGACATTTTTGGGTGAACATATCTACCATTTGTTTCTGTGGAATTTCACAAGAGCATTTGTTGGCTAGATTCCTCCATCTTTGTAAAAATGATGAAAAAGACTCTCCATCCCTTTGTTTGGTGTTGCACAAGGTAGTAACTGATATGTCTGTCTCTATGTTGTATGAGAAATGTTGGATAAATGTCTCTGCTAGATCACCCCAAGACTTAATTCCAGGTGGGAGTTGGGAGAACCATTCCATAGCTTGATCACCTAAGCTTTGTGGGAATAATCTCATCAAATATGTCTTTTCTACTTCTACCTCAATGGAGGCTATGAAAAATTGTCTTATGTGTGCCTTAGGATCCCCTTTTCCTCTGTACTTATCAAACTTAGGTGTCACAAAGTGTGTAGGAAATGGAGGCATTGGAATGCTCTTGTCAAATGGATAAGGACATATGTCTCTCATTGTGTATGTTGGCTTCGGTGTATTTATGTCCTCCATTTTCTTTTGTAAATCTTTAATTTGTTGTTCCAAATTGTTCTTAGTTGGAGACCAACTTCTTGGACCATACCCCATGCCTGAACCACTGGGTGGAGGAGGAGCATGTTGCATATATGGATGATATTGATCATACACATGTTCATATGGAGGAGGCCTATAATGATGCTACATATATGGACCACTTGGTATAGAGTCATGTTGAGGAATGGAATATCTGCTTTGTCCATGTATACCATACTCTACAGGCATGTCATGAGTTTGTTCGAATGTGTTGCCCCCAAATTTGACATGGGGTTTCCTTGTGTCCAAATTTTAAACATGCCTTTGGATATCCAATTGCTTTGGTGGTTGGTCCTTAGCATTGGCATGTGATTGAGTATATTTTTCTACATAAGACTTCCATAATGGTCTACGAAGGTGAGTATCATATGCTTGACCATGTGTGTATGGAACCTCTAGTTTTTGAAACAAAGATGATGGTGATTCAGGAACCATATGTGGTCCTCTATTGCCTCCACTATTAGGCCTCCTTTGTTCCATGTTGAGGTGAGGTTGTTGCAAAGGTCGATTTTCCATTATTTGAGACATGTAAAAATCATGAGGGATCTTGGCTCCACTTTGTGCCATCACTTGTAAGAAGTATTGTCTATCTCTCCTCATTATTTCCTCAACCAATCGATTAAAATGGGGATCCATAATGGAGTCTTCCACTTCTGCTGAATGTACTGAAATGTTCTCCATATTATCATTGTGTGTATCATTGTTGTTTGTAGTGTCCATGTTCTCAACATTTGAAATGTTTCTATAAGCATCCATGTCAAGTAATGTAGTATGATCAGAATTGAAAAAGATATCATTGTCATACTCATAGGAACTCATGTTTGTGGACTCTTGAGCCTCTTTAGCTTCTCTCCTAGATTTTTGGGAACGGGTTTCAACCATGAACTAGGTATTGACCAAGACGTTTGAGAATAGATGAAAATGGAAAGAATATGGAAGACCAAGAGTTGGATGGAATGTAAATGAATCTAAGGTGTACTTGCAATGTCCAAAGTGTAAGACCAAGTATGTATGTAGTAGAGTAGGTGTGACTTCCAAAGAGATGATAGTTTCTCTTGATGAGGTAAGTTGACCTTGACTCTAAGTAAGACCAAATGAGACCCAAAGGTGATAGACCTTGATGAGGGACCATTTAGAAAAATGTTGTTGTATGTAGTGTGTTGACAAAGCAAGATGAGGACAATTAAGTGACCTTTTGACTCAAGTTTAGACAAATGTGAATGTAATGTAAGGTGTAAAGCAATGATGGACTTTGTAAAACCCAAAGACAGGTTGAATTCTAGATGAAAACCCAAAGAGATACCTAGGAAGCTCAATAATTCTGAAACTGACTGTTCTTATTTGCTGGACTGTAAAAAATTTTCAATTTTGAACACAGACGTGCCTGTATACTTCACAAACACGCTTAAATGACACAGATGTGGTGCTGTCAGACACAGACATGTTTCTGAGATTTTTTAAATGCAATGTTGTTCAAAAGACACAAACGTGTTTCTGCTCTTCACAGATGTGTTTAGATGACACATACGTGGTTCTGTCAGACACTGATGCGTTTCTGAAAACTTTGTGCAATTTTTCCAATCTCTGAAGTGACTTGTTGTGACCAAATCTGAATTTTTGACTATTTTTTGTGACAACAGGACACAATGTTGATGAGGACACAATGTTTGCAAGTGTTTAGACTCAAAATGACTCAAAGAAAAGTATGTTGTTTGATGTAAAATTGTTTTACATACACTCAAAGACACAAAAGACACAATGTTTTAATTTTTGGTCTTGAATGTTTGATTGTTCAAAATTAGACAAGCACAATTCTTATGGTTGGCTAGGATAATAGTTGTTGATTCCCACATGAGGCTACGCTATTCAAAGCGGATACTTAGATGCTTGACCCCACTGGCTTCACCCTCGGCACTCACTTCTCGGGACAGCCAAGCATTAGTCCCCATGAAAACTCCTCCTGGCGAACTTTGTATCTCTACTAAGAACCGTATGTGCGTGGGCCGCTCCAGAGGTCCGACCTCCTGCCCCAACAACTAGAAGGATTTTGGCTTCTAAAACAAAAAGGTGCTAGTAAGGGCATCCGCTCGTGTGGCCATACATGCAACACTTTCAGCTCTATAAATACAAAAGGCTCCCATTCGGTAGGGGTTACGCCCTACAAATGATCAAATAAATTTGATTAAACGGGTTTATGGGGAGACATAGTGTCGGTATGAACTAATCAGCACACATTATCCATAGTTTTCACCATGAATATAGTTGTTTATAGTGGTTCAGAAGAGGTGGGTTTTCCTCACTACCACTTGGGTCGTTCTCTCCTCACTAGTAGTCCTAATGACCACACGGGGAGACAGACCCTCTAAAGATGAAACAAAAAGAGTCTATTGCCCAAGACACAAAAGACACTGGTTCAATTTTAGTGCACCAATTGAAGTGTTTGCTAATCTATGAAAACAAGGCACACAATAAAGATCAAAAACCCTTGCTAGGATCCTACAACAAAGATCTATTAGTTGTTTGGATTGTTTCAAATTATCACCCCTTCCTGAAAGCACACAAGTTAGGTAAATTTTAGATCCAAAAGACTTTGTGAAATAGGGGCCTTCAACAATGCGTTTTTTTAACCAATTCAAAGATCTGATTCATCACAAAAAAAGACCACCTGTAAAATTTCAATAAATTTCCATAAATGTAAGAAAACGCAAAACATTTGCTAATTTGCTCCAAAAATTAATTTTTTATGAAAAATCATAAAAAAATTCATATAAAATGCAAAATGGATCCAAAAAATCAGAAATTTTTACTGGACACTCTTGATAACCTTCCAAACATGCACAAAAACATTCCTATAGAATTTCCAAGCAGTTTGTGAGATATGAGCAAAATAATGCAAAACCCTAATTTTCAAAGATCCGAATTTTAGGAATTATTTTACATCAAATTTAAAATCACAAAGAACAGATCCTGTGTATAATTCTGAGATATTTCCAAAAATGTAAGAAAATCCAAAAAAATCACTAATTTTCTCACAAAATTAATTTTTTATGAAAAATCATAAAAAATTCATATAAAATGCAAAATTGATCCAAAAAATCTGAAATTTTTACTGAATACCTCTGATAAGCTTCTTGACTTGCAAAAAAAAATTTAATGCCAAAATTCAAAGCCATTTGTGAGATCCGATCAAAATAATGAAAAACCCTAATTTTTAAAGATCCAATTTTTAGGGAAATATTTTGCATCAAAATTAAAATCACAAGGAGTAGATCATGTGTATAAATAAGAGATATTTCCAAAAAAATAAGAAAATCTGAAAAGTTCGCTAATTTTCTCTCAAAATTATTTTTTTATGAAAAATCATGGAAAATGCAAATATGCTCCAAATCTTCTGAATTTGGGATTGAGAGCTCTTAATACTATCCTCAACTTGAAAACAAAATTTGGTACAAAAATACTTAGCCGTTTGTGAGATCAGATCAAATCTCTCCAAGATCTTGATTTTGTGTCCAAAACCCTAGCTACACAAGGTTATTCTCCAAATTGTTTTACAAAATAGCAATATAGGGTTAGAAAAACCTGCAAAAAACACAGATCTAACAAAAATCCATTTCCCACCGGGCGTGCCAAAATGTTTATGGTGAAAATGGATTCAACAATATTGAAAAACTAAATGAATTCAACCACAGAACCCTAGCCTAACAACAACAAAGATCCACCATAACATATGAAGATTACCTAAGACAATGCAAATCAAATGAAATCACAAAGATTATACCATCACATGTCCAATAGGGTTTGGATCTCCATTCTTCCTATCTCCATTGATCTTGCTTGATATAGTTGCTCTCAGATTTTATGTGTGCACAAGAGCTCAACAAAGAATGGAAATGTGGTTGCAAGTAGGCTTGATCGCATATGAAAGTTTGAATGCTAGGATGCTTGATTAGAATGTGTATGTTCTAGGGGTTGATAATGAAGGAAGAATCTCCTTATATAGAAGACATTATAAGAAATGGAGAGATAAGATTGAGAGGTGTAAAAGATAAATGGTCGGCTATGATTAGAGGGTAGGTAGAGAAAATAAGAAAATAATAAGAGGGTAGGTAGTGTATGAATTAAGAGATGAATGACATGTGTCATAGGTGGAAAAGGTTAATGAATTAAATAAATAAATAAAGATTTATTTAATTAATAGAAGAAGTGGGATCAATTAAATAAATTAAATATTTATTTAATTTAGGAAAAGGATAGTTTAAATAAATAAATGTATTTATTTAAATGAGAAATAAGGCTAGAAGAGGATAAATGAATTAATTAAATAAATAAAGATTTATTCAATTAATAGAAGAATTAAGCGCAAATAATTAAATAAATAAAGATATTTATTTAATTAGACTGGACAATTTTAGGTGTCTACAGAAACCCTAGTTGAGGGCTAGCCACAGAGAGAATAAAGAATATTACAAAAATTCAGCCACGTGAACCTATAACATCCATTGTGGTCCACTCCAAGAGATAAAAGGGACCCAAACATATCACAACACATCCTTTCCAAATGACTCCAACAATCACACAATCTAACACATCCTCCAAGGTCGACATCAAATGAAATGTCTAGATAAATAATGTAGCACACCAACCAATCAACCCAAGAACATCCTTCAATCCACAAAACTCAATGTACACGATGGTGAGACCCATATAAATATCCAAACTCAACCACCAAAGTATATCCAGACCACAAAGGCATGATCCAAACAAGATACACCACAACAATCAATTGAAAACTAGACCAGCTAACAAAACTGAACTCAGAACAACATAAATTTACTTGCTAATCAAACTATCACTAGAAAACTAAATTGGAACACTGCACAAACTAAATGAACATGTCCTCTAGCTGCAACACTAAAAACCACATGTCAAAGAACCGGCCCAATTTTCTTTGAACCATATTTGACAAATACCCCACTATCAGAAACAACAACAACTAACTCTACCATGTGAGCAACAAAGGACCTTTAAAATTGATAACACGATATACACAAATCATAAACATTGTATCCAAAATTGCACTTCATAATATTCATATGTTGGAGGAATGCAAAACATTCTTCCATTGAGACATTAAAAACTCTTTCTTTCATAGATATTATTTCCTTCATATTGAAACTTCCACTACACCAACCTTTTGAAAACACCTCAAACTTTCTCAATATCATTACAAGACCATGCAACAATATCTGAAAATTCATTTCTAGACCATTTGCATCACATAGTGACATGAATGACAAAACCAGATATGTTAACATCAATGACAACACAACACAACAACTCAAGTTTCCAACATTTAGGAAGTGAGAATACTACTTATTTGAGTTCCTCTAGTGCGAATGGCTTGAGAAATGATTGATTATCCTCTTGAGAGATCAAAAAAGGAATGTTGCTAAGAAGATCCACTCTATCTTGGTTCAAAGAAGAGATGTGATGATCTTATTTGTTGAGAAAGTTAGAGAAGAATTTGACTGATGCCCTTTGAATATCTTATTCTTTATTTAGAATGTCCCTGGACTTATTGTCCCTGATTGAAAAAAATGAATTCATATGCTTCTTTATTTAGGTTAAAGCATGAGAGAACATTGTATTATGGTCACTCTTCTTTAGCCAAAGTTCTCTTGACTTTTGACGCCAATATACCTCCTCTGGAGAAAGCAGATCTTATAGTTCATTTTAAAGAAATTTCTAATGCTCATATGTAGCTACATCTATGCCATTATTCATAATATGATTATGGATAGCTTCTAGTTTTGTTTGCATCAACTCTTTCTTCTTGAAAATGCTCTTAAAATGATAGATATTCCACTATCAGATTTGATCTTTGATATATTGCAACTTCTTCCATAGTTGGGACATCCTTGATCCTTGGAAGAAGGGGGAATTCAACCGCTATTCCTTAAGAAGTGACAAAAAATGTGGATCTCTTAACCACATGGATTCAAATTTGAAAGAATGTTTATTTAGCTTACCCAAATATGTATCAATTAGTAAAAGCATTATTGCATAATGATTTGATCCTGATAAAGGAACAATTGCAAATGATAATTGGATGACCCCTACCAACTAATTTGGAGAGATTAGAAATATATCAAGCGTTTTAACAATTTGAGTGAAGTCCTTATGGTTATTTATCCATATAAACTTGTCATTTGAAGGGATCATATCCACAAGTGCATTGTCTTGAATAAATGAAGAAAAATCATTAATTATTTTTGGAGAGATTATAGCACCTTTTTCTCCTCTTGTGAAATGATTGCATTAAAGCCACCTACCAAAATTACTTCGTTCTCTCCAAACTAATCAAGAACTGTTGATAAATCATCCTATAACTTGATGAGGTACCATACACATGGAGGATCCAAAATTATAGGTCAAAATGTGTAATTTTGGCCAATATCCAATTCCTATGGCATGCTAATTCTTCTACCAAAATTGATTTAGGGTTCCATAGCAAGGAAAGACCACCAAAGGCACCTTGATTGGTGCAAAAGTGAATTTCTATTTGTTCCAAGTTTTAAGATTTGTGCACTCATATCTAGTGAAAAAAATTGTTTCTTATAATAGTAATGCATCTACCCCACAAGCATCCAACTATCCCTTGACTAGGGATCTTTTGTTAGAGGAATCAATGCCCCTAGGTAATACTCCATGATAAGATCTTCATTGACTTTGAGGAAAGCAACATTCTCTCAGTCTGTTATTTTTATCAAAAACCTATTTGGTATCTTTGTCCATAAATGACTTAATACTACTATACAATGTTGATTGAAGACACACTACAATTTCTTCCTTTGTTTTAGCTGCTAATGGTTTCCCCACCTTTTCCCTAGATTTGAGCATTCACAACATAAGGGATTTGGGAGATGGATAAGTGTTGGGAAAAACTAAACTCCATATCCTATTTGCTAACTTCATCAACAATTTCATTTATCGTTGCAGACCCCACATGCACAGCTATACTATTAGCCAATTCCTCCAACTTATCCTCTTCATAACATTGATTGAAATCAATGTGTTCGAAACTATTAGACAATTCTTGTATTTGACTCTCCATTTGACAGGATAATTTTGCTTGATCATTTTGGGGAGTTTGAACTTTGTTATTATCTTTATTGTGGTCATAATATAGCATCAAGTGTTTGTTATTAACTCTAATTCTAAGGACCAAGGGTTTTTAAGCATTTTATACATTCTATAAGCATTTATTCTGATTTATTTGAGAAAGGCACATTGAGTTGGCACATCAATAACTTTACTCAAGTTGAGCCCTATTATAAAACTTACAAACTTGGAAATAAACTTTATCCCATTATTCATACTCAAACCACTAATATTTGATGATGCATAAGTTTTTGAAGATAAAGAAATTAAGGGTTTTCCAAATGAAGAGGTATGAATGCCAGTTCTGATCACTTCCAATTTGCCAATGTTAATCTCTAGAAAAAGAATGAGATAGTTTAGATTTTCTTGTGATTGGAGATAACCTAGGCAAGGAGGGAATGATAAGACTCACCATTTCATTCAAAGTGCTCATAGACCTCTTTATGCTTATCCTTTGTGATAGGGGAAGATTTACTAACATGCCCTTGCAAATGAAAAAATTTATAAATATTATCTCGACTTTTTTAATATATAGATTGATCTTGTAGCATCATAAACTATACACCCTTAATTGGGTGGTGCAATTCCATGCTTAGGTTAGTGCCTGCCTTAGTGTGTTCGCATTTTGCATTTAAAAATCCCTTTAAGAATTTAATTAATTAATTAAATTAAATATAAATTATTCTTTTATCCCTCTATACAATATAAAATTGGGCCCTTTACCCAAAGTATGCCCCTTTTTATTTTATTCTTCCAATTAACCATTTCATCAAATACCCTAATTGTGTCTTATTTCGACCTTCAAGGCCTAATTTTGCATATCTACATGCCTCAAATTTCCACATACTCTTGGAATTAGCTCTAAAATCACAATATCTTGCTTCCCTGAAAATTTGGCGAAAAGTTGATTGGACCATATGTTTAGACCAGGTAGCTACCTACCTGTCCCAACTTTTCTCCCCAAATTTCAGGAGCATGTTTTGGGGGTATTTTAATATTCAAATGCAAGGGATTGGAAAAAAATACCATTTCTAGGTCGACCTATGACTCAAAACAAAGTCAGGGTTTCATACATATAGCCTTTCCTTTCCTCATTCGAAGGATCCAAGATCAAGCGATTGAAGGAGCCTCTTATGAAGTGAAATTGTAGTTTATGTAAAGTCTACAACAACAAATCAAGCATTCATCAAGAATTTATCAATTCTTCATAAATCATCTTCAGCAACAATTAGGAGCTTTGAATATATTGAAGAGTAATAGGAGATCACTGACTACTATTGGTTTGTACCTCTCCCTTAGGGTTTGGTATGGTTTCATGTTTTTTTCATGTCTTTGTATGAGCTTCATAACATTCATTTTCAGATTTACATTCATGATTTAGATCAATTATTGCACTTTTGATTTGACGCATTTACATTTACACTCATTTGGGGTTTACTCTCCAAAGCGTAGGGTAGAACTCTAGACCTACTTTGTTGTTCATTTAGGATCTTGCATACACATAAGATTCTTGCACAGACATTTTCAATACATTATCGGCTATTTGTGGAGGTGGAAACCACAAAAACAAGGGGTTTGACTAAGGCAAAATCCTATATAGCCACCTAGACACCATTTTTCAAGTTGCAGGTGCAGGTGCAGGTTCAGGAATCTAGTGCATGTGCAATTTTTGGGGCCGAGAGAACACACAAATATTGATCCAGTCTTAGAATTTGACCTCGGTCTTCAAGGACTAGGGCATGGTGCCCTAGTCCTCTAAGTTTTTCTACATTTTTTGGCAATTCTACATTTCAGATCTTCAGAATTTCAGATCCTGCAGTTTTAGCTCTTTGTTCTGATAAGGACCAAGGCGCCCAACACCTCAGTCCTATCCAGTCTGCACCAAAGTTTTGTGGTAGGTGCACCTCTAAGTCTATTTTCCAGTTCTTATTTCTATGTCTCAGTTTCAGTTCACACATAATCTGCATTTTCAGTTTAAGCTTGCTTCAATGTCCATCTCTTAGCCTAGTTGATCATTGCATTGCATTTTGCGCATCTCCTCTACATTATAACAAATGAATAGAAACCCTAAGAGATATTCCTTGACTCCCTCTTTCTCTCACAAGAAGTATTCAAAGTGAAATATCTCCCTAGGCTCTTTCTTATTCCAATTTGTACATGAGAGTGAGATTAGGTCTTAGCTACTTGGTTCCATTTTTATTCTCCACAAATCCTAATACACCCTATTTAGATTGAATTTTACAGTAGTGGGGAAGCTCTTTTTGGTACCTAATAAAATAGAAATCCTGATAGGGTTCTAGGTTCTCAATGAACAAGATAATATTTCAAAAATATTCCCATTTGATTACCTAAGATTTGTATTAGTTTGAGCTCCCTCACTAATACATTTGGACTAGATTTCCGAATGAGGTTTCTGACGGAGAAGGTATATTGTGGCCAAATTTGATCTTTTTTTGAAAAAATGCCCGTATTCGTCGTAATTCTGATGAAAATTTCCCATTTGGTTTCGACGAAGAAGGCATTAGCAATGAGAATTTTCTTTTTTCCAAAAAAGTGCTTGAGTTCATCGTAATTCTGATGACAATGGCCATTACTTAAAAAAGAAGAAGAAGGGAATTCATTTGTATTGCAACTTTCCCGCGTAGGCGTCCATGGCAACTTCAACCCCTAAGAACATCAAACCCTCGTCAAAGGCATTTGTGGCATTGCTTGCAATCCCACGCAGGAGGTAGATTCAAATTGCCCTAGTTTTTAATTTCATGTTGCAAAAAAAAAAGAACAGTTATTTCTTGAGGTAGATGAATATCCCATCAACAAAGGACAATACCCTTTCTAGAATATAACAAATTCTACTCCAACAAAAGATCATGGGGGTTTCACTAAAGATATTGAATAAGAGATAGACTTCTACTGTTGCATTAAAAGCATTGGCATGTTCTTCATTTATTGATGTAAACTCTCTGTGATGCCACGACAACCAACAAAGGTGTAAAAACTTGTTTGCAATGCATGGATTTTTAGGATTGTCCTTTGATAAAATAGAATTGAAGTATGGAAGCACAATATGCCAGCTCCTGAGGGAATCTTGATGAAAAATAATTGTAAAATATTTGGGCAAGCTTATATGCAAAAACTCATGCTTCCTGATGGGTTTATGTACAGAAATAAGCACGAATTAAGTGGTAAAGAGGCTTCTGGAAACAAAAGGGACAGAGAGGCAGTGGAAGTGAAAACTTCTAGTGTTGTGTCTACTCCATCTCAGAATGGGAATGGCGAAGGTGTTTTAAGAGGAACTGAGAAGGGTGTTGGAAGAAGTGGGGGTGTTTACATTCCCCCATTTAAGCTGGCTCAAATGATGAAAGATGTGGAAGACAAGAGCAGTGTGGAATACCACCGCATGACATGGGATTGCCTTCAGAAGAGTATCAATGGGTTAGTAAACAAGGTAAATGCATCTAACATCAAGAACATCATTCCAGAGTTGTTTGCAGAGAATCTCATCCATGGGAGGGGTCTATTTTGTAGGTCTTGTATGAAATCCCAAATGGCATCCCCTAGATTTATAGATGTTTTTGCTGCATTGGTTGTTGTGGTAAATACAAAATTTCCTGAAGTTGGCAATCTGCTTTTGCGAAGAATTATTTTGCAACTTAAGATGGCATACAAACGCAATGACAAGCACATGTTGATACCAATAGCCAAATTCATAGCTCATTTAGTTAATCAACAAGTTGCACATGATATCATTGCCTTGGAACTTCTCACTCTTTTACTAGAGAACCCCACAGATGACAGTGTAGAGGTTGTTGTTGGGTTTGTGAAAGAATGTGGTTCTTTGTTGCAAGACCTTTCTCCCAAAGGTCTCTATGGGATTTTTAAAAGATTTAGAGGTATTCTCCATGAGGGGGAAATTGACAGACGAGTACAGTTTTTAATCGAAGGCCTTTTTGCATTTTGCAAAGCTAAGTTCGAGGGTCATCCAGCTGTGCGTCTAGATTAGTTAACACATAAAGTTTTCCTAGAAGATGAACTTGATCAAGAAGCTGGTTTAGATGTTTTCAAGTCAGATCCTGATTTCTCAGAGCATGAGGCAACCTATGAAAAACTAAAGAAATATATCCTTGGAGATGCTTCTTCAGATGAAGCAGAAGGGGAGAATGATTCATGTGATGATTCAGATGATGATGATGATGATGATGATGATGATGATGATGATGATGATGATGATGATGATGATGATGATGATGATGATGATGATGAAGAGGAAGGTGAGGAAGCACTGAGAATATAGGATGAGATAGAGACAAACTTGGTCAATTTAAGAAGTACAATTTATTTGACAATCATGTCAAGTGTTAATTTTGAGGAAGATGGTCATAAGCTACTAAAGATCAAGCTTGAACCTGGTCAAGAGAGAACATACCTTCATTATTATGGTCTTTTTGGGCAAAGATTCTATATGATCAATAAAATTTATGAGGAATTTTTTGATAAGTGTTTTGTACAACAGTATTCTATGATACACGGACTGGAAACAAATAAACTGCGTAATGTTGCAAAGTTTTTTGCCCACTTACTTGGCATAGATGCTCTTCCATGGCATTGTCTTGCTTATATACATGAGACAGAGGAAGATACTACTTCCTCTTCCCATATTTTTATAAAGATTCTCTTGTAGGAGCTGGCAAAGCAGCTTGGTATATTGTTGCTTAATGAAAGGTTGAACGATCCAACAATGCAGGAGTCTTTTGATTCAATTTCTCCAAAGGACAATCCCAAAAATTCACGGTTTGCTTTCAATTTCTTTACTTCTATTGGTCTTGGTGGTATCACTAAGAGTTTACGTGAGTATTTGAAGAATATACCAAGGCTTGTAATGCAACAGCAAAAGTCTATTCCTGAGTCAGATGAATCTACCTCTAATGACGATTCTTCTAGTTCATCAAGTTCGTCAGATTCTGATACATCAAACTCAGATTCTGAGAGTGAAACTAATAGTGAGAGTAGTAAGGAGTCACCAAGAAAGAAAAATAATTCAAAGCATGACAATGAGTATGAAAAAACAAGAAGAAAGAAAAGGGAGAGGGTATATGACTCGGAGGATGGAAGTGATAGTGAAAAAATCAAAAGGAAAAAGAAAAGGAATTAAAAATCTTTCTAGTCAGTTATTCAAGGCTCCAGTAGACATCATTTTCCTGGACTATGACAAACAAAAGAATCACTCCCAAGTGCTTTGGTTTTATAACAGATGATTATAAGATGCTACAATGTTGTCTTATGTATTTTAATAGCCACGGGTTTTAAAGTTTTGTACTTGACAAGTAATGGATAAACAGTGTTAGGAGGAGAAAATATTGAAGGCCAAGTGCAGATTGCGATAATACTAGATCAATGAATCCTGTTATTTATTAAGTATTTATTATTTTCCATGTTGTGTGATGTACCATAAGAAAACTAGAAATCTAAATTCAATAAGATGCTTTGTTCAATGATAATAATTTCTATTTTCTTGCTTGTGAAGAAAGACCGTGTCAGACAATATCAACAAACAACAAAATAAGGAGACAATTGCTAGATTGTGGTCTAGCTTGAAAAGAAAAGGTGATTAAAAATGTTATTGTCTGTGCAAAATTTGTAAGGGGTTAAAGACTAGAAGACTTCTAATCAAAACAGTGAAGAAACATTGTAGGCTGCATGGTCACATTGAAGGTGGACATGATTATCATCCATTGGTAAGTTTCTCATTATATCATTTTGACAATTTATATACATAATAAATCACATGATGATGAGATCATGATCACGATTTATTTATGTTTATAAATTTTATATAGCTCGAGCACCCCAGAGCACATGGTATGGATCAACACAACCCTAAGACTATGGTTTTCGAAGTGGATGAACATGGAGGTGTGAATATCGAAGCTGAAGATAATGATCCCATGGAAGATGATGATCATGAGCCAGAAAACACAATTGAAGATGATGGTACAAATACATTGATCCATGACTCATTTAGTACTCACGCAGCTGATAATTATGATAAAGATGACCTTGATGTTGTTCATGATGTCCCTCTACTTGAGAAGGCATCTGAGGCCCTTTACGAAGGCTTGCAGGCAACTCTTCTCTCCGTTGTATTGTTGTTGGTGAACTTTAAGGTTATGAATGGTTTATCCAACATAACAATGTCACGTATGTTAAGGTATGTCATATATGTCATAATAAACTATGAATCATGTTGTACCATTAATATTCTTTATTATAACAAATTATATTTTTCACTATAGATTGATAGGTGAGTTTTTGTTACCATCATCAAATATTCTACCTCGCTCATACTGAGAATTATCTGCCATTATGAAAGATATTGGAATAGAGTATCAAGCAATAGATTCTTGTCCCAATGATCATATTATATATCACAAACAACATGAATTTCAAATTGAATGCCCTGAATGTCATATCAATAGATATCAAACAGATCAAATAACAAAAAGGGTTCCTCGCAAGGTTCTTCGCTATATTCCCATTATTACACGTATGCAACGATTATTCAAGTGCACTAGCTTGGCACAATTTATGGATTACCATGCATGCAATAGAAGTCGAGATGACATTATTTGAATGCCTGTGGATGGTTCAGCATTTATGGACATAGAGGAAAAGTGGCCACACTTTAAAGAAGACCCTCGTAATCTCAGGCTTTCATTGGCAGCAGACGGTGTCAATCCATTTGGAGAGATGAGATCTGTTTACTCAGTGTGGCTTGTTTTTGTTATCAACAATAACATTCCTCCATGGATGTCAATAAAGAGGGAGCACATAATGTTGGCAATGATTGTTCTAAGTATTTTATCATTTAAATATAGTCGTCTAAATTTAATTATAAATATTGCAGTAAAATGGTCATAATAATTATGTAATGTTTTTGTTCATTCGATTAGGTAAGTACCAAGTTAAAGATATGAATGTATATATCGAGCCTCTTATCGATGAGTTGCTGGAGTTATGGAATGGTGTCACTATGTATGACGTCTCTAGACCAATAGGACAAAGACAATTTCAATTCCATGCGATGCTTCTATGGACAATACACGATGCCTCGGGGCTAACACATTTTTGTGGTATGTTATAGTGTTTAAGTTGTGCATGAACATTATAATTCAAAAAATTATCATATTTAATCCAATTATACATTATCTTGTAGGTCTTCAAACAAAGGGAAAATTTGCATGTCCTGTTTGTGGTCCAAAGATGAAATCTCGTCATTCAAAAAGTTTAGGAAAGCAGGTGTTTGATGAGTATAGGCACTTTCTCCACAAAAATCATAAGTATCAAAATACTGAAAAACATATTTTCAATGGGAAAGAAGAGAATACATCAAAGCCATGAAGAATGACACCTCACCTGTGGAAGTTGGAATATAATAGAATTAATCGTCAAGGTAATGCCATTCCATCTATTGGTTTGTCATAAAACATCTTTTCTATTTTGTTTTGTTTACTGATGATGTGATTGATGATCATAAAGGTCATGAAAGCATAAATGACCACCTTCCTAAGGGAATAAAAAGTTATCCCCAAAAATTTAGTAGGTTGCCTTGCTACGAGCAGTTATAAATTGTTCATTTGTTTGATAGTATGCATATTGGAAAGAACAGTATGGAAAATATTGGATGGAAGGCATGACAAAGAGAAAATTGTCAAAATATGTAGTGACATCCAGGATTCCAATCATGCAATGATAAATGTCATTCAATCAAATAACCATGGAGACCGGATTAATATAAGTGAGCTTCCTTGGTTATTAACGGACCAGCAAAGCAATGCTATAAAAGAAGTCATACGAAAAATTCAATTTCCCACAGGATTTGCTACGAACATAAACAATCTCATACCAAAGAAAAGTAAATTTGGGCCAGGGATGAAAACGCATGATTGGCATACCTTCATTAAGGTAATTCATGTTCTTGTGTTTTTAGTATGTATTTAAGTACTGCGCATACGTGTACTTTTCATTATGTTACAAAAAAATGAAAAGATAATTTTATAATTGTTGCACTACGTTCTACCTCTATCTCTCCCAGACGACTTCGACAATAATGTCAAGCAAGTCATATATGATCTTGGAAAATACATGAGGTAAGTAGTGATATTTATTTAGTTCGTTGTATAGATATTATATTTGCGATTTGTTTTACTTCTTATGTAATATATTTTTTTGCGTCTTGAATACCTTGTAGGTGGTTGTCATGTAAAGAAATCCATAAAGATGGTATAAAATATTGGAAGAGAAAAATTCCTCATTTAATGTGTGAAATGCAAAAGTGTCTACCTCCAGCTTTTTTCAATGCACAAGAACACTACCTCATACACCAAGTTGAGGAGATTGAATTGTGTGGACCTATACACACTAGGTCAATGTGGATGGTTAAGAGGTACTTGAAATTTTTGAAGGCTTTGGTTCAACAAAGAGCACATCCCAAGGGTTCTATGGTGGAGGGATATATGGTATACCAGACTATGGTGTACATTTCTAAATATCTTCCTAAGTTTGCAGCAAAGATTCACGTGGATCGCATTTGGGATCCTAGCACCATTAACAAATTCGAAAGGGAGTACTTGACGAGGAAAGGTAGATTGAGGAAAGTGAGAGGTAATTATAAGATTCTATTGTAGTTAATTAATTCTTAATCTTCAAAATAAATCAATTGTAAGATGTCTATTTATTTTTTGTATAGTTGGTCGATAGTGGGATGCACTACATTTGTATATTGAAAACAATCTTGATTGGATGACGGTATGGATTGAACATTGTCAACATTCTGGACACACGTTAACATGGGAAGGTGTGGCTTCATTGGTTAAAGAAGCACACCGTAATGGAGATTCCAATGTTACATAAAGGGAAATTGATTTAGCATATGGTTTAAGAGATAAATAGGTACGTATAAATTTATTAATCACCCATATGTTTATCAACTCACAATGCAATAAATTTTACATGTTTGACATATCGCAGGTCAAACACCACAATGCTATGTGCTGCAATGGTCATAGATTTTGCATAAAAAAGTTGGATGACATGAAGAAAACTTGTGATTCTGGCATCACTACAGTCTTTGAGGTGACAAATATTTCATCGAGAAATGAAATTCATCCTCAACAGTCTCAAAATCGATACTATGGCATTTTGGATGATATACTTGAGTGTGACTTTAATTCCTTCAAATTAGTTTTGTTCATTGT
The DNA here is from genome assembly GCF_030272615.1 of Cryptomeria japonica. Lineage (NCBI taxonomy): Eukaryota > Viridiplantae > Streptophyta > Pinopsida > Cupressales > Cupressaceae > Cryptomeria > Cryptomeria japonica. The sequence goes on along the minus strand of NC_081410.1, from coordinate 54,172,954 downwards.
CAAATGGTATGGGCTACGATTGAATAAAAATGAACCTAATAGAACTGTTATTGAACATGATAATGGTTTTATAATGCTAAATACAAGGTCATTTGAACCAATTGGGGATGAGCCTATGTTCTTCCAAGCAATGTGAGCAAGTATTTTACTCAGAGGTTCCACATAAACCGGGTTGGTCATTTGTTGTTAGACATGATCCAAGAGGAAGGCCGATAAAGTATAATGTGATGGAAGAAGAAGATACTGAAGAAGTAGAAGATGAATTGGATGATGATCACAATCGACAGTTTCTCAATGACGATGTAGAAGAACAAGAAGAAGAAGAAGAAGATGATGATGATGATGATGATGATGACAATGATGGTGATGGTGATGGTGATGGTGATGGTGATGGTGATGGGGATGGTGATGGTGATGGTGATGGTGATGGTGATGGTGGTGGTGGTGATGGTGATGGTGATGGTGATGGTGATGACGGTGATGATGATGGTGAAGACATTGATGATGATGATGATGACGACGACGACGACGACGATGATGATGATGATGATGATGATGATGATGATGATGATGATGATGATGATGATGATGATGATGATGATGATGATGACGACGATGATGATGATGATGACGATGATGATGATGATGATGATGATGATGATGATGATGATGATGATGATGATGATGATGAAGTTGGCGATGATGACCTGGTATAGTCCATGAGTGATGTTGTCGCCCTTGGTGGGAATAGGTCGTTGACTACAAACATCGTCAACCATTTAGTTGAGGATCCTACATAGTCTACATAAAGTAATGGTAAGGAATTAAAAAATTTACAATGATTTTGATGACAACATATTTTTATTATTTAATACTCTTTTTGTCTACAAAGTTCATCTTGTGTACTATGTAATTTCGCTAACATTTTTTATATTTTTTCTTTGTCACAAGCCAACATGGATCCATCACATATCGCAAATAGAGATGTAGCTTGTGACACTTCTACCGAGTAGATAAACCTCATTGTAATTGTACAAATTAGATAGAAGCAAACTGTTACATTATTATGTTCTTTTTTTTAGTGATTTATACTAATTTTGTAATTGCTAATGATATTCTTGACACAGATGGATGTTCAGGGAAAGGGAAAGGGAGTTGCAATACCTGAGCACCTTTCTATGGATGTGGAATCATTAGGGCTAAGCAATGATGACCCTGAAGATCCCACAGACCTTGTGAAATTCTATAAAATTCCTCTTATAAAAATTAGAAAAGAGATTGTTGCTTTGGCAGCCGTGCATCCTACCACTGATGAGATACGACAGAGGGTGGAATTATTGTTTAAGACAGCAAAAAACTTGCAAGTAAGCAGTAATGAAAGCTTTAATTATAACAAAAGTTCAATAATGGTTTATATTTTATTCTCTTTTATGTCATTAACTAGAATATGTACGTATTTATATACCCTCATGAAAGTCATTCCCACGATCAGGGTGTTGCAGGATCTTCAGGTGATGATGATTTTCTTGTATTATCACTTGCTTGGCTTATCACTCTGAGTACCCAAAACACATCATACTTGATATTGTCAATTTTCAAAATAAAGGTTCATCCTTGTTTATTATTATTGCAGTTTTCATATATTTAATGTATTATTCTTTAGGTTTCGTCAATGTTACTGTGCAAATATTGTCGCCGCCTCAGCAGAGGTCACCCTCACCTGTATTGCCGACTGCAATATTGGCAATACGTAGCATGTAGACATCCTCTAGTGCACGTCATATTGGCCCACCCACTGTTGGTAGATCCCTCTTTTGCTCTATCTTCTGTCATGTGTTTATTTCCCTTCAAGCGTTCTTTCTTGAATTCTAATGCCATTTCATAGTGGATTCATTTTTTGTAGGAGGAGATGCACATGAGGATGTGCCAGAGGCAACTACTGTTGATAACATACCATCATTTCCTGGATCTTCTCATATTTCTAGTGCGAGAACATTGTAGGCCACATTGGTGGTGAGCGACAAAGAAATGCTTCCCTTAAAGATACAAAAGGTTCCAGGTACTTTAAAATTATTATTATATATACTCTAATTATAATTTACTTTATGATCACTCGTTTTGGACTAATGATCCCATGATTTTTTTGTAGGCAATGATATTTTCTATAAACATCTTAGTGACATTGCATTGCATATATTTGGGCCCACCATACGTAAAAGGTGGTACATCATATGTGAACTAACCCTTATCCACTTTTGATTTCATATCATTGCTAGAATAGTTTTCCTTTGATCCATTTCTTGAAGTGTAATAAATGTAGCTTTAGTTCATTTCTGAATCTAACAGGTTTGTTTTTTCTTTAAAAGGTGGAATGACCAAGAAAAAAGGTTAAAAGATGAATTGACAAACCAAATGGTTGAGTGGTTTGGAAATTATACCTTTGACAAAACCAAGCCCCTTGAAAAAGCTGGCACATATCTAAAGTATGTGAGGGACCAATACAGGACCCATTTGGAGAGGAACCTAAAGTACGAGCATCCCCCCATGATTCTAGAAAGGGAGTGGAAGGACCTGATTTTGGATGCCAAGGAGAGAATTGAAAGGAAAAAAAGGAAATACACCACTAGACGCCAGAAGAAGGTATGGGATGCTATTAAGAATGTAATTATGTACTAATTAATTACTCTTTATATTTATATAATCTAACATATTTCAAACTTTTTATAGACTGAGTGACACGTCAAAGGCAACCAAGGCAAGGCAAGAAAAGCACGGGCAACACAAACCTGACTCTGGTGGTTACATGAAACTTGTTGCACAAATTGTAAGTATCTCATGTAAACGAAATATTGCATCAAAATATTAATAAATTGAAAACGTTTTTTTTTGTCAAACAATGCAAGCAAAATTCACGGTACCAAGCAAAAATGCAGGGCTTTGAATTCAATAGAGCACCCACAAAAGATGACAAGAGAATTGCCTACCAACAAGGCTATTCAGTCATGGCTGATTAGCTACGAGGATTGAGTGGGCATACACAACATTCGAGTGCATCCTTCACACAAGTAAATATGCTAAATGGAAGTTGTTTCAAATTGAATACTTTACCACTAATCTAATTGATGTTGAGTTCCAACATAAAGTGACTATATTTGTTTTAAATAAGCAAGCAATGATAACAATGTGCATGTCATTGGAATGCATCTTGCTAATTGTGAAACACCACCTGCACATGAAGGTCCGGATGTGCATCCCAGTAGTGGAGGTATTCATTTGCTATTCAAATTTATTTATTTAGCTATTAATACAATTAAACATCTTAATTTGTAATTAGAGTAGTAATTAATGTAACCTTTTTTGTTAATATTTTAGAGCATGTAGTCGGTGGTGAGCAAGTGGAGCGTGATCTGGGTACACAGCCTCAAGAACCTGATGTTCCCCACTCAGGTAAAGAGGACCATTGTTATTTCTTTAAACAAATATAATTGCAATTGGTGTTCAACATTAATGTAACCTTTAGTATTTTAACTCCAGATGATCTAGAGGGTGTTCAGCATGTTGAGGTTGAGGCTACACAAAATGATGTGGCCCAATCAGGTAAAGAGCACAACAATTATGTTCTCTAAATTAAAGAAATAATTGTAACAATAATATTATTTTTTTTAATTTAACCCATTTCTTTGTTATTGTAGAGGACCCCCCTTCGCTTCAGTGTCCTCATCCTCAGTATAGGACTAGGAATACATTGAGATCATGAGTAGTTGGCAGAACATCTGCAGAGGGGGGAAATGATGAAGAAATCAATGTTCCACTTAGTCTTTTCATAGATTCAAAGAAAAAACAAAGAAAGAAATGATTGTAATCTAACTTATTTGATAATGACTGATTTTTATGTGTTAGTGAAAGTAATTATGTGCTAATTAATGGTTATGGATGATATGTGTTAATTAATATTGATGAATATTGCATGTTAATTAATGTTAATCAATGTTATGTGTTAATGAACGCTATGTGATATTAATGAATGAATGCTATATTTTATTAATGGTAGAAATAATTAATGAATGAATGTTATAAGATGTTAACGGGGAATTTAGAGTGATGTTGGGGGGGGGGAGGAGCCAAATGAGCTTCCACCTTCACGTGGTTGTCCCTGTTAAGTAGAGAATATTAAACTATTCTCGAAACCAAGCGAAGCTCAACAAGGTAACACACTTTTCAATATTTCGTTATGTTGCACAATTAATCTTATTGAATCTTAATTGTAGGGTCCAACAGAGCCAACATGAACAACAACACCACAAGTTGTTGGGTATAATGAACTCCCATATTGTCTTGTCTGTACACGAACAATATGAGTTGCTTCTAGTGTTGATATCCAAGGTAGGACTACAAAAGTTATGAATATGCCTCATCCTTGTATTTTTTTTTATTACTTATAAGTAATGAATATGCCTCATCCTTGTAAGTTTTTTTATTACTTGTAAGTCATAAATATTGCTCTTTAGTTTATTAAAATTAAATGAAAATCTTTAATGAATACACAAAACTATATACATATGCAGGTGCACCATTGTTGAGATGGTCCAACTCCCTAGTCTCACTCTACGACTAAGCTCATGCCATATCTAAATCAAAGACATCTCAAATACATGGTCGGTGGAAAGCTGCAAAATGTCATTTTCATACATAAGCAAGACATACACAATTGGGCACAATCACCAAGGGAATGGTAAAAAGTGTGTTTGAGATTGTATCATGGATGCTTTTAAGGATTGTATCATGGATGCAAAAAATCTCTTCATTAATCCTTGATTCATGATTGCTATAATACTTCTTTAGACTTCTCATGTCATTTGTTGCATTTCTTCACTATTTTGGACTAAGTTTCAACTATGAATTTGCCTTGACTTATGACTGTACCTAGCTTTGTCCTATCTTTGTAAGCTTCCTCTTTGAATTGTGGTTGTAGCTTTGATAATACCTTTTTAATGTTGCACTATTTGTAAGGAGGACAACTCCTAATGCATGTTGCAAATTGTGTTCTAGTGACTAAGACTAACCTAATGCATCTTAGAATGGCATAAATTGCCAGGATGGAGATATAGCAGATGAGTTCAAGATTGTTGTTGCAGAAATTATTCGATTTATGTGCTTGAAATTTATGTATATACACTATTTATAGTCTACTCTATATTTCCTACCCAGCTACTCCTATTTCTTTAAAATGAAATATGAACTGATGAATTGTATTCTATAGATGACTAGTGCCTTTCTTCGTTGTTTGGGCTATAGAGTCTTTATATTTCTTTAGGACTTATTGTGTAAACTTATGAGAAAATTTTTAAACCCACCACCTCTCAATGAGTCTATCAGTTACTATTTCTTATGAGCTCTACTTCAATGTATATATTGTAAACCACTTGAATGAATTTAACCCTATCTTTTAAGAGACCATCCAAGGAAGAAATACTAGGAACAATTACAATTCGCTAGTAAATCTTTTTGATCCAAATCTACAATATGAAACACAAAATTTCACTAGAAGAACACGAATAAACTTATCTCCTTTAGATAATATCATAAGCAACTGCCTGTAGGAAATGCAATAATCCACAACATAAACACAAAGGAAAATGACTGATTCTATTATGTATATCTGCCAAAATAGTACAATGGTAAGCCTGAGGCTATAATCTATTCCTTCTCTAATTCTCTTTCATGTTACAAAATCTCCCCCCTTTATATGAGAGTATACATTATTACCAAGCGTTGTGGCTTTTCAACATATAACCGGTAACCAACATTTTTTGTTTAACTAGAAGATAAACAAATTGAGTATTGTCGTCTCCTCACCGATACATATCTGGTATCCATCGGTTCCTTTTTATGTCGAAGAAACCCTGGGCTTCGGTGACTTCCTTTAGTTTTCCATCAAAATGCTTTTTCCATCGATATCACTATGCTCCTTCGATGAATGGGTCTGTTGTCTCACCGAAGCCCCTTTTATCCTCTCTTTGTCATCTTCCACCAATAAAGTTGTATTGATGAAACCATGTGTATCGAAGACATGCCTTTTAGTCTCCTCGAAACCCATATTCTCATCGAAATCTTTTTGTTGTCCGTCGGGTTTCATGTCGAAGAGACTTTGGACTTTGGTGACTTCTTTTGTCCTCCCATCGAAACTCATATCCTTATTGATATCATTCATCAATGTAGTTTTCTTCTATTTTATCGATATCACTTTTTTGATGAGAATGCTTCTTTCAGTGAATCTTCTTTATCTTGCATCGATGATATTGTTTCTTCGAAAGCCTTTTCTCATCGGTGGAGGCCACCTCTGCTTTCTTCGATACCTTTTGTTGGTGGGACCATCTCTTTCGGTTAGTCTTTTTGCACCAATAGTGTTATATCCATGAAGACCTTTTGTTGTCGATGAGAACCATCTCCACTTTCCTTGATATCTTTTATCGATGGAGTTACTGTCTTCAATGAGTCCTTTCTAAAGTTGATCGGCATTTGCTTTCTTTGATGCCCCTTTTATATCGATGAGACATCGCTGGGTCTCATCGATACTATTTGATTCTTAGATACTTCGATAGAATGCTTTTAGACTTGTTCGATAACTTATGGGTTATTACGGTATCAATGAAAATGATGATTTCTTCCAAAGAGAGATGGCTTCTATGATTTAATTTCTCAAATCAAGATATTTTACTTAATTCAGATTTGATGCTCAACAAAATGACTACACTATCACCAATCTATCTTGAAGATTTGACTACTCTTTAGATTATGATTATGACTGTCATGAAATTTCATGAGACTGCTCTATCCCCATATGAAACCCTTTGTTCCCACAAATCAATGCTTTGAACTTTACTGCAACTTTATAGTGATCACTGTCTTTGTATAGTAAACTTGCTACTTTCTCAACTTTTGATATATTGGAGGCTCCTAGGATGGTTTCTATCTTATAGTCACAATACCTTGCTATAATTTGTAGCTATTCTATGTTTATTTGTTTTCCACTCTTAACTCATAGTTTAACCAAATATGGTTCATCTTGGAATCAATGCACATCAGTTATAATCAGATTATAACCAGTCTCCATGGTTGCAAGACCTGAAGAAGGATTCTTATCATCAATTAGATGCATACTTTTGGGAATACAAAAAGACAAAAAAATATATTAGAACCATATTTTTTGTTGAGTCATAATATGATGTGTTAATTTAGCTAAATAAGGGAACCAATGTTGTATTGGGTTTAATTCCATTATGACAGTTGAAGCTTGTTAGAGATAGGGGATTTGTAGCAGTTGGCTTGTTAGGTTATGTCACAATCCCATGAAGGTCCTTGTAAACTGTCAATGTCAGTAGACATGAGACTGTTATGTAATGAATTGGATCAGCTAAACCTAGAAGTTCTGTAACCAATGAACCAATTGACTCAAGTGTATGTTAATTATCTTATGATGGTCATTTATGACCATTCTTCTTAGTAGACATTAAGCAGTTCGCTAGATAGTTGGTTAGTAAACCAGTGAGTTAGTTGGCTCAAGTGTATGCTATTTATCATATGATGGTCGTTAATAACCATTATTGTTAGTACACATTAAGCAGATGGCTTGTTTAGATGGTTGGTAACTAGTGAGTTTGTTGAGCTCAAGAATTGGATGTACAAGTCGAGCAAGGGAGGTGAACACTAACAACGCATTGGTGTTTGCAATGTTAAAACCTTGGCCAAGATGGTGATGCTTTATCTAAGTGATGAAACTGGCCATTTGAATTCCTTTCTCATATTGATTAGCTTAATAATATTTGTTCAATTTTTTTTATTGTTAAAAGATTACCTTCCTTTTAGACAAATTAGTTAGATTCTTATTATGTTGAAGAACATTTAGTTAGTTTTCTCCTTCAACTGAATTAGTTATGTTTTATTTTGAAATGCTCAATTTTTTATTTCAATATAGATCACAATTTATTTTCTTTAAGTATAGAATTAATGGAATATTACATATGGTATCAGAGCAACGAAGTTCAACATTGAACCTCAAGCTTTCCACCTATAAACAAAACTATATAAATATGCAGACGCACTATATACAAAACTATATTTACAAGTAAATCTTTTATTCAAATCCACAATATGAAATACTGAGTTTTACTAGAAGAACACAAGTAACCCTATCTCCTTTAGATAATATCACAAGCAACTGCCTACAGAAAGATGCAGTAATCCACAACATATACACTGTAGTGCCCCGCCAGGAAACCCCGAAGGGATAAAGCCATAACACAAGAATAGAGATGCAATAATTTTTTTTTTTAAAGTTACACCACAATAAGATACAACAAGATATCAAAGATTCAGATTACATAGCGGAAGACATCAACTAACACCTAAAGAGTTTCCCAACGAGATTACTTAAATTTCACAATTCACATAACTCACACAATTAATCCAATAAGCTGATTATCTTAATAACGAGATAATACTTAATCAGGATAATTTCTTTCAAAAGATGGAATTATAATTCACAAGCAAGGATTCATCCATTAAGATCTATTCATAATCTTCATTCAAGCTTTTCATTAAAAATACAAGCCATACAGCTAATATTCTAACATACTAGAATTTCATCATAAACATATGAGATCTTTTCAAGCATACTTAATTTTCTAACCACAACGGAATAGATTCCATTACTCTAAGTTACATTCATTCATATTCCAACTTATTTCATTTTAAAAGACGATTACATACATGCATCTACGATAAATCTCATCTAAACCACTTACGCATTCAATCAACATGACATTCAAGAAAGAACTGGATAAAAGCATTTAAAGTTAATTCCATTTATCCACTTAACCATTCTAACATAAGTTAATCATACATGATAAAGCTGAATAAAGGAAACATAAGAGAATACATCACATAACACCATAATGATCTCGGAGTTCACCCCTAAAGGGCTACATCTCCGGGTCTGCTCAACTGCAAGACCCCTTTGATAATTAATAAAATTAAGAATACAAGAGGTTACACCATTACAATCCGGCCATCAAGGCGAAACATAAACAATATACAAACGACCATATCGGTCAATAAATACATAAACGATCCCTGAAAAGAACAGGATCCAGCTGATCAAAATCAAGCTAATACAAAGGTCCAGAAGAGCATCCACAAGACTGAGCCATCACCACCCAAGGTCAAACATGAAACCGATACTCACAAGGGTAGAGACAAAAAGGACAACCCACAAAGGTACTCTTAACAGGACAAAACGACCACACACTAGCGAACGCAGGGACAAGTGTCATCACACAACCTGGTATGGATACCATGGCAAGTCTTCATAGGTCCCGACCCCATACACTGGGTCACCCTGGCAACCTAATCCGAGCTTTCGGCCCATCCAAGCCTCATGTGGACCCACACATCCTCTCGTGAAGACAAGGATGATGGTTTGCCATTTCAGGCCTTCTCACAGCATGTCAAGTCTATGCTAGCACTCATCCCATGTGTGAGGCACATTATCTTATTTAGAGATTACATTCTAATCTACTGTTAGGTTATCACTTATTAGACTCACTTTCGACGGGTTACCCAGCAGCCACTTTGGGTGTGGCCCCCAGTCGAAAGCCACTTTCCCATACGACACTAGACTAAACTCAAACGAACTCAAAAACCAAGGAATAGACATGGTCAGACGAACGGAGTTCAAGAAGGAGAAACAATCATCTGGTCAAACACGACTCAAAAGTGGTACACTTATTTACGGTACTCTAACTAGAGACCTGACAAACTAAGGTCAACCATGAATCATCATTCGACTCACACAAAGAGGATATGACCAAATACGACACTACCACAATACAACAGTCAACTCAGAACCGAGGACTGAATACAGGTACCCCAAGTCAAGCCATACAACAGGGTCCTATCAAACAAAGCACTCTTGCCATTTCATAATTAAAAGCGAATACAGAAATTAAACTCGCAAAGGCAATAATCAACAGATACAATCTTTCCGAATTGATCTAAACATTAAACGTCGATCAAGTTTTCTACAAGATCTAAATCAGATTACAGTTATCTACCTCATCAAGGGATAAGTTGTTCTTGGTTTTCTAACTCTCTAAGGTTCAAGCATCGAACAGACATATAAGCCATAATGAGTTCTTAACCCAATTCATATTAATTAAACTCAGACAACCATTAATCAAATAAATAAGATATTTAATCTCCAACAAAACATCATTAACATACTGGTCTAAAACCGACCTCTACAGTTTCGTATTATTTCTCAAGCCCAGATGCATTATACGGATTACGGAAATAAAAATGTAGAAAGAGAATCTAAATGGAGATAATCATTTCCAAAGCATATCGTTTAAATTCAAATACCCAACGATAAATATTTCACTTACTTCTCAATTACTCAAATGATATGTTCTACGATAATATTTAACATCATCAATTAGTAATTACATCGTATTTCGACGATTTTCCAATAACATATTATTCTCTATTTTGTTTTTAAACAATACTACCTTAATTAGCCAAATGCTCTAATCAGCTAGAAGGTAAGATATAAATTTATTAGTCCAAGATTGGTCCAAAATATGACCAATTAATATTCAATGGCGAAAATACTAATTCTAGAATTTAATTAGAAAAATGCGCACCAATCCTAAAATGAAATTGAATATTAATTAACGGGTAAAATTCCTTTACCCCATTAATCAACATGAAATTAATCATTAAGTAGATTTATGCCATAGAATTCATAATTAAAAACTTAATTCACAAATTCCATTAACCAATATTTAAATAATATATTTTATTTTTTTTGAATATAAAAAAAATACATTAAAAAAAACCTTTTTTTAAAACTAATTAAAAAAAAAAACATTTAAACGAACTAAGATGAAGCGGCCGCGTGGGGAACCGGGCCGTGCCCTAGCCCCAGCGGCTCCCGCGCCGCTCCCTGCGGCCACCGCGGCGGAGGCGCAGTGCCTGCGGCCGCCGCGGGGGTCGCAGCGAGCTGCGACCCTGCCGGTTGCGGTGTGTGCAAGAAGGAAGGGAGGAAGGGGGGGGATGAGCGGGGGAGGGGAGGAGGAGCGGGTGGAGCTCCACTCCCCGCCCTCCGAACCTCAAACGAAAAACGTTTTAAATAAACACCCAGCTCGATAATAACAAAAACGTTTCTTTTCTTCTTTTTTTTACCACAGTTCATTTTTTTGTTAAAACCAGAATAACAATGATTTGGTTCGAAATTCCATATTTCGATTCACATACAAGAAATCCATTTTCCTAAACTTGGAGATATGGGTTTTAAAACATTTCCTCTTAGAACAGCAAACCCCATAAGAATTAAGAAAAACACAGTCTCCTAAGGAGACTTACAATAAAAATTCTAGAATGGTAGGGTTTCACAACCCCCAAATCATTCTCCAACGAAGATTTTTAATGGATTAAAAAGAGCCATTTGAACACAATGAATCAGCTATGCTAGCAAGAACACCAAACATAGGCAAAGATCTTAACCCACAAATCCAAGATTAAAACTAAAATTCCATTTCAAAAGAATGGAAATACACATATATTTTTTAAAAAACAAATGGATAAACAGATCCTACCTGATCTCGCATTCCTGGCAAGATCTGCCGAAGAACCCCAATCTCCAGCTCCCAAATCCTCCTTCTCCATCCAAAATCCCCAAATTTCATCTCCAAAATTTCTTTCCAACCAAAAATTCTCCAAAATGTCCATCCCCCAAAATTTCCCCAAATTTTGGGTTATATGGAAGAGTTGACCAAAAATTCTATTTTTGGAATTTAAAATTTTTATTTACAAATAATTCTCAAAATTTAATCCTTTTCTAACTATACAACAAATTAAACTTGCTATTCAAATTCAAAATCGATTTTCTTATTCAATTCAATTTAACCTTTCAAATCAAATAAGCCAACAGAATACAATTAAATCTATTGCGATAAAATACAAAACTTTCTTTTCAACAGCATATACAAAATGCATTTAATATTCAAAGTCAGTCATTTAATCGAACTCACTCCCAATTTAAAACGAGCAATCCAATATCAACAAAAATCGCATAACGAAAACCCGATTAATGTAGTCCATTAATCTCTAACGCACAAATACATATTTAAACAAGATAATTACTAAGGACTAATTAATTCAATTTAACCTTGCACACTAAGCACGCAAACCGAGAAGTTCAACCAAACAGACGACTCGCAACCCAAACAAAAAGGGATTACCGACGATGACTGACGATGCTCACCTGAGCACGACTAAGGTCAACTAGGGTCTTATGACCACCTAATCCAACTCTAAGGGTTAAAAAGGTACACTCAAACCTGCAAATTTAGGTGAAGATGAACCTCGCACTCATGCGGCGTTGTACCTGAAATTTCCTGCAACCAAGAGTCATACATGCATACATATATAAAATTTAATGAAAGCGTTAGCCCGATGTTAATACCACGAAATAGGAACACTAAACAACTTGCATACAACTAGTGTGAAAACCACATCAACAGCTATGCGTTAAATCAACATCTGACTATAACATTATATTAAGATACACTAACCAAGATTAAACCAAGATTAGAGATTGATTAGGGTAGGGGTACTACATACACAAAGGAAAGATGACTGATTATATTAGGTATGTTCGCAAAATGGTACAATAGTAAGCCTGAGGCTATATTCTACTTCTTCTCTAATGATCCTTATTGTTACAAAAGTTCCCTCACTTATATGAGGGTATACATTGTCACCAAGCATCATGGCTTTTCAGCACATAACTATTAATCAGCACTTTTGTTAACAAACTGGAAGATAAACAAGTTTAGCATTCCTATGTGTTGAATGTACTTATCATCTTTATACATTAGAACATCATTGTTTAGTGTCCTCATGTCGCTTTCTGTCTAGAAATGATTGGATAGAATATGGTTAACACAAAGACAATTCTTTGTCCCGATCCAACTCTGCTATTGGTCGATTCTTCTCATCAATAAACTCTTGTTTCCATTGCTCGAACGATATTAACTCACCATTACTGTAAAAAGAGGGCACCCTAGGGGTATTCCCATCATCCAACCTTTGAAGCTCTTTCATTAATTGATTTGTCAATTCATCATGGACTTCAAGTAAGCCTCGGCTTCAATTTTCTCACCTCGATTAATCAGACTGTTGTCATTCATCATGTCTTCCAACCGAGACCTGAGCCTTTCATGCTCTTTCAAAGATCTGACTGTTCTAGTGTATGTTTTCCAATAGATTTCTGCAACTTGCATCATACTTCTAAACCTATGTTCAATGATCTCTAGAATCAACTTATCCATCTTTTGATGTACCTTTTCTACTTGCCGAGATGTCTTTTCGGCCCTATTCCTCCAATACATAGCATTTGTCAAGGCATCCATGGCATCTCTATCAACACAGTATGTCATCCCTGTTTGACTGGTACCTGTATCAATAAGAAGCAATCTTGCTTGCAGCCTCTATTTTTCTTCATCAGTTTTCTCATATAGGCTTTTGTATGTAGAATTTTCTTAGACTAGAAACTCTATCTAATCTTGGTTCAGTTTAGCGACATCCAAATTTAGTTTGGCAGTTGTTCTAGGGTCAGTCTTTCCAACCTGCTACACCATCAAATTTCCAAAAGCTTCTTCTGTATCAACCAATATAGGTCTTTTATCTATGGGATAGATAGCCCATTGTAGAAGAGCCTTCTGATCTGGATCATATCCTAATCCTCTAAAGAGTTTATCAATCTCTTTTGGCATCATTTGCTTACTTGGGTCCTATTTCTTGAGGAATCCATCAAACAACAAGGCAGAGTTCATGTCCCATCCAGAGTATAATAGCACACCCGCTTCCTTAAGTAACTGTCTTCCCTTCTCAGGTGTCATTTCTCTCATCACAAGATCCATCTCCTCTTGTAACTTTTGAAGCTGCTACTCTTCTTCACTATTTCTCATGTTATTCCTAATTTGAGATCCTTTATTTTGATAGAGAAATGCAGTGAACTCCTTGGAAGCAATGAAGTCACTATCAGCAATGAAATCCTCATGCTCCAGGAATTTGATGTCAGCCACTTCTCGGACATTTAGTTGTCCTGTTGCCAAGTCTATTGGTTTATCCTCTACATAACTTGGGGGTAATCCTCTTGAGGAGTGAATGGAATGATGCCAGATGTGGAAGCAGGAGACATATGAGCCAAAGGCTCTGTATTCCTAATAGTATCAATGTAATCCTAAAAACATGAGGCAGGACTCCCTCAAGTATTCCAATTCATGCTCCATAAGTTTGTTGGCCAACTCCAAGGGGTCTTCAATCTTTTGTAGCACGTTCTCATCCATTTTCCTTCTAAAAATCTTCCATTTATAAGCCTGCATTGCTTTCTCAAACTTTATTCGCTTCACTCTGGCCTCTTCTCGGCCAATGTTCTTAATGAGGTCATCCGATAGGTAAGATTTATGCTCTCCAGCCTTCAGCTTTTGTGATGATCGGGCTATCCTTATGTATCCTTCAGGATCAAAATTGGGCCTTGGATCCCCCATAGCCAAGCCATAATAATCCAATTTTGTCTGCAGCAGGCCATAACTCTTTGAACTTTTCACAATAAAATCTAAAAATACTAACAACCCAGGTACAATTGATTGTTTCCCATGGCTTGTCAGATGTTCTGTACTCACTATTGATAGTTGCCTCACAATTTCTAGACAAGCCACTATGTTAGGGAAAATAAGTGGTATTAAGTATAGTCTCCCTCAAAACTGTATACCCTGACTTGTGTGCGGTCTAAAAAACAATACCAATCTTCCCAATTGTGTTCAATTGAGGGATCTTTAGCGAAATATTTTGGTCTTAGGAATCTTTGAAGCTTCGGTGCAAGGGCATGATCGCATGGGCATCCCAACAGTCTATATAATGGCTTGACAAGAACTCCTCAAAATGCCAATATTGATTATTCACATACCTCTGGTCCCATGAAGAAACCCATAGTTGCACTGGTTTTCTCATCCCAGCATTGTCATATGTCCTAACACATAACTCTTCTGGCCATAACCCTTCATCTTGGCCCACATATAATAGAATATGCATAAGTAAGGAATAATGCTTGAAATGAACATTGATGACATCCCCCTTTAACTTTTCTAACCCATGATTCAAAACATCAACCAAATAAGCAAAAAAATCAAAGAAGCGGGGGTCCTTAGACTGCAAATCGGCACAAATGACCATGGCTGCAATATCCATCAAAGGATGGGGCTTTATCTCTAGCACTTGGGCAACACAGTAATATGTATACTTGAAATATGGATGGAAAGAGTTGACATCATAGGGAGCTTTGTCATCCTGACCTAGTGGCACTAAGGACCCTACATTCCTAGGTCTATGTATAGGGAGTCTCCACGTTTTGTAAATGTGCTCTAGGCTAGAATATTCACTTGTTAACTTCTTGAGGTCAATCAATTCTTCAAATCCCCAATCCAACTCGAACATGGTGTCAATAACCTCCTTTCTGATTGCAAGAATTGGCTCACCCATGTAGTTATATATGGTCCTGGTTTTAGGGTCATAATTGTTTGCCAATGCCTTCATGAGCTCCACATTCATGAATACATTAGCCACAGCTAACCTTCCTAATTTCAATTGCCATAAATTGTTGATAGGTTGAGGGGAAACTCTTCTGTTGTACCCATATATGAATAATTCATACCCTCTCAATTTTGTCCATATGTCTCCAAGATCCTCAAACCAGTCCTCCAGGCCTTCCTCATCAGCTCTAATCTTCTTGGACCTCAAACTGGATGATGGGCACTGGTGAATCAGGTTCTGGACCAAAGAACACCCTTCCCTTTTCTGTCTTTTAGGTTTTTCTTCTGCAGCAATAGGTTCTTTTCCCTTTCTGGTCTTATTAGTTTTAGATGATGATTCCATTTGAATTTTAAAAAAGAGGTATGTGTGCAAACAACTTACTTGGAATTACTGAGCTTTATCTGTGAATTCACCCAATTCCTGCTTTCAGTTCACCGCCTGTGAATTCCTTACTGTTGTGTTCTTTGATGTTGATTCATTACTTATGGCATATTTAATCAGTTAGTAATGGTCATTCTGAACAACGGTCACTCGGGCACACGTTCGAATTTAATGGCAATGTGACCTTTCGTGGGATTTGTTTCTGATTTTCATGGAAATCAATAATCATTTCGATGAGGATATGTCTTTCGATCATTTGTTTCTTTAGTCCACCAATCTCTTCATTTCTATCGACAATACTTTTGTTTCGAATATTACTTCGATCAAGTGTTTTTTCCCTTCATCGAAATATTGTATTCAGTTAGTATGGTTGTCTCCTCATCAAAACATATCTGATATCCATCGGGTCTTATGTTGAAGAAACCTTGGGCTTCGGTGTCCTCCTTTATTTTTCCATCAAAATACTTCTTTCATCGATATCACTATGCCTCGTCGATGAATGAGTCTATTATCTCACCGAAGCTTTTCTTTATTTTCCCTTATCATTCTTCACCGATAAAGTTACATCAGCAAAACTACATATATCAAGAACATGCCTTTTAACCTCCTCAAAACCTATATCCTCATCGATATCTTTTATCGATGTAGCTTCCTTTTGTCTGATCGATATTATTCTTTCGATGAAAACGCTCCTTTCGATGGGTCCTTTTTATGTTGCATCGATAGTATTATTTCCTCAAGAACTTTTCCCGTCGATGAAGACCCTCTCCGCTTTCTTCGATATCTTTTGTCGATGAAGTTATTATCTTCGGTGAGTCCTTTCTGGAATTCATTAATGTTTCCTTCCTTCTATGGCTCTTTTATATTGATGAGACATCGTTGGGTCTCATCGATACCTTTTATCGATATAGCTTCCTTTTGTCTGATCAATATTATTCTTTCGATGAAAACGCTCCTTTCGGTGGGTCCTTTTTATGTTGCTCTGATAGTATTATTTCCTTGAGAACTTTTCCCATCGATGAAGACCCTCTCTGCTTTCTTCGATATCTTTTGTCGACGAAGTTATTATCTTTGGTGATTCCTTTCTGCAATTCATAAGTGTTTCCTTCCTTCGATGGCTCTTTTATATCAATGAGACATCGCTGGGTCTCATCGGTATCTTTTATCGATGTAGCTTCCTTTTGTCTGATCGATATCATTCTTTCGATGAAAACGCATAATCGGTGATAATAATTAGCTTCGGTGATAATAATTTTATTTTTTTGATAAAAATTATCATCGTCGGAATTACGACGAATACCAAGCTTTCGACTGATGATTTCTTTGACTGTCGACAGAGTCCATTGGTTGTCAAATTTCCGATGGGCATGGCATTGTCGACCAATCCGATGCCGAGTTTTCGACAGTGGATTTCGTCAACACTCCGATGAAAATTTGTCGCAAATCCGACAAACTGCCATCGAAAATCAGCTTCGAATGTACTAGTGCCAATATTCCAGTGGTAGGCAGTGGAGCTTAACCCAGAATGGGATAAACTTTATACTATAAATTCAAGGATTTAAAATTTGGTGACCATGGTTGGATGAAAAGGCTAGAATCCTCTAGACACCATGACTTAATCTTGTATATAATATCTCTCTATTCTTTAGTTAAAAATATTATAACAAAAAATCCTTTCCCCTGATCTATGTAAAATACTTCATTAACACTTGACCAATAATAAACAACCTAGTTAATCAAAATATCTCATTATGGGTTAAAATTCCAAAACTTACAAATTAAAGCTCATTTTCATAGATCATGTATTTGTGAGGAGAGAACTCCTTGTACAAATTTAACCATAATTTGGCCTTTAAGATTTTAATTTCCTATTTTTAAAGCTACTAGAGAAGACAACCTGCAAGAAAAAATCACATCATCTAATTGGTCACCATGAAACTCTATTTGTGAGTGATCCAGAACTAACAAAGCTTTGTTCATTTGTGAGTGAATTTGTTTTGGTACCCAATTTTTACCTTCCTTGTCTGTGAAAGAGACCTTGTTTCAAATCCAAGAAAATCAAAACTAGGGTGAGTCTAACATTTGCAAAAAAACCCTCTCTTTATCCTTCTATTTGGAATAAACCCCTTATTATTTGGTGATAATATACTATCCTAGTTGTAGATCTATGGGCCAATGTGAACATCGTCTCTATTTGAAGCATTATTGTATTTACTACAAGCCACAATTGGGGCCTACCTATGATGTAAAGGGGGGTTGGATTTAAATATTGTACTAGTTTTTTCCATCCCTTGCCATGTGGAAACCCTCTATGAGTGCAAGTCATTTTGTAAAGGCAATTTTTTTATTTTTGCCTGCTCCAGAATCCCCACTTCTATCACTCCATGACATTAAAGTTAGTTATTTTTAAAAAAATATATAACTAATATAATCTATTATACTATTTTATTAAAAATACACACACACACACACACACACACACACACACACATATATATAAAATCTATTTGGAGATAAGTACATAAAAATGAAAGATCAAAAGAGCTCAAAAGTGATATTTTTTTCTTATAATTAGCTAAACTTAAACTTGATGACTAATACAATTTATTTGGATGATTTTATATCAAACCCAAATTCATTTAGCTATCCAATATAAGAGCATGAGCCATAGGCCAAACCTTTTTAACTAAGAGCCAAGGATTTTAAGTGGTATTCGTTCTATCAAATTTTCCTAGGACAATAACTCGACCTTGTTGACCATGGTGTTAGCATAGACAATGATAGATAACATTATGAAGAATTACCTCTCTTGAAAAGTGAATAGAAACATTTAAAGGTTCTTTGTGAGCTAGTTCTTAGTTGTACAACATAGTCCAATTGGGTTATGTAGTATTATGTTCAAAAGACATTTTTTGGTAATCCTCAAAGTTTAACTATAATTTAGTATCAAGTCTCTCGGATAATGATTTTTTGGATTTTTAATAACATGACATCAGTAGTAATGAATGGAATGCTTTCTAATTTAACAACATATTCTAACATGGATTGCAAATAAACATCAAAAGATATAGTGCTGCAAGAGATGAAATGAAATAAATATACTCTAACTAGACAATGATAATCCCCACATTCACTTTGCTTCAATAGAAAATTAGATTGAATCTCATAAAATGATTATGCACAAACTAGAAATTTCACATTTCATACATAAACAATGTGACTATCAAAGGCAACTCATATAAGACTTATAATTATTACATTTCATCAAAATCACAAAGTCGTACTTATGTGCACATGTGAGATGAAATCCTATTGAGCATACTTGAAGCAATATTTTAATCAAGTGATTCGATCGAACAAAATAAATATGAAATTACCAATACTGAATGATTGAAACACCAAAATGCATACCACAAATGCTTGTTGAATTTATTTTCAAATTCATGTGTCTAGCAATATAGCATATTTATGTTCTAATACATTTGTCTATAGTCTATGCATCAAGAGTTTTCCAACCCTTTTCAATGCAAAATGAATCAATTTAAATAGATTTTAGGATTAAAAAAAGCCAACTGCTAGCTAGGGTTTCCTGGCATAATAATTGGGAGTCTTATTGCTTAAACTAAAATAAAACTATAAAATAACTTTAAAAAACTAATTTCCAACTGATACTAACTCATACCATAATTCATGCAAGAGGTAAGTGGTTCAATTTACAACTTAAAACTGCAAAATGTGGCCCTATTTTCACAGCCCAAACTAAAATAGTTGCATGCAGAAATTTTGTGCAAAATCTAGAGTAAAAAAACCATTATTATGGCTCTATTTGCACACCAAAGGAGTATTTTTCAATGTGGACATGCATCTGGCATATGTGGCATGCGAGAACGAATGAAATTTATTCTAAACTTACCTCTAATTCATTGCTTTTTTTAAAACATGGGACGACAAAACAACTAAGTGCATTTGACACTTAGAATTTTTTTGAAACTTCAAAATATGGAAAAAAATATTTCACCAATGAATTCATATGAATCATCAACTACAAATGTGCAACAAACTCTAGAAATTCTTTATTGAAGGCTCTCACAACTACATTTAATTCTTCTAGATCTAGGTTTTTTTATAATAAACTTAATTGCATTAGTTTTTCCCAATTTTCTTAATTTCTTCTTCATCTTCTCAAACTAAGGAAGCTCCAATTGCATATTCTTCAACTTTCATTTGATTAGCATCATGTGATCAATACTATCTTTGGTAGACTCTTTATGGAGACTATCCTCAAATTCCTTCACAATGACATGAGCATCATTCATCTTGACCTCGATCTCCCAAAATGTGCATGAGAGTTAAGTTACAAATTCTTCCACCCTCTGCAATAGTGTAGTTGCAACTTCATAATTCTGTAATATTTTATCCTTTGATATTTTTTAAGTTGTGATCACCATATTGATGGTCTTTACACATTCCCTTGGCATACCTCTATTGCACTTATTTAATACTGCAATGTGGAACAACTTATCCTCATTGGCAGTCTTAATTATACCAAGTATAAGAAGATAATCCTCCTGCATGAGGATACTTTGTTCTATTCTTGTTTATCTATTATCACCTATCAGTATCTTGCACAAAAATTTTAATTCATCAGTTATAGAATGATAGATTTTTATGGCTTTGTTGATTGTTTCTTCTCCTATAACCTCAATGTCTTGTCTCCATTCCAATGCAACTGCTACAAACCATCTCCATCTTGAAATTTTTCATCTAGAGCCAATGCATCTTGTAAGCTTGTAGAAGGGGCATCCTACAAGATGACTAGTATATTTCTTTAATTCTTCAATTTGGGTTCTATACTCCTCTTTTGTGGTTTTGCCCTTTTGCATTCTTCTAAATATAGCTAGCATTGCTTTCCAGAGTGATTTTTCTCACCTTCTTGTGTTTGAACCCAAAGATAAATCTCCTGCATTTGTTAGTTTCTTACCTCCATTTCCTCTTCAATCTCATCCAAAATGGGAACAACTATCTGTGCACATTGATGACATTGTGCATCATTGGTTACCACAATTATTTTCCTTGCTTTTTTCTTCTTATATTCAATTTTCTTGAATTTTTCTTCTAACAACACAAAATATTGTAGCATCGTAAATTGTATCTTTATACATTTCATACTCACTTGGGCCTCACTTTGGAGTTTCTTCTTTCCATCCAAATTATGCTTGATTCTACTCTCACTAGTTCCAAATTTACAATCCTCATCTACTACTCTGATCTTTGGACCATTGTTTAGCCCAAATGGACAAGACAAGGGCACCTTGTCCTCCTAGACAGGGATGCCTTATGCCCTTTTCCAAACCAAAAGGACACAATTTCAAACCTTCTAATAGTTGGGAAATTTTGAGAGGGAACATATTATATGTATCAGCCTTCTTCATAATTTTTAAAACATTTCATGAGGGTAGGTATAAAAGAAAGTCTTACCCACTTATTTGAAACATCTCTCAATTACATTCCCTCAAGACAAATTCAAATTGAAGTGAGAAAGTAATCAAGAATCATTAGAGCAATAAAGGGGAGTTCAAGTATTCATATTTTAATCATTCAAGATGATATCCATGATCAAGTTCTTATAAAGGCATCCATCAATTCATACATTACAACATCAACATTTTCATGAAGACTTTAAGGCAAAAAGGATTCATAAAGGGAGAACATTTCAATTAATCATTTCAATCTTATATATCTCTACCCTATCAAGGCACATTTTCATTTTCATTTCAATTCATCATAGGATTAATTCTAAACCTGGGGTTTGAACTAGGCAAACCCCTATCAAGCCAATGAAATTTTTCTCTCTTATGTTTGTAGGTGACATGATCTAAAGACAACAAATATAGATTTGAAAAGAGAAGATTGATATGCACATGACTTGATTTTGAAGAAGTAAAAATACTATGACAAGGTTTCCTGGCATTAGTGCCCAACACTTTTTTGATAAAATTTCAAGCAGATATTTAGATCAACATCCTAATTTTGAAACTATTTTTGTTGTCTGCATTTGACAATTTTTGGACAAGGACACCTAGCACCTCTATCCTAGACTTCTGGCCTTGAATTTCAACCATGGGTTCCTCTTTTCTTACCATTTCTAGATTTGTGCTTCATGTTTGCATATTTTTCGACAATTGTTTGTGTATATTGATCTTTGTCAATTCTACATAATCAACCCTAGTTCTTACATTCAATCCAACCATTTCAATAATCACTTTCAACTAAATCAAGGAGTACTCAATTCACCTTGTTCTCAACCCTTTCCTAATAAGTTTTGGGTTGAGCCTATTGAGTTCATTCTCCTTCCAAATGTGATTATGGTGAAACAGGCTTGATTCAGAGTTTGCATGAATAAGAAAGTGAACCCTATTTCCCAACATTACATTTTTTGTGAACCTAACATATGGTTACATTAAGTTCTAGTTTTTAATTTTAGATCTAATTTATATGCATCTCATTTACTTGTACTTGCAATAATTTCTGAAATATAACATTTATGCACTTACATTACATAGATTTAGAGGTCTAATTCATGAAAACCTTAAATGTTTTGATGAGTTTGACTTGTGCATTGCACATTTTTCAATTTATATTCTTTGATCTGATTGTTATTGCATATTATTTTCAGATTTAGAAGCATTCATAGATCAAATCTATCATTTCTACAGTGCATTTTTCTCAATTAATTGGTTAATCAATCATTCTATTGGAAAATTGCATTGTTTAATCACTTATTTTTCTTGCATAAGAGGCATTGTGAGTATAAAACTATTTCATTAGATTTTCCCTTTTTATGTATGAGTTTCATGACCCTTTGCCCCAAATCGAATATCCCAGTGAGAATAAGTTACTAACTTATGGCTTCCCAAAACGGTATTGAGCCTAATTTGGCTAACCTATTCCATAGGAACTTGGGTGAATCCTCTATTCCTATGAAATACATTCCTAACATTGTGGAGATTCATTCCCCTCAGGGTTTTCATGATGAGGATGAATCTTTATCTTGAGTGATTATTGAACAATTGGGGAACTTGATAATAAATTGGAAAGGTTTCAACCATGTATGAGTCAAGAATACTTGGGCGGAAAGTAGTGGAGAGTTAGATCCCTTGATTGAGGGTTTGAGAAGATTCATTCAAAGTGGTGAACATGGTGTGAATGTGTTGTGTGGACTTTCCTCATATTGTAGACACTAATATTATGCCACTAAAAAGTTGTGCCAACGTG
The DNA here is from genome assembly GCF_030272615.1 of Cryptomeria japonica. NCBI lineage: Eukaryota > Viridiplantae > Streptophyta > Pinopsida > Cupressales > Cupressaceae > Cryptomeria > Cryptomeria japonica. The sequence continues at coordinate 54,149,644 of NC_081410.1, read as the reverse complement.
CTTCATTTCTCACATCCTACAAATCAAGTTGAGCATTTCATGCCTACATATTTTCCTAATGTACCTACATATACATCTTCCATCATGGCTACCTCTACATTAAACGTTAATAATAGATATGTTAGTCATGGGGGGAATCCTATCAATCAATACTCATATATACCTCCCTCTACCACCCTTTCATCTATTTACCAACCATCTCCTTTACCCACCTATCCTTATGTTCCACCTTCCTATTCCAATGCTCCACATACCTATCATAATGTTAAATCTCCATCACAATCAAATATGTCTAATTCTAGTTCATCCATTGTGTTGGTGAACAGGTTTTGCTACCTAACTCTATATCCTAATACCCAAAAAGGTAACAATCTGGCCAATAGTTGAGATAAGTATGATGTCCTTCTATACCTACTATCTTCCTCTTTTACAAGGCACAAGTGCCTTCCGATAATTAAAAATAAACTTTAAAATTATGGATGCTTTTAACCTGAAAGCAAATAAGGCAAATATTTTAACCAGAAAGCTTTAAAAAGGAAAAAAAAAACATAATAGAGACAAGAAATAGAATATGAAGATTCTCTTTTCAAATAGAAAATTCCTTAGAATATCATCATACTACTGTATCATTTGTTCAAAGCCAACTTTTCAATAGAAATATACATATTTTATCATAAAAGACTTTCAAGAGATACTGGGAAGAATCATCCCAAGAGCAATGTATTCAACATAAGAAGAACAAACACCCTGTAGCCATAACACAAAGTCAATAATTTATGGAATTGCATTTAGATAATCTTATTCATATCTATCAAAAACTTCCAAAGTTTCTTCAAAACAAAGTTTTCTCATGAAGTCTCAAAAAAAGGGAGCCCTTAATCACTACTGATTCATAACATATATAGTGATTTCGTCATAATTGTCTCAATAAGTAATGGTTTCTTAAAATGAATGTTTACACAAAGGGAACTAAAAAGTCATTAAATCATATGTGGCCCACCAAATCCCATTATTCAAAATCCAAAAATCCCTTATTCCTATGATGTTTACATTAATTCAAAATTAATAACATTAACTAACAAGGGAGTTGGATTCCTTTCATCTTTGAGTACCATTTGGAGTTGTGTGTCATGAAATTCATCCTTTTCTTCTTCCTCTTCTAGCACCAGGATCACTCTCATGTACTCAACAAAACTTGTTTTGCACTCCCATGCTAAATTTGTTAACCTAGAGAGGATGTCTTCTTGTGGTTCATCCATAAATTGTGTCAGGTTGAAGCACTGGAACGGTACCATTTCTTGACAGCACCATCCTTCAAGATTGAATTTTCTTTCATGGTAGAGGGTAGTATGTCCCAGTAATATGTCACTGATAGGATGCCAACATGAATTGATTCAAGATAGATTTCTTGCTATGATAATTCCTTCTTGTAGGCATCGATTATGAATTTTTGCTTGTCTCTCCTCCTTCCTTAAGGTATCAATTGCCTTCTTGTATTCAAAAAAATAATTTTGTTCTTTCCAAGCTAATACACTCAGTCTGGAGATGATGTCACTTTGTTCATTTCATGGCCAATTCAAATCAGGTTGGACTATAGGAAACTAATCTTCATGGGGTAACACCATTCCGACTCAAAACAAGGGAAGAATCTGTATCAAAAATAGACTAAAATGGGAGTTATAGGAGTTGACAAATCTCTATCTTCTTTAGGCAAACACTAATACATTTCTTTGACCAACTTTGTCAAGTAATAATGAATCTATAAATATCATTATTTCTTGTTTATGAATTTTTTTTCAAACTCATTAAATTTTGGCTCGTGAGGAGTAATATCATTTATTTTCAAAAATTGTGTTGCCACCTTTGAATGCTTCTCTTCATCCAATCCATTGTATAGAAGCAATACTTCTCTAAATGTTTTGAAGGATTGTTCCTTGAGAACTATGACTCTCAAGAAATTCAAGTGGTTAATGACTTTCTGAACTAAGAACCATGTTGAATAAGAGATTCCTTGAGTTTCAAAATCATCCAACATATCGACTCCGGGTGATGACCAATTCACTTAGCCTTTGATGATACATGATTATCAGAGGGTGGTCGAGTAATCGATGTATTTAAGAACTCGGGAATAATTTATGAAGAAGTATCAGGTTTCTATATTTAGCTGACTAGCCGATTACGAAAGGAGTGGACTTGACTAACAACATGACTTTTGAGAACCAAGGATGAGATTTGATGATCGGTACTTTGGTGAACCTGGGTACTATGGAGACCAAGTTCAAAAATTAAGAAATGGGCTGATATAAAGCATGAACTTGATGAATGAGACCACTCGAAAGGAAAGTTAAAAATTAGGGTAACAATAAGCTCCAAACGGGGACAAGAACTAGCAAGGATGCAAATAACTCAACATGCATGACCAGAAGGCCTTATTTATCAGATAACAGAATCACACCAAAATTGGACCAAGGACACAAGAAATAGAAACAAAGTGAAGGTAGACATAAAATAACTTAAAAACCTAAACCTAACGGTAGGCAAGGAACCCTACCTTACAATCATGTCTTCTTAAATAGTGCATATGAATTTACTGGTTGAGAAAAATAGATCACATGATGAAATAGTGAATGACGATAGTAGGTTGTTCTCAAGATGGATTGAATTTGTAATCCTTGATTTTTCAAACTAAACATGCTATCATGCAAGGGTATCTGGTTCAGCACCCTATACACAAACAACCATTGTTCATAAAAAAAAATTGGAATCTATAGCTAAACCTAATTCTTTTTGCATGCAACTAATCACCTCCTTTTGGATGAATTGAAGTAGTTAAATCTCAAGCTTTTGAATGTATTTCCTTTACTTCTAAATCTCTTCACTATCATTTGTAAACCTTTCATCTCCTACTTGAAATTATTCTTCATGATCCCAATGTCTTTGACTAGACCTTCTAGAGAACCTTTCCAATTCTCATCTTCTTCTATCATGAGCTCATCAATTAGTTCTATCCATTTAGGAATGCAAATATTTTTATCAATGTCGTCCTTGAATTCATGATTTGGGTAAGAAGGATATGAAAGTTTATGATCATTGGGAATCATATTGCTTAGTGACTTGCAACCACGATCAGTCTCCTAATTTTCATCCAAGTAAGGGTTCCTCCAAATTTCTTTTGATTCTTCTTGGTACACATACCTTTTTCATCTTCTTCACACCAATCTTATAAACAAACTATCTTGCTTAAAATACCCCTTCCATGCGTCACCCTTATTTGAACCATGGTGTTGTTACTTGCAGTATCGTTTGCCAAAACATACCCTTCTTTGGAGGCCACTTTCTTGGGACTCTAGAAATCGCCTTTTGTGGATGATAATTGAAGTTCATCAAATGAGAGTAACTTAGGAAATTATTTTCTAGGAAGAAGCCAAGAGAAATGGTTGGATAAGTTCATCCTTTGAATGTCATCCATTTGAAACTCTTCCTCATATAGGAATGATAGATGAAAAATAAGATCTTCTTCATTAGAAGAAATTTCACTTGGGATTTTGGGATCTGAAAAGAAATTTTTATTCCATAATTCCTCCTTGTCCTCCTTTCTCTTTTGGCTCAGGTTCTCATGGGAACACATGAGTTTTTCATCGTGAGAGGTAATCAAAAATTTTCCCCAGTCTTCTTCAATATCTTGTCAATAAAATATTCTATTAACATAATTAAATGTGTGTGAAAAATTCTCATTTACATTATCTTCCTTTACCTGTCCTCCTTTTGCTTCAAACAAAAAAGGTGATTCTTCATCAAAAGTAACCTTCAATTTGTCATAGAACTTTTCTAGGAGACTAATAAGCGTGGGTAGTTTTTTAACCATGCCTTCAACCATCCCTTTTGAAGGTGTGGATGATTGTAATTTCTAAATATTACATTCTACCAACATGGGATCAAAATCATCTAAGAAAATTTCTACATTTTTATCATAAACAAACTCATCATGTGGTTTTTCATGAATTTTTTCCTTCATCCTTGACATCAAAGGGCTCGAACAACAAATACTCAGGTGATGAATTATCCTTAATTACTTCCATCCTTCTGAAATTTGCCTTATCAAGCACTAGTAAACCATTTTTAAAGAAAAAATTTTCCTTTTATGAACCAAGATCAAAAGACTTGTTTGTATGTTCACAAAAAAAAAAATTTGTAGGACCTACTTGATTAAAACTAAAAGTGAAGGCTTCTAATTCAAGAAATGAAATTTGAAATAAATTATTGTTCATACCTTCTCTCATCACATCAGGAGCATAGTCGACCTCAAAAATATGTCTGTTTTCATCCACTATTCCACCCAGAAAGTCATCATCTGAACCTTATAGGCACCAATTTGAAATATAAATGATTAAATGCTCCCTCGGTTGATGTAGTTCATTCTGCATGCTAGTCATGGGGGTTTCCCTTTTAAATAAATTGTGTCTTCCTACTGTGATATGCAATGGATGAGCTTCTTTTTCCAAACCCTTAAGCACATAGTACCTATGATGCACACTTTCCAACAATAGTGTGGATTTATAATCTTCGGAGGGGTGATTCCTATTATTTTTCACTTTGACGATACTTTCTTTTAGAGAATCCCAAGATGAGAGGAGAACTTCATCATTTTCGGCCAACATATATATCTCTAATGGTTGGCATAGGTCGTGTGTTGGAGGGATTCCTATAATTCAACAAGTGTGGGAACATTTTTTGGGATTTCACAATAAGAACAGATTTGTCATACATTCAAGGAGCACCTTTAAAAATCTAGGGGATAAGAGTCTTTCCCCAGCAGAGTTTCCAAAAATATGTTGGTGAATAGGTTTTGCTACCTAACTCTATATCCTAAAGCCCAAAAAGGTAACAATTTGACCAAAAGTTGAGATAAGTATGATGTCCTTCTATACCTACTCTCTTCTTTTTTTACAAGGCACAACTACTTTCCGATAATTAACAAGAAACTTTAAAATTATATTCTTTTAACCCCGAAAGAAAATAAGTTATAGCTTTTAACCAAAAAGCTTTAAAATGGCAAATACAAAAAACATAATAGAGATAAGAAAGATGATACAAATATTCTCTTATCAAATAGAAAATTCCTTAAAATATCATCATAGTATTCTACCATTTATTCAAAGCCAACTTTTCAACATCAATATAAATAGTTTATCATAAAAGACTTTCAATAGATACTAGGAAGAATCATCCTAAGAGAAATGTATTCAACATAAGAAGAACAAAGACCCTATAACAATAACACAAAGTCTATGATTTATGGAATCACATTTAGATAATCTTATTCATATCTATCAAAAACTTGCAAAGTTTCTTCAAAACAAAGTTTTCTCACAAAGTCGTTGTAAGATTCTAAAATTGCACCCCTCGCAATTTTCGACTGCATTTCGGCCTTCGCCTTAGTGTTGCGCCCCTCATCCTAATCAGAGACCTGAATATGCTCATGCACATCAAAAACACCTTGCAATTCAGTAATGCACTCAAGGGCCACCTTGAGCCTACCTCAATAGGGCAAGAGTAGGGCGTGGCACCCTGGGACCCCTTAATTGGGGCCTATCTTGATCCCCTCCCTTGGACCTAGCTCAAATTTGAAGCGGAAAAATCCCACCTATGTCAGCTCAAGGTGAAGAATTATTCAATTCATCCTAATGGCAAGTATATAAGATGGATTTCCCCTCTCATTTGACATCATCATGAAATTAGACCAAGCATCCAGGCATTCAAGAGATTAAGCATTCAAGAGAAATTGAGCATTTTCAACAGCAATCAAGTCACTATTCTCCACACATCCATGCACCAAGGACTCCGAAGAAGAGTCTCCCTTAACATACTTGACTAGCTTATCTAGTTCTTTTGGATTTAGTTTCAAATACTCAGTAGTGGGAAGTTGAATAGTAGAAGCTTTACAAAACTCAATGATGTCAAAGGAGGAGAAAGAGGAAGAGCTATTGTTACCTTCAGGGTTCCTTTGCAAAATCCTAGCCTCAGGGGTCTTTGAATGAGATGAAAAGCTATTATTTGGGAGATCTTTACCTTTGAAATTACCTCCAAGAGGATTCACAAAAGGAGAAGACTGGGAAGTTCATTGACTCCTTGTTAGGATCACACATGTAGGACCTTCAAGGGTCACCAAAATATTACTACCTCTTTCTGAATCTAACTCATTTTCGAGGTAGAATGATCCAGATTCGCCAAGTACCTCTTGAATTTTTTCTACTTTAGTGAACTCACCTAATTCATCCTTTGTGTTTTGTATCTGAACATGTCTTATCATATCGTGACAAGAACCCCCATCGTGATCTGTGGTAAGATGGAATGAACACATGACACCCTTGTCAGGAGGTGCCTCTATTTGTAATCTTTGTGGAGCAGCAAGTAATTGCAACGGTTGTCCATAGTTATATTGATTTGGAATTTTTCTGCTTATATCCTGATAAGACTGGGGATAGGAATTTCCAGGCTTTGGTATCTACCTCTTCAAAGCAATCATATCATTAACAAGTTGTTGAACAACTGGGTCAGTGAAAGAGGTAGATGCCTGGGGTTGACCCTAAGGAGTTTGTACATCTTTCCTCCATTTCCCGACTGTTATTAGATCATCTTCAAGTTGTATAGCTTCATTTTGTGCAGTCTCAAGTCAACCAGCCTATTTCTTCTAAGGTGAAAACCTACGTCAGAAGGCATGGAATTTATCAAGAAACATTGTTGATTATCAGTGGTTAGCCTTTTGTCTTGAGGAATTTTATGGATAATCTTATTATACCTAGCTACATAGTCCCTCATTGGCTCATGAATTTCATTTTTCATTTGTGTGAGCTGAGCCATTAACAAAAGTTCATCATCAGCACTTTTGAACCTTTTCTCAAAAGTGGTTTTCATTGTTTGCCAGTCAGTTATGGATCCTGCTCATAGATGACTGAACCAATCTGCTGCCCCCTCAATAAGAGTTTGAGCAAAAATACTAATGACCACATCTTCATATTGGACTACCAAAATCCCAGTGGCTACATTAAAAGAATTCAAGTGCTCTTCAACTGAGACTTTTCTGTCTCCATTATATTTAGGTATGACATCCCTTGCCCCTTTTGGAAGTGGATTATGAGTTACGAGAGCAAGAGATCCAACAGCAGCACCCCATGGATGGGCCATAATGAACATAGGCTAAATCGTTACTAGAGGAGGAGCTTGAACTCCAGTAAGTGTTAGCACTTGCCAAGGGTTTGAAGAAGAAGGTATAGGAGTAATTCTAACAGGAGAGGAAGGTCTACTTTTAGCGTTTCTTTTGGGAGTAAAGTTTGTGGCGAATGACAACCCTTGCAATTCTTCAAAACAATTATCAATTATTCCTTCTCTCCTTTGTGATCTGGTATATGGATGAGAATCCAGTGTTATCACCCTTAGGGATTCTAAGCTCTTTTAAGCAAATCTCAATCTCAACGATGTTCTTGAATTATAGAACTGTGTCTTTGACAAAACAAACTCTGTGAATTTTTGCTGATTATAAGTTCAATTTGTCATGTCCATGGCATGCTGGTCTATTGAATGTTCGGCTTTCCTCTTTCCTTGTCTGTAGCAGAGTCGCCACAAATCTGTTAGTGAACAGATTTGTCTTTCCTTAAAATGATCAATTTCAAACTTTGTCACCTTCTTTTAAAGACAAGTGTTCCACTAAACAGTTGGGTAAGTGTTGTATAAACCACTTCCCTCTGAATTTTCCATAGGTACAGCTCCCTTTTTAGTTATTCAAGGAATATTTTAATTTATTTTATTTGAGTAGTAGCTTTTAAACTGAAAGCATGTAAGGCTTCCTACTTCATTCTTGGATGAGAGGCCAATATTTCACACATATTTTTGAGAAAAACAATCTTTACCTTATTTTCAATACAAGAGATGAAAGTAACTGAATGAAAGTTCAGTACACCATTTCCACAATTTCAATAAGGAATGAACAGATTAAAGAAACTGAATCTGTTCTCAAACACAAATCTTTTCTAAAAGAAAACAAACACTCAAGGGAAGGAGTACCAAAAAAATAATAATTTTCTGCAATGGAAAGGTCATTACTACTATTTGATTAGATAAGCATATGCAAAGATATGTGTCTACACAGATTCAAAATCCACAGATTTTCCTTCTCCCAAAAACAATATGATCTTTGTATATATATATATATATATATATATATATATATATATATATATATATATATATATATATATATATATATATATATATATATATATATATATATATATATATATATATATATATATTCTTATGCGACAAAGGCACGATAATACATGTATAAATCTTTTTCCATTCCAGATTTAAAACTCTAATCCTTCCTTCTACAAAACAAAAAATTCACAAAACAGAGGGAAAAACAAAAACTAACCAAAATTTTCCACCCAATCTAACCCCTACTCTATCTATCTTTCCTTAATTTATAGTTTTAGAACAGGGGAGGTCTCCCTGAAAACTTGACCTCCCCCGAAACACTTATGAAACCAACATGATGTATTTTGGGACAGACATCTTGATGTTTTTGCATAAACATGAGAAATTACCAAAAAAAAAAGCAAACCGGGTTTGAATCAATGCATTATGTCACTTTTCCATCATCATCATCCTCTCCACTTTCATGGGCGTCGTGCGCGGTTGTGAGTTCTTGAATAATAAATTGGTTTGGAACCTTCATGGCATTGAACTTTGCCTTTGCCGCTTCCTTATTCCACTGGTGCCTCACCATCTTTTCGACATGTTTAGGCAACTAATCATTTCCAATAAAAGTCATGGACTCAATCCTAGCCACCCTTGTTATATCTTCTGGAGTGAAATTACCCTTGGCCTTGATTTTCTCCATGTTAATCTGGAAAGCCCTGATTGCATCCTGTCTGTTCAACCTACAAATTCCCAATTGCCAATCATGGTCAGGGTTAACCACCTTATTATCATTAACTATACTGCTCTGGAGATCCTGGAGCTCGTAAACAGAGGTCTTAGCATCGGAGATCACAGACTTGAAGGTAACCACCCACCACATTATGGTTTTCTTTAGCACAAAGAGTTGACTTTCATCCGCTACCAGTTTGATTAAGTGTTCCGTCAAAAACCTGGTAACTCCATATTATTCTATTTTGGTGAACAAAGGCAAGATATTCTGCCACTTGTGTTCCTCTTTCTCCCACAACACAAGCTGACTTTGAACTTTGGCGATAAGACTCTGTATCTCATCGCATAACCTCTGGGAGTCAGTGATGTACTTCTCCCCGTCCTTGACTATTCCCTCAATCCATTTCTCCACGGCTTTTGCAATACTCTTGGCCCATTGAACTTGGCTCATTAACTTTTTATTTTCTGGCGAAGTTAGGTTGAAGTTCTCTGTAGCATGAGATATTGGGAGTGCCCCAAAGCAACCAATACTGTCGATGAATTGGGCAAGAACATTTATGTGTCACTTTAGCACTCTCTTTTCTCGCCCATCTTTCTCCGATCTGGTGAGCATTTTCTTTGCTAATACCTGGAAGAAATGATTGTGTGAGTCTCTACTCATATTTCCTAGTTCCACCTTCGTGATCTCGAAATCATCGGGGCTAGCCTCCTTGTTTTCGTCCTTGGGTTTGTACGAGGTGATTTCAGCAACCCATTTTCCAGTTCCTTCATCATTGTCTAGGCGGGTGACAGTTTTGAACCTTTTTGGCTTAGGACTCTTCTCTGTGTACTTAACGACCATTTCTTGAATCGGAATAGTCAGGGGAAGAAGATTCTGCTTTCTGTTCACCGAAGTGGTCAACCACTTAGGAGTTGCACTAGAACTGGTTGTTCCTTCGATCGCTTTGGAAGGTGGTGTCATAGCCACAGTCACCATATGAGAATCGAGGGCATTAGCAACATCACTATCCAAGTCTTCAACTTCAAATATCTGGGCATCAAGAATCATATCTTTCACCCCTGTATCCTTTGCTTGATCCATCTTTCTTTGAGTGGCACTTCAGGACTGGGTATGCCAAGGAGTACAAAAATCCAAAGCTGAATTAGACCTATGTCTAAGCTAGGGTGGCTTGTTATCCTTACCTGCACGAATAGGCATAGAAGCATTGTTAGAAAGATGCTTTGGTGAACGTAGAGGGACCTCATTACTCTTCGCTGAATTAGACTTAACGCCTAATTTCGCTGCTTTCTTCCTGGCAACCCAGGCTGCAGTCCTTTCCAAAACTCCTTTGGTCCTTAACTGTATATCATCTTTCTCTTCCTCATCCCAGTCAATTGGAGGCATTTCAATTTCTGCACGGGCAAAGTATCCTGGTTCGAATAGCTCTAGATAGTCCTCTTCGAGCCCCTTAGTGTCCAACTTTACGTGCAATGGAATGACTTGTTCTAACACCATCCTCATGTTTCCCCTTTTGAACACCTCAAGTTCATCAGTACAATCTTCCCAGAAATCCTCTAATTGTGGCATTGGGAGGTATGGCATTAGCCCAAGACTTTGGGAAAAACCCTTATTATCAAAACCTTTCCTTTCAGGATACAGGGAAAAATTGAAATTCCTGAGATCTGCTCAAATACTCAAAGCATCGGACATCAAACTGCAGGACAACACGCCCAATTGGATGGGAAAATGACCCTCCCATTTATCCCTGGGTTGTGCCTTTTTTATTACAGAGGTCAGTTGTCTACATATCTCCGCCAGAAAAATGCAATCTGAACAAAAGTGAGGGAGCTTGTGTTGGTATTTTGGTATGGTTTTGTCATTGATGTCAACACCTGCTAAATACACCTACTTTGGAGATCCAGCAACATTCACCGGCAATCAGTAAACTGTTCAACAATCACCGGTATATGGTTAACCGGCAGGATATAATGTACATCGGTACATACAATGAAATGGAAGACACTTGGTAATGTCGAAGACATCATGTGGACACTTTTCCTTGAAGTAATATCATTGTTATATTCTTATTTGCATATTTGCCTTTACCAGCAAATAGGTCCAGGTTATCTAGGGTTAAACTGGCAGGTTTATCTTTTCTAGATCAGCATGGTACGCTATGGAGATGATTTATTATTGTTGCAAATGCATTAAGCCGACATGTTCAATCGGTTATTACATCAGATATTGTATTATTTGTAAAATGTTTTATTGTAATATCTTGTAGAGCCGACCTACTAAAATTGGTCTTAGGGTATGGTATAAATGTAAGATCTTATTTGTGAGATCAAGTGTGGAATGCGAAAAAGAATTGTAAGAAGGTATATGCGAGATTAAGCAGAGGTATACACGAAGACATCATTTGAAGGTGAAGCTAGGTTTTTGTAGAAACATATCAGCATTACACCAGTATTGAATCCAGCATATGAAGATGCTATTTTGTGCAGTACATTCTCATTGGATTTAACCATCCAACTGTAGTCAGTGTGACTCCCATTTGTGTTTGAGCAGTGAGCTCCAGGCTGTTGGCCTTTTTGCATGTGCAGACCCCTCTTGTACACTTACTATCTGCAGTAGTATCATCTGATTGTGGGTAAGGTTTCCCACCGTGGTTTCTCCCCTTACAGGGTTTCCACGTACAAATATTTGTGTCATGTGTTATGGTTGACATTGTGCTTATGTTTCATGCATTAATTCTTACCGGTGCAACATTTCCTGTTAACATTGTTTACCGGCACAATTAACTGTCTTACCGGTATTAAGCAATAAGTTGGTTAATAAGATTTTGGTTTGAATTCATTAAACAACTGATTCACCCCCCCCCACCTTTCTCAGTTGTCCCTGGGACCTACAATTGGTATCAGAGCCTAGTCCTCTTTTTGCAAAAGTTTAACAACTTGAGGAGATCCAATGTCTACTAATTATTTCAGGAAGGATAGTCCTAAACTTGATGGAACCAACTATGGAATATGGAAAATCCGAATGGAGACACATCTGAATTGCATTGGTAAAGACATCTGGAAAGTTACTAAGAATGGTTATACTGCTACTGTAGCTGGTCAGCCTACTCCTATTACTTTAGGCAAAGATGAAGAAAATGATTGCAAAGCAAGAGAAGCACTTTTGAGCACATTATCAGATCAAAAAATCATGGGATTATCAGATAGATCTACTGCAAAAGCTATTTGGGATCATTTGGAAACACTGAATGAAGGGGATTCCATAGTCAAAATTGCAAAACTTGAAAGCTTCCGAGTCAGGTATGAACATCTGAAAATGGAAGAAGATGAAAGAGTTTCTGCTTTTATGGAAAGAGTAAATGAAATTGTTTTAGGTATCAAATGTTGTGGAGGAACCTTGAGTGAAGATGAGATTGTTTCAAAAATCTTAAGAGGTTTGCCACCGACATATAAAATGAAGGTTACTACTATTAATGAGCTAAGAACAATACCTAATACATCAGTAACTAGGGATACATTGATTGGAAAACTTTCAGCTTTTGAAATAGAGGAATTTGGTCCTGTTGCTATAAAAACTGATTTGGCCTTCAAAGCATCAACATCATCTGCTCCATCTTTTGACAAATCAGACTGGAGAGCCTTTTATGCAAGAGAACTTGAAGAAACCAGGAAGGAGAATGAAGAGCTTGAAGAACTTGAAGCACTATTTGCAAGAAAAATGCCAAAAGGTCCAATTGGAAGTAAGTATGAAGGTAAAGCACCCTTTAAATGTTTCAATTGCACTAAGATTGGTCATATGGCTTCAAGATGCCCTGATAGACATGCTAGACTAAGAGAAGAAGCTAGAAGGACATACAAACCTAATCCTGAATATCAGAGATACAGATTTAAGAAAAACAAAGATAAATCCTGTTACATTACTGATGAAGGTGTGACTGATGATTTTGATGAAGATCCAGCAAACAACGGATGGGTCTTTGTTGCTATAATAGAAGATCAACCGGTACCTATTGCTCCACCGGTAGAACAAGCCCTAGCAGCTAAAGTTGAATCAAAGGATGAATGGATTATTGACTCAAGATGCTCGCATCACATGACTCGAGACAAAGACAAATTCTTGAACTTTCAAGAATACAATGGAGGTTTAGTAAGATTCGGAGATGACAAAGCCTGTTCAATCAAAGGTAAGGGTTCAATATCTCTTGATGGTAAACATAACACTGACAATGTTTACTATGTTGAAGGATTAAAGCATAATCTTTTAAGTGTTGGTCAATTAGTTGAAAAAGGTTTTCAGTTACAATTTAAAAATGGAAAATGAAAAATCATGAATAAAACTAGTTTGGAAATTGCAACCGGTAATCAGACTAGAGGTAATATCTTTCATTTGAATAACAGTGAAAAGGCATGCTTAATTGCTCATATAGATGAAAGTTGGCTATGGAATAAAAGTCTATGTCATGTAAATTTTGATTGCATGGTAAAAATCAGTACTTCTAAGGCAGTTAGAGATCTACCTAAAATTGTGAAACCTCATAATACAATTTGCAAGGAATGACAATTTGGAAAACAGGTTAGAGCTAGTTTCAAAAGTATTCCAGAAAAATCCAATAATGCTCTTGATTTAATTAACACTGATTTATGTGGTCCGGCTAGAACTAAAAGCTTACAAGGTGATAGATATTTCATGCTAATTATTGATGATTATTCTAGAATGTGTTGGGTTACTTTTCTCATAGAAAAGTCAGAAGCACTTGGGAAGTTCAAACTATTCAAAGCAATGGTTGAAAATGAAACCGGTAAGAAAATTAAATGTTTAAGATCATATCAAGGAGGAGAATTCACATCTAGAGATTTTAATACATTCTGTGAAGTGAATGGAATCAAAAGACAGTTATCAGCACCTCGGACACCACAACAGAATGGAGTTGTTGAAAGGAAAAACAAAACTATTTTGGATGCAGCAAGAAGTATGTTATTAGAAGCAAATCTACCACATGTGTACTGGAGAGAGGCAGTAAGCACTGTTGTTTATACATTCAACAAAGTTCACATCAAAGGTGAAACCGGTAAGACCCCTCACGAACTATGGTTTGGTAATACTCCTACTCTTAAGTATTTCAGAATTTTTGGAAGTAAATGTTATATTAGAAGAGATGAGTATATTGGCAAGTTTGATCCTAGAAGTGATGAAGGAATATTTCTTGGTTATTCATCTAAGAGTAAAGCTTATAGATGTTTTAATAAAAGATTACAGAAAATTGTTGAGAGTACAAATGTAAAGATTGATGAACAATTCAGAGGAACTTCAAGGTATATAGATTCTAAACTGGTAACAGAAATTATGACAAATGAACCAACAGTAAATCCACCGGTACAGAATGATGACACAGTTACTCTGGTATCATCAGAGGATACCACAGTAATTGAAGAACAACAATAGACTAAGACACCCCAGTATGTAAGACTAAATCATTCTGAAGATCAGATAATTGGAAGCAAATTTAAAGGAGTCATGACAAGAGGAATATTGGCAAATGAAGAGGTATGTCTTATTTCACAAATTGAACCATTATCTATCAATGAGGCATGTGAAGATAAATTTTGGATTAAAGCTGTGGAAGAAGAATTAGGACAAATTGAGAAAAATAATACTTGGACATTAGTTCCCTGGCCTAAAAATAAAAATGTAATTGGAACCAAATGGGTATTTAGAAATAAACTCAATGAAGATGGTAAGGTTGTCAGGAATAAAGCAAGACTAGTGTGTAAGGGATATTCTCAAAAAGGAGTTGATTATAATGAAACCTTTGCACCAGAAGCCAGAATTGAGGCAGTTAGATTATTCTTGGCCTTTGCAACTCACAAGGATTACAAAGTTTATCAAATGGATATTAAATGTGCATTTTTGAATGGAGATCTTGAAGAAGAAGTTTATATTGAACAACCTGATGGATTTTCTTTGACAGATAATAATGATATGGTTTGCAGATTAAGAAAAGCTCTATATGGACTAAAACAAGCTCCAAGAGCCTGGTATGCAAGATTGGATAAGTATCTCTTAAAAATTGGTTTTACTAAAGGAAATGCAGATAGCAATTTATATTACAAAGTAACTAATGATGACATTTTGATTATGGAAGTATTTGTTGATGATATAATCTTTGGAGGAGAAGATGGATTATGCAAAGAATTTTCTCTTAAAATGCAGCATGAATTTGAAATGTCTACGATTGGAGAAATAAAATTCTTTTTAGGATTGCAGATTTTACAGAATGATAAAGCCATATTTTTGAGTCAATCTAAGTACTTGAAAGAACTACTCAAGAAATTTGGGATGGAGAACTTTAAACTGGTAAACACACCTATGACTACAAATGACAAATTATCTCAAAGGGATGAATCTACACCTGTTAATCCAACTAGATACAAATCTATGATAGGAGGTTTACTGTATTTGACACAAACTAGACCTGATATTATGAATGCAGTATGTATAGTTTCTAGATTTCAGAGTAATCCCAAGGAAAATCATGAATCTGCAGTAAAAAGGATTTTCTAGTACTTACAAGGCACAACAAATCTTGGATTATGGTACCCTAAAGATGAAAATTTTGATCTATATGCATACACAGATGCAAATTGGGCAGGAGAGGTGGATGATAGAAAGAACACCACTGGAGGAGCATTCTTTCTTGGAAAGAGATTAGTTTCTCGGTTAAGTAAGAAACAGAGTTGTACATTGTTATCAACAGCAGAATCAGAATATGTTGTAGCAGCAACAAACTGTACACAGGTACTTTGGCTTAAGCAAATGTTGAAAGACATAAAGGTAAAATGCAAAGAACCTATTACTATATATTGTGATAACACTACAGCAATTGATATATCTAAGAATCCAGTATTACATTCTAAAACAAAACATGTTTCTATCAAACTGAATTTTCTAAGGGAAAAAGTTGAAGAAAAAGAAATAAAACTGGTTTATGTGAATACTAAAGAACAACTTGTAGATATTTTTACAAAACCTTTGCCTAAGGAAACTTTTGAGTATCTCAGAGATCAGCTCGGAGTCTTACCTCCACTGGTAGAGACTTAGATAGTTGATGATTGTCATCAACCGGCAGAATTAAATGGACAAATCTTTTATTCTGGTATTTGATGAGGAAGCTACTTCTCAGGGGGAGTAGTTGGTATATTGAATTGGTTGGTATTTTGTATGAACTTGACCTTTTTGTGACTTTGGCATTTGATGTCAAAGGGGGAGAGATATATGAAAAAACATTAAAGAAAAATATATGAAAAATGCATTATCTTTTTGAGGAGAGATTGGTATTGTAAATAAATCTTTGTATAAACACATATTACTCCCAAGGGGAAAATTGGTTTTTGTACTTGGCATTTCTATTTTGGCACTTTGATGGTTTTTCCATCTTGTGTTGCCATCAATGCCAAAGGGGGAGATTGTTGGTATTTTGGTATGGTTTTGTCATTGATGTCAACACCCGCTAAATACACCTACTTTGGAGATCCAGCAACATTCACCGGCAATCAGTAAGCTGTTCAACAATCACCGGTATATGGTTAACCGGCAGGATATAATGTACACCGATACATACAATGACATGGAAGACACTTGGTAATGTCGAAGACATCATGTGGACACTTTTCCTTGAAGTAATATCATTGGTATATTCTTATTTGCATACTTGCCTTTACCGGCAAATAGGTCCAGGTTATCTAGGGTTACACCGACAGGTTTATCTTTTCCAAATCAGCATGGGATGCTACGGAGATGATTTATTATTGTTGCAAATGCATTAAGCCAACATGTTCAATCGGTTATTACATCGGATATTGTATTATTTGTAAAATGTTTTATTGTAATATCTTGTAGAGCCGACCTACTAAAATTGGTCTTAGGGTATGATATAAATGTAAGATCTTATTTGTAAGATCAAGTGTGGAATGCGAAAAAGAATTGTAAGAAGGTATATTCGAGATTAAGTAGAGGTATACACAAAGACATCATTTGAAGGTGAAGCTAGGTTTTTGTAGAAACATATCAGCATTACACTGGTACTGAATCCAGCATATGAAGATGCTATTTTGTGCAGTACATTCTCATTGGATTTAACCATCCAATTGTAGTCAGTGTGACTCCCATTTGTGTTTGAGCAGTGAGCTCCAGGTTGTTGGCCTTTTTGCATGTGCAGACCCCTCTTGTACACTTACTATCTGCAGTAGTATCATCTGATTGTGGGTAAGGTTTCCCACCATGGTTTTTCCCCTTACAGGGTTTCCACGTACAAATATTTGTGTCATGTGTTATGGTTGACTTTGTGCTTATGTTTCGTGCATTAATTCTTACCGGTACAGCATTTCCTGTTAACATTGTTTGCCGGCACAATTAACTGTCTTACCGATATTAAGCAATAAGTTGGTTAATACGATTTTGGTTTGAATTTATTAGACAACTGATTCACCCCCCCTCCTCTCAGTTGTCCTCGGGACCTACAGCTTGAAGGGCTCCTCTTCAAAGCCACCTATCCTTATGTAACAGAAACATGGAAACTGGATATAAAAACTACCAAAACTCTTTATCAATGTCTACACATCCTCGGAGATTCTTTTGGCTTTCATATTCTTCAATTCATGACACAAGTCGCCCAGAAAAGCATTGTGCACCCTTCTAAAATCCTGTAAGGCCTTATCCTTTTGCAGCATGGGATAGAACTCATATACGGAAACAACCTCCTCAGTGAGTTGTTTTGGTATTCCAACTAACTCCTTAACACACACCAAACAATACAAGAGATACAAAGACATGAAGAAGTTTTGTTTGAACTATTTAGCCATACTCAGTTGTTCTCTCATTGAATCGGCAATCAATTCAGCCCAATCCAGATACTGCTTCCCTTCCAAAACCAGCTGCACATCGCAATAAATCCAGTCATCAAAGCTGTAAGCTTTAGCAAATCCTCTGGCCCGATGCAACAAAAGCATAACATCATGAATGTGAGGCAGCATGTGATTCTTATTAGGATTCTTGGGTAACCTGGAACCACCTCTTTGAGGAACCTTCACCCAGAATTTTGCTACATTGTTACGGTGTCCAGTTTTGTCTGCGTTGAACTCGATGCTTGACTGAGCAGGGGAAAAGTTGGAGAACTGGTAATCAGGTATCTTGAAGACAGAGGAAATTACTTCATGATTTATGGCAAGAAGGGTTTCACCATTGTCTCTCCTAATGGTCTTAGACACTGGATCGTATCTAGCTATACATTCCTTAATCAATTCTAGGCAAGAAATGGCTGGGGGAAAAGCTGCCGCTTCTATGAGGCCGCTACTCAAAATCTCCACACCAAAAGATTTGTCAATTCCCTTGAACACCCTCTCTTTCAAAACCTCAATATTTTCCCCTTTTAGGTCGGTATCACTAACTATGGGTTCAGTACATGCAAGGCTAAAAACATTCCTGAACAAATGCAATGTAGACTTCATAATTCAAAGCAATGAGCCTTAATCGGTTGCAGCAAAAATTTCTATGAGAGAGAAAATGCAAGCAAAAACTACTGGAGAGAACAAGAAAAGGACTCACCTTCATAGTTGAACAACCAGACGACGACTAGCAGCAAACAAGACTCCTATCTAGGAAAAACAAAACCACAGCAGCGAGGAACAAATGCAGAGCACTAATAATCCTTCATACCTTATTAGTGAGGGCAATGATATGGAACCATTAAATGCAATAATTCCAATTTTTAGTCTGAGTGTGTTAAATTTGTGGATTGGACATCGCACGCATGCATTGAATGCATGGTGGCGCTTTTGAAGTAACCGCCAGTTCTCAAAATGATTGCTTACTTCGAAAAGCCAGGAATTGACGTCACTTAAAACATGGTTCACCTTCCTCATATTTGGCAATGAATGCACCATCAAATCATTTAAACCCACGGGACCCACCAACTTCATACACATCTGAACATCCTGAATAGACTTCATTAGTGTTCAAGTAGTTCAAGATGTACGTCGCGCTCAAGAAAAATCTTTGCCGAGAAAATTAATTATACCAAGTTGCTGACCATTTGTGCTATATTGAACATGTTGAACACATTTGAACCTCTTGAACTTGGTTCAATGAGTTCAAAGCCCGGACAAAAACAAAGTAACATTTTTCTGAACAAGAAACTTTTAAAAAGCCGCTGCAAGACACTTAAAGAAAATATTAGAATGAAAAACCTCCCTGAACACCTAGGAACCTATGGAACCTAAATGAACCTATTGAACTCGGTTCAAGATGGTTCAACGTGTTCACAGAGTTCAACCAATTACTAAAACTCAACATTTGTGATTGGAAGACGATTTACAGACGTACTAAGGGCTTGAACTGAGGTGTCACAAGAAAGGCAAGGACTCTGAATGAAATTTTTATAGGATGACTCGCTCTTGTCATGAGGAATAAATGAGGCAGTAACATTTGCTCTGACTAGGGATTGCATTTTATGAAGGGAAATGCAAAGAACTCCTAACCTCTGGTTTCGCATGACTAAAAAAACAAAAAAGGGGAAAGGCGAAGGAGACTCACAACTAACAAACACCTAAGCTACTATATACAGAAACTCTCAACCATAGTACATACAATTTGTAGAGTTTGAGATCTTGCCCATTGTAGGTATAGGGCATAACCGCTCCATCGGCGTAGCTGAGTTTGAAAGCATTTTGTCCCACCACTTCGCGGATCTTGAAAGGGCCTTTCCATAATGAATCAAACTTGCTGTGAGCATCTTTTGGCTCTTTCCTTTTATCCCATAATAGCACTTCATCTCCCATTAGGAAACCTCTTGGTCGAGCTCTCATGTCAAAATCCTTCTTCACTTGGCTCTGATGCTCCATGATTCTATCCACCAGCAACTCCCTCTCTTCTTCCAACTTCACCAGGTACATAACTCTTTTCTCCAAAGCATTTTGAAAGAAAGAATCTTCCACTACCGTCTGCAGCTTGGCTGTTGATAATTCTAGAGGTAAAGAAAGTTTTGCGCCGACCCCATACACAAGCTCAAAGGTGTCATTCCAATGGCCCTCTTAGGCGTGGTTCTATCTACCCACAAAGCTTCATATACCTTCTTATGCCAATTTCGAGCATTTTCGTCAACCAACTTTTTCATGATGGCTATCAGGTTCTTATTGCTGGACTTTGCCAGTCCATTACCCTGTGGAAAGTAATTAGAGGAATGTGAGAGAGTAATCTGTTGCTCATAGCAAAACATAGTTAACTCCTCAAAAGAAAAATATGATGCGTTATCTGCAACAATCTTTTGGGGAACCTCAAAACGAACTAGGATGTAATCTTTGAGAAAACTACACACAACCTTTGAGTTTGTCTTTTTAGTGGGAATGGCTTCCACCCACTTGGTAAAGTAGTCAGTTGCTATCAAAATGTACATATGACTAGCACTGGAATGAGGGTTAATCGACCCTATGAAATCAATGCCCCACTATTTGAAAGGTTCATCTACTACTACAGGCATTAAAGGTAGGGCCACTAAATGTGGCTTCCCAAAAAAGAGTTGGCATTTCTCACACTCCTTAACATAAATATATGCATCCTTAAACATGTTTGGCCAATAAAAACAATTCCTCAAAATTTTGAAAGCAGTGACGGACGATGAGAAGTGCCCCCCGCAGGCTTCGCCATGGTAAATCCCACCAAATTACATACTTAGCAGCCTTTAATTTAAGATTCCTTTGTTCTTTTGCTGACAAATCACTTGGGCAGCTACCATAAGTCAAATAATAGGTCACATCAGAAAACCAGGAATCCTGCAATCCAACAAAAAGAGTTAATGGTAATCCTGCTTCTGTTTCCATCTCATTTTTTGCTATTAACCTGCATAAGCCTTGTCCTTTAACTGTCTTCATAAGGTAGATATCTAAATCATATTCTTGAATTTTTGTTACCCAAGTTGCTCTTTTATTTAGTCCAACCTCTTGTTGAGTTAAAATGCTCTTCACTATGGAGTCTGGAACAAAAACCAAAGAGTGAGAGTGGAGAATATAATACCGAAACTGTTTGATAGCCTTGACTATAGCAAAGGCGTGTTTCTCCAAGAGTGAGTACTTAAGCTCATGCTTCTTGACCGGAATACTCATGAACGCTATAGGTGCTTCGGCCCTAGATTCATCCAACTGTAATAGTATTCCAGACATCGTATGTTCCTGATGCATAGCAATACAAAATGAAGTCCTTTGTGAAATCCGAGTTAATGAGAGTAGGCACATTTGCAACTGAACCCTTAATTCTTTCAAAAGCTTCTTTGGCCTCTTCAGTCCATTTGAAATGGTGTTGTTCACTCTACAAGTTGATGATGTGTTTTGTAGTTTTTGCAAATTCTGGAACGAATCTCCTTAAGAAATTCAATTGACCAAAGAATGAGCTTACCCCAGTCCGGTTTGAAGGTAAACTAAGATGTTGAATTGCATTAACTCTCTTAGGATCAATCTTGACTCCTTCCTTTGAGACAATATGTCCTAGCAATTTGCCCTCTATGACACAGAAAACTGATTTCTTTGGGTTCAGGGAGATTCCGTGCTCTCGACAACGCTGCAAAACTGCCCCAAGATCCTTGAGATGGTTCTTCCTCTCTTTAGAAAATACCGTCAGGTCATCCAGGTAAACAACAATAATTCTATCTTGAAAATCCTTAAAAGAGGAATCCATAGCTCTTTGAAAGGTGGCTCTGGCATTTATTAAACCAAAAGGCATATGGTTATATGCGAATTTTCCCCACGGAGTGATGAATGCCATCTTGTGTTGTTCATACTCTGCAACACTAATTTTATTGTAACCAGAGAAACCATCTAACATCGACATTATCTCTGACCTAGATACTGTCTGCAGAATGTGGTCCATATTGGGTAAAGCGTAGTTGTCCTTCAGACTTGCCTGATTCAAATTACAGAAATTGACACAAATACGAATCTCCCCATTCTTCTTCCTTATGGGCACAATGTTGGCTACCCAGGTAGAGTGATGAATTGGATATATGATCCTGGCCTTAAGCATTTTATCAACCTCTTTAAAAATTGCATCCGCCATTATGGGGTTGAAATTCCTCAATTTTTGTCTGAAAGAAGAGATGCCTGGCTTCAACGGAATCTGATGCTAAAAATGCCCATCTCTAAACTCCTTCAGATCATCGTAGGACCAAGCAAAAACATCAATGTATTGTTTCAGTAGTGTGCCAAGTATTTTCTTTTCCTTCGTAGAACAACACTTGCCAATTGTTACCTCTTTTGGGTTGGACTCATCACCCAGATTTATTTTCTCGCAACTTCCTTTCCCATCATCCTTGGGGACTTTCTTGCCTATGAACACATCATCTCTGGTGAAAAACCTCTCCAGAGTCACTAGCCCTTTCGGAATTTTGTTGCCTTTGAGCTGAATAAAACTATTTGTGGGATCAACATCCGGGTCTGGACTAAACTCCTTGTAGTTATTTTCAGAACCTTCAAAATATGATTGGGAGAATGACTGAACACATTCCAGAAAATCTTTGATCTGAGCATCCACATCAAATACTTGCCAATGATTTACATTATCAGGGACACTAGGCCTATAAATCATTTCAATCCTATATGAATTATCCTTAAAGTCTAGATGCAGTAACAAAAGTGAAGCTGAAATGGCCAACGAATCTACCCTACTATTTTGTTCCCTCAGAATGGCTTCAATCGAGAAAGCATCAAAGAATTATAACTCATCCTAAACCCTATTTCTGCAATGTCTCAATTTGTCATTCTTAACTGTATAAACATTTCTCACATGTCTGACAATTAGCTCTACATCACCTTTAACTTTGAGCAATTTGATACCTTTACATCTGGCCTCATTTAATCCTAATAATAATGCCTCATACTCTGCAGTATTATTAGTATTCTTAAAATCCAACTTGAAAGAAAATGGAAAAATATTACCAGTGGGTGACAGCAAAACTACCCCTGCTCCAGAGCTGGAGTTGGCGCAACTTCCATTGAATTCCATCTGCCACAACCCGCCAAGTTCGTCAACAGCTTCTTCTGGTTCCTTTTTGCCAGGTGCAAGGATGAGATAGTTTCCAAACTCGCATTCTTGAAACAAAATCTGGGCTTTAGGGTTGTCTGAAGGAAAATCAGTGTACTTATTTTTCGGCTCAGGTTCAAGCTTGATTTTCTATTTTCCAAGAGGAATAATAGCTTCAGACTAGTCCATCTTGATTTCACCACCAAGGTCCTTACAAAAATTTCTACTCAAAAGCATTCCGTAACTTGCGGGAATGTAAGCAACTAGGATAGTCAATTTTAATCTTTTATCAGAGCATGCTGCTAGCACTGCCTAGACGTCTTTTACCTATCCAATAAGGGGAACATGTTTCCCATCCATTGAAAAGCATCTCCCAAATGTTTTCGTGAGAGTTAAACCTAAAGACCTAGCAACAGGTGAAGGCATTATGTTGTCTGATGCCCCTGAATCTATTATGCAATTGCTAAGCTTCTAACCATTTAGGAGAAGGGATATGTAAAAAGGTTCAGGTTTCAAAACCTCAACCTCAAGCCCATTTTTAGCATCATGAAAAGCACAGGGATCGGCCAAGTTAGCTAATGGGCACGGAATAGATGAACATTTTTCAGCAGCAATCAAGTCACTATTCTCCACACATCCATGCACCAAGGACTCCAAAGAAGAGTCTCCCTTAACATACTTGACCAACTTATCTAGTTCTTTTGGATTTAGTTTCAAATACTTAGTAGTGGGAAGTTGAACAGTAGAAGCTTTACAAAACTCAATGATCTCAAAGGAGGAGGAAGAGGAAGAGTTATTATTATCTTCAGGGTTCCCTTGCAAAATCCTAACCTCAGGGGTCTTTGAATGAGATGAAAAGCTATTATTTGGGAGATCTTTACCTTTGAAATTACCTCCAAGAGGATTCACAAAAGGAGAAGACTAGGAAGTTCATTGATTCCTTGTTAGGATCTCACATGCAGGACCGTCAAGGGTCGCCAAAATATTACTACCTCTTTCTGAATCCGACTCATATTTGAGGTAGAATGATCCAAAGTCGCCAGGTACCTCTTGAATTTTTTCTGCTTCAGTGAACTCACCTAATTCATCCTTTGTGTTTTGGATCTGAACATGTCTTATCATATCGGGACAAGAACCCCCATCGTGATCTGTGGTAAGATGGAATGAACACATGACACCCTTGTCAGGAGGTGCCTCTATTTGTAATCTTTGTGGAGCAGCAGGTAATTGCAACAGTCATCCATAGTTATACTGATTTGGAATTTTTCTGCTTATATCCTGATAAGACTAGGGATAAGAATTTCCAGGCTTTGGTATCTGCCTCTTCAAAGCAATCATATCATTGACAAGTCATTAAACAACTGGGTCAGTGCAAGAGGTAGATGCTTGGGGTTGACCCTGAGGAGTTTGTACATCTTTCCTCCATTTCCTGGCTATTATTAGATCATCTTCAAGTTGTATAGCTTCATTTTGTGCTGTCTCAAGATCAGTCGGCCTTTTTCTTCTAAGGTGAAAACCTACGTCAGGAGGCATGGAATTTATGAAGAAACATTGTTGATTATCAGCAGTTGGCCTTTTGGCTTGAGGAATTTTATGGATAATCTTATTATACCTAGCTACATAGTCCCTCATTGGCTAATGAATTTCATTTTTCATTTGTGTGAGCTGAGCTAGTAACAAATGTTCATCATCAGCACTTTTGAACCTTTTCTCAAAAGTGGTTTTCATTGTTTGCCAGTCAATTATGGATCCTGCTCGTAGATGACAGAACCAATCTGTTGCCCCCTCAATAAGAGTTTGAGCAAAAATCCTAATGACCACATCTTTGTATTCGACTGCTAGAATTCCAGTGGCTACATTAAAAGAATTCAAGTTCACTTCAACTGAGACTTTTTCGTCTCCATTATATTTAGGTAGGATATCCCTTGCCCCTTTTGGAAGTGGATTATGAGTTGCAAGAGCAAGAGATCCAACAGCAGCACCCCATGGTTGGGCCATAATGAACACAGGATAAATGTCTACTAGAGGAGGAGCTTGAACTCCAGTAAGTGTTAGGGCTTGCCAAGGGTTTGAAGAAGAAGGTATAGGAGTAATTCTGACAGGAGAGGAAGGTCTACTTTTAGCATTTCTTTTGGGAGTAAAGTTTGTGGCGAACGACAACCCTTGCAATTCTTCAAAACAATTATCAATTATTCCTACTCTCCTTTGTGATCTGGTATATGGATGAGAATCCAGTGTTATCACCCTTAGGGATCCTAAGCTCTTTTAAGCAAATCTCAATCTCAACGATGTTCTTGAATTATAGAACTGTGTCTTTGACAAAACAAACTCTGTGAATTTTTGCTGATTATAAGTTCAATTTTGTCATGTCCATGGCATGTTGGTCTATTGAATGTTCGGCTTTCCTCTTTCCTTGTCCCCAGCACAGTCGCCAAAAATCTATTAGTGAACAGATTTGTCTTTCCTTAAAATGATGAATTTCAAACTCTGTCGCCTTCTTTTAAAGACAAGTTTTCCACTAAACAGTTGGGTAAGTGCTGTATAAACCACTTCCCTCTGAATTTTCCATAAGTACAACTCCCTTTTCAGTTATTCAAGGAATATTTTAATTTATTTTATTTGAGTAGTAGCTTTTAACCTGAAAGCATGTAAGGCTACCTACTTCATTCTTGGATGAGACACCAATATTTCACACATATTTCTAAGAAAAATAATCTTTCCCTTCTTTTCAATACAAGAGATGAAAGTAATTGAATCAAAGTTCAGTACACCATTTCCAAAATTTCAATAAGGAATGAACAGATTAAAGAAACCGAATCTATTCTCAAACACAAATCTTTTCTAAAAGAAAACAAACACTCAAGGCTAGGAGTACCAGAAAAATAATAATTTTCTGCAATGGAAAGGTCATTACTGCTATTTGATTAGATAAGCATATGCAAAGATATGTGTCTACATAAATTCAAAACCCACAGATTTTCCTTCTCCCAAAAACAATATGATCTTTGTGTGTGTGTATATATATATATATATTCTTATGTGACAAAGGCACAATAATACATGAATAAATATTTTTCCATTCTAGATTTAAAACTCTGATCCTTCCTTCTACAAAACAGAAAATTCACAAAACAGAGGGAAAAACAAAAACTAACCAAAATTTGCCACCCAATCTAACCCCTATTCTATCTATCTTTCCTTAATTTATAGTTTTAGAATAGGGGAGGTCTCCGTGAAAACTCAACCTCCCCCAAAACACCTATGAAACCAACATGATGTATTTTGGGACAAACGTCCTGAAGTTTTTGCGTAAACATGAGAAATTACTAAAAAAAAGAAGGAAACCGGGCCTGAATCAATGCATTATGTCACTTTTCCATCATCATCATCCTCTCTGCTTTCATGGGCGTCGTGGGTAGTTGTGAGTTTTTGAATAATAGATTGGTTCGGAACCTTCATGCCATTGATCATTGCCTTTGCCGCTTCTTTATTCCACCGGTGCCTCACCATCTTTTCGGCATGTTTCGGCAACTAATCATTTCCAATAAAAGTCATGGACTCAATCCTAGCCACCCTTGTTATATCTTCCAGAGTGAAATTACCCTTGGCCTTGATTTTCTCCATGTTAATCCAGAAAGCCCTGATTGCATCCTATGTGTTCAACCCACAAATTCCCAATTGCCAATCATGGTCAGGGTTAGCCACCTTGTTATCATTAAATATACTGCTCTAGAGATCCTAGAGCTCATAAACAAAGGTCTTAGCATCAGAGATAATAGACTTGAAGGTAAGCACCCGCCACATTATGGTTTTCTTCAGTACAAAGAGCTGACATTCATCCACTACCAATTTGATTGAGTGTTCCATCAAAAACCTAGTAACTCCATATTCTTCTATTTTGGCAAACAAAGGCAAGATATTCTGCCACTTGTGTTCCTCTTTCTCCCATGACACAAGCTAATTTTGAACTTCGGTGATAAGACTCTGTATCTCATCGCATAACCTTTGGGAGTCGGTGATGTACTTCTCCCCGTCCTTGACTATTCCCTCAATCCATTTCTCCAGGGCTTTTGCAATACTCTTGGCCCATTGAACTTGGCTCATTAACTTTTTATTTTCTAGTGAAGTTGGGTCGAAGTTATTTGTAGCATGAGATATTGGGAGTGCCCCAAAGCAACCAATACTGTCGATGAACTGGGCAAGAACATTTATGTGTCACTTTAGCTCTCTCTTTTCTCGCCCATCTTTCTCCGATCTGGTGAGCATTTTCTTTGCCGATACCTAGAAGAAATGATTGTCTAAGTCTCTACTCATATTTCTTAGTTCCACCTTCATGATCTCGAAATCATCGGGGCTAGCCTCCTTGTTTTCATCCTTGGGTTTGTACGAGGCGATTTCAGCAACCCATTTTCTAGTTCCTTCATCATTGTTCAGGCAGGCGGTTTTGAACCTTTTCGGCTTAGGACTCTTCTCTGTGTACTTAACGACCATTTCCTGAATTGGAATAGTCACGGGAAGAAGATTTCTCTTTCCGTTCACCAAAGTGGTCAACCACTTAGGAGTTGCACTAGAACTGGTTGTTCCTTTGATCGCTTTGGAAGGTGGTGTCATAGCCATAGTCACTGTATGAGAATCCAGGGCATTAGCAACATCGCTATCCAAGTCTTCAACTTCAAATATCTTGGCATCAAGAATCATATCTTTCACCCCTGGATCCTTTGCTTGATCCATCTTTCTTTGAGTGGCACTTCGGGACCGGGTATGCCGAGGAGTACAAAAATCCAAAGCTAAATTAGACCTATGTCTAAGCTGGGGTGGCTTGTTATCCTTACCTGCACGAACAGGCATAGAAGCATTATTAGAAAGATGCTTTGGTGAATGTAGAGGGACCTCATTACTCTTCGTTGAATTAGACTTAACGCCTAATTTCGTTGCTTTCTTCTTGGCAACCCACACTGTGGTCTTTCCAAAACTCCTTTGGTCCTTAACTGTATATCATCTTTCTCTTCCTAATCCCAGTCAATTGGAGGCATTTCAATTTTTTCACAGGCTAAGTATCCTGGTTCAAATAGCTCTAGATAGTTCTCTTCGAGCCCCTTAGTGTCGAACTTTATGTGCAATGAAATGACTTGTTCTAACACCATCCTCATGTTTCCCCTTTTGAACACCTCGAGTTCATCAGTACAATCTTCCTAGAAATCCTCTAATTGTGGCATTGGGAGGTATGGCATTAGACCAAGACTTCAGGAAAAACCCTTATTATCAAAACCTTTCCTTTCAGGATACAGGGAAAAATTAAAATTCCTGAGATCTACTCCAATAGTCAAAGCGTCGGACATCGAACTGGAGGACAACATGCCCAATTGGATGGGAAAATGACCCTCCCATTTATCCCTGGGTTGTGCCTTTTTTATTACAGAGGTCAGATTTCTACATATCTCTGCCAGAACAAAGCAATCTGAACAAAAGTGAGGGAGCTTCAAGGGCTCCTCTTCAAAGCCGCCTATCCTTATGTAACAGAAATGTGGAAACTGGATATAAAAACTACCAAAACTCTTTATCAATGTCTACGCATCCTCAAAGATTCTTTTGGCTTTCATATTCTTCAATTCATGACACAAGTCACCCAGAAAAGCATTGTGCACCCTTCTGAAATCCTGTAAGGCCTTATCCTTTTGCAGCATGGGATAGAACTCATATACAGAAACAACCTCCTCAGTGAGCTATTTTGGTATTCCAACTAACTCCTTAACACATGCCAAACAATACAAGAGATACGAAGACATGAAGAAGTTTTGTTTGAACTGTTTAGCCATACTCAGTTGTTCTCTCATTGAATCAGCAATCAATTCAACCCAATCTAGATACTGCTTCCCTTCCAAAACCAGCTGCACGTAGCAATAAATCCAGTCATCAAAGCGGTAAGCTTCAGTAGATCCTTTGGCCCGGTGCAACAAAAGCATAACATCATGAATGTGAGGCAACATGTGATTCTTATTAGGACTCTTGGGTAACCTGGAACCACCTCTTTGAGGAACCTTCAACCAGAATTTTGCTACATTGTTACGGTGTCCGGTTTTGTTCTCGTTGAACTCGGTGATTGACTGAGTAGGGGAAAATTTGGAGAACTGGTAATTAGGTATCTTGAAGATAGAGGAAATTACTTCATGATTTATGGCAAGAAGGGTTTCACCATTGTCTCTCCTAATGGTCTCAGACACTAAATCGTATCTAGCGATACATTCCCGAATCAATTTTGGGCAAGGAATGGCTGGGGGAAAAGCTGCCGCTTCTATGAGGCCGCTACTCAAAATCTCCACACCAAAAGATTTGTCAATTCCCTTGAACACCCTCTCTTTCAAAACCTCAAGATTTTCCCCTTTTAGGTCAGTATCGCTAACTATGGGTTTACTACATGCGAGGCTAAAAACATTCCCGAACAAATGCAGTGTAGACTTCATAATTCAAAGAAATGAGCCTTAATCGGTTGAAGCAAAACTTTCTATGAGAGAGAAAATGCAAGCAAAAACTACTGGAGAGAACAAGAAAAGGACTCACCTTCACAGTTGAACAACCAGACGACGACTAGCAACAAACAAGACTCCTATCCAGGAAAAACAAAACCGCAGCAGCGAGGAACAAATGCAGAGCACTAATAATCCTTCATACCTTATTAGTGAGGGCAATGATATGGAACCATTAAATGCAATAATTCCAATTTTCACTCTGAGTGTGTTAAATTTATGGATTGGACATCGCATGCATGCATTGAATGCATGGCGGCGTTTTTGAAGTAACCGCCAGTTCCTGAAATGATTACTTACTTCGAAAAGCCAGTAATTAACATCACTTAAAACATGGTTCACCTTCCTCATATTTGGTAATGAATGCACCATCAAATCATTTAATCCCGCGGGACCCACCAACTTCGTACACATCTGAACATCCTGAATGAACTTCATTAGCATTCAAGTAGTTCAAGATGTACGCCGCGCTCAAGGAAAATCTTTGCCAAGAGCATTAATTATACCAAGCTGTTGACCATTTGTGTTGTATTGAACATGTTGAACACGTTTGAACCTCTTGAACTTGGTTCAATGAGTTCAAAGCCCGGAGAGAAATAAAGTAACATTTTTTTGAACAAGAAACTTTTAAAAAGCCGCTGCAAGACACTTAAAGAAAATATTAGTATGAAAAACCTCCCTGAACACCTAGGAACCTATGGAACCTAAATGAACCTATTGAACCCGGTTCAAGATGGTTCAACGTGTTCACAGAGTTCAACCAATTACTAAAAATCAACATTAGTGATTGGAAGACGATTTACAGACGTACTAAGGGCTTGAACCGAGGTGTCACAAGAAAGGCAAGGACTCTGAATGAAATTTTTATAGGAGTACTCGCTCTTGTCATGAGGAATAAATGACGCAGTAACACCAAGCTAATGCACTTAGTCTAGAGATGATGTCACTTTTCTCATTTTGTGGCCAATCCAAATTGGGATGGACTATAGGAAACTAAGCTTCATGGGGCAACACCATTCTAGCTTGAAACAAGAGAACAATCCATACCGAAAACAAACTAAAATGGGAGTTACAAGAACTTACAAATCTTTGTCTTCTTCGAGGAAACAATAATACGTTTCTCTAGCCAACCTTGGCAATTAATAATGAGCTTAGAAATATCACTATTTCTTATTTATGAATTTGTTTTCAAACTCATTAAATGTTGGCTCATGAAGAGTAATATCACCTATTTTCAAAAATAACACCGCCACCTCTACATGCCTCTTTCCCTCCAATCCATCATAAGAAGTAGTACTTTTCTAGATTTTTTGAAAGATTGTTCCTTGAGAAGTGTGAGTCTCAACAAACTTGGGTGGTTAATGAATTTTTGAATTGATACGCGTGTTGAGAAAGAGATGTCTTGAGTTTTAAAATCATCCGACATACCGACTCTAAGTGATGACCAATGCACTTAGCCTTCGGTGATATGTGATTGTTACAGAGTAGTCAAGTAACCAGTGTATTTAGGAACTCGGGAATAATTTGTGAATAAGTACGAGGGTTCTATATTTATCCAACTATCTTTTTACAAAAGGAGTGGGCTTTACCAACAACATGAATTTTGAGAACCAAGGGTGAGATTGGGTAATCGGTACTTTGGTGAACATGGGTACTATGGAGATTAAGTTCAAAAAATTGGAAACAAGCATGAACTCAATGAAAGAGACCACTCAAAAGGAAACTTAAAAAATAGTTTAACACATTGAAGCCACTTTAAACAATTTAACCCAAAGTTTTTCATCTTTAACAAAACTATTGGCTTTTATAACCCAATTCAAGTTCAATGTTCCCACACGTGATACAGCTAGCCCATTTTTAATGACATTATTCATACCCTTGCCCCACAATACATGGAGGTTCCTCGTTTGGAGACATACAATGGAAAATGTGATCCCTAAAAATATGTGAAAATATTTCAAACTTTGTGTTTTGATTTCTCATATGATCATAGACTCATGGTAAAATTATTCCCATGCACATTAAGAGATAAAGATTTGCAATGGTTTTGTTCCTTTCCTCCTCATTCAAATGATTATTTTCATAAATTGTCTAATGCATTTGTGCAACATTTTCAAAACAATATTGGTCCTCAAATTACTTTAACTAATTTGATACATTGTAAGCAAGGAGCTAGATAAAAAAGTGATTGATTTCATTGGTATATACAAGCATTTTCATTCACAACATGCATATCTTATTTCTGATGGTGATGTTCAAACAATTTTCATTGATACTTTCCAAAAGGATATTAGAGATAAACTTTTTCTTTTTTATTATGTTTCTTTCACACACTTATGCACAACGCTTCATAATTATTAGCTTCAAGTGAGTCAATTTGAATCCTCTTGATCAATGGATCTAGTTGATAAGAATGAAGAAGCTCATCAATCATTTCAAAAATTTCAAAAACAAAACAAGAATTTCATCAAGATCAAAAATAATTCTTACAATTATATTGATACACAAGTGGAGCCGCAACATCAAGTGTGACCCCTTTATTATCAATATTTACACATCATCAATTGTTAAACCCATAGATACCTCTAAGCCTTTTCTAACTTCCTTTGATCCTAAATCCTTTTGCCAATACCCTCATCAATCCATCCATGATACTAAGAAGTGCTATAAATTGATATATATGATTCAACCTATGTTAATTGATTCTAACACTATAACCATGGAGGGTTTTATTGATAAAGGAAATAAATTTGTGGCACCTCCTACTCAAAACTTGCAAATATTTACCAATTATTTGCCTTCTCATTCTACCAATGTTGTTGAGCCTAAACATTCAAATATTATAGTTCCTAATGATATATGTGTAGACTTCAACAACCATGAACCTTATTGAGCAACCTAATCCTAAACCTGACCCTTGCATCACCTTTGACTCAAGAGAGATTAGTGATGCACCTAATGAATCATTATGCATTACTACGAAACTTAAAGGTAATCTCTCACGAGGAGTGCTCATTAATCTAGTATGTATGGTAAATGCTATTACTAAAGAATATCTTTATACACAATAATTATATCAAGATACATTTGATAAATTTTATGTTATGATTAAGGTGCATGATAGTTTCACTTGTCCTACTGTAGGTTCCATCACCTTTCCCATAGAGGATGGTACTGGGTGCTTAGATGTTACCTTTGTCATTATCCCTATAACCAATGTCGTGTGAAGTTGAGACACCCTTGGCTCAATTCCATGAAATCTCTACCATCTATAGATGTTTTAAGTTCTCTCACAATGGTCGTATTACAATGTTAAATCATAGTCTTTATCAACCCTTAGCAAGATGTAGAAACTTCACCCTTGATTGATTTTGATCTCATAAACATGAACCTTTTCAACCTCATCAAAATGTTCTTTTCTTATCAAAACTTCAAACATGAAAGGATATCAGCCTTGAGTAAACCTAAGGATTCTTCACCTATGGATATTCCTCCTCCACATCCTAGACCTAGACTTTTTCCTACCCCTCCTAATCCTCCTATATATGCTATGGTCCCACCTCACACATCTTATAAAGGTCAAAGAGAAAAGTGTCCAACATCTTGTATCTCTAAAGCTAGTGAGTTTTCTTCAGTTCCTCCTACAAAGGAAGAAAATAAGCCTATGTTGATTGCTCCCCAACCTTTGCAAGTTTGAGTTTAACCAAGAGAAATAGTAGTGTAAGAGATCACTGAAGAAGACATCTTGCCAAGGTTTGTGAGATTGCTTCCCAAACAATTTCCTCCTCTAAGCCACAAAATGTTGACTTGGTCCCATTTGCCTAATCTTTGCTTGACTCTAGGGAGGATATTTATTTTAATCAACCACATAAAAGTTTTTTTATTTATTTAAAGGGTAAATGATTTTGACCTGGAGCTATGAACCAGTGAGGCCACAAATGGGGGACCTCATCCCCACACTTCACTTGTTCAAATCCATGAGCACAATGGCCTAGCAAAGGCACAAGGCCTTGCGAGCACAAAGGCCTAGCAGCGATTTGAACCTTGGTGGCCGCTTCACCAACGAAGTGTTTTAACCGTGGCACTACATGTCTGAAGACTCAACCAC
Source organism: Cryptomeria japonica (assembly GCF_030272615.1). Classification (NCBI taxonomy): domain Eukaryota; kingdom Viridiplantae; phylum Streptophyta; class Pinopsida; order Cupressales; family Cupressaceae; genus Cryptomeria; species Cryptomeria japonica. The sequence continues at coordinate 54,116,025 of NC_081410.1, read as the reverse complement.
GTAAAAGTTAAAGTTATCTATGGAAAATATTTTTTTATTCATCTCATTTGTGCATTAAAGATCTTATTGTGATTAATTTGGATGATGATGCTAATAATGTGGATATTAACGATTCTAGATTTATGTATGAGACTATTGAGATTAATCATGATCTATCTTCAAGATTTTAAAAATCATTAATCCTAGCTCCTAGTGATAAACAAAGTGATTCATTATTAGATCATGGTCCTTGTTTGGAACTTGCAGTAGCTCCATCTACCATACTTGTTGTGCCTCCTCCTGCATCATTTTTATCATCCAAAATAAATGTTGAAGAACAGTGGGAGGTGGATGATTTGCTAGAATAGTTTAACTTGTACATTGAACTATTTTGTGTATTTTCTTGCATGTGATGTATTTCCCATGACCTCAAAGAGATAAATCTAGACTTTTCAGCAAGAGTAAACACATTACAAACACAAAGATATGATAGAGGCAATGCATAACAGATTGTATTATAACATGAAAATTGATTACAACCAACCAGTAACAACTGGGTTATAACATAACCGACTCACAGGCCCAGTAGAACATATAGAATAGGTCACAACCGGGACCTTCAATCTTCTATGTACAATCTCGCTACTTGATTCTTTGATTGATTACATTCTAATGCGCAATTACAATTATATATACGATCCAAGGGATGTGGTCTGTCCAAAAAGGGATCAAAACCCAAAGAACAAGACCTAACATGTAAAATCAACAAGGTCGGCCTCCGCCAAGAGATTCCTCTGAAAAGTCTAAAAAATAAAGCGTAGATCATGGTAAAAGGTTGGCCACATGCCAAGGAACATTGTAATCAATTCCCAAGGATCTACAAGCTTTGGAAGGGGTTCTGGTAGATCACCAAAATAGGTCCTGGAAACTGGTAACAAGAAACTGTCAACCGGTAACAGGAAACTATCAAGGAAACCGATAGCGATATCTTGTTGAAAAATAATCCAAATGTGATGCAGTCTGGAAATAAAAATATGATCAAGTCTTCAAGTAGAATCCAACTCCACATGATCCAGTGAGCCAAAATCAGGACACACAGAAAGAGAAGCGGAAACTGTAAATAGAAAGAAAATGTTTTGGGTTGATGCAAGATTGCTATGAATCGGGGATGCTTCTACATCACCATGTAATGTGATTTTTTATTTGTCTTTTTGTTATGTTAATATCTCTTTGTTATTTGTTGGTGAAAGGTTATGAAGGGATCGAACCTATTGTGACATTCCTTTATTTGTATCCCAATTATTCTATATGGCATATTCATATTATGTTGTAAATATGGCATTGCTGTAAATTTACTTTTGTGTTGTCTAATTGAGGATGATATAAAGCATTGAGATCTTTCTTTTTGGTCTCTTCCATGTTGACCCAAAAAGACACTTATTGTTCATCTTATGTGCTCTTCTTCCATTGTGCTTGTAGTTCCACTACCTTTGGGTGATGAGGCCAATTGATTACAATCATGCTTGATATACATGATTTATCTGATGCACATATTGACCCTATTTATTGGATCCCTTATGTGCTCTCTTTATGTTTTGTGACCATGGTCTTTGAGTTTTTTGTTGTTTGGGGCATTCCATTGTCATGACATGTTTTTTTTTTAATGCATGTATTCTACCTTAAACAAATTTCTCCTAGTAATGCATATAAAATCACTTTAACATGGAGGCATATACTCCTCTCTTTGTTACACTTTGTGTGCACACCATGAGGTTTAGTTTTTACACTTTGGCCACACACCATGACATGTTTGGTGCATGTTGTAGCACCCATTTTGCAGTCAAATTTGTTTTCTATCTTTGTGCAAACATGACTCATAGTAAGTATAGCCTTTCCAGGACAAGAATTCATCTCTTCTTTCTTTTCTCTTGTGTTCATGTACTGCTCCTTTTATCTTGATATTAGATTGATAAGATCCTAAGTCCCTAGGGTCTTTGTGTTTCTTGCCTCTTTAATATCTCGATGAAAGTTTTCAATGCTATTTCGTAGGTTACTATGAGTATGATCATAGGTTCATACTCCCACTAAATTTGGGGCTAAATGTAGCATTGTACATTGTATACTTATACAATTTCATGCTTACTTGGGCCTCACTTTAGCATTTTTCCCTTTTATGACCTAATTATGCTTGATTCTCCTCATATTGGTTCAAAATTTGCAATCCTCATCTTCTGCTCTGAACTTTGGACCTTATTTCAACCCACATGGACTGGACAAGGGTTCCTAGTGCCCTTGTCTTCCTAGAGAGGGATTTCAAGAGCCCTTGTGTAGACAAAAAGGGCCCAATTTTAAACCAACAATTGAGAAATTTTGAGCAGCAACCTATTCTCTATGTTTGCCTTCTTCGTAATTTTTAATACATTTGATGAGTGTAGGTATAAAATAGAGTCTTACCCCCTCATTTTAAATGTATCCCAATTACATTCCCTCAAGATGAATATAAATTATAGAGAGAAAGTAATCAAACATCAGTAAAGCGATGAAGAAGAGGTCAAGTATTCAAATTTCAGGCATTCAAGATGCCATCCATGATCGATTTTATATAAAGACATCCATGAATTTCTAAATGACAACATCAACCTTTTCATGAATACTTCAAGGAAAAGAAGATTCATAAGGAATAACATTTCAATTAAGCATTTCAATTTCAGATCTAGCCTTTTCCAAATAAATGCATGCTTTCATTTTCATTGCAATTCATCACACTATTAATTCCAAACACAGGGTTTGACCTAGTCAAACCCAGGTCAAACCCCTACAAATGCAACAACATTTTTCTCTTATGTTTGTATATGATTGTAGAGTTAAAAATTGCATACCCCTTTGCATTTCCACCTACACTTTTATAGCCACTTTAGTGTCCATTCCCCTAGAATTCGAGTAGGCTCATTTCAACCCTTGCATTAGCCTTTTCTCTCTCAAGATACTCAAGACACCTTTTCAACAGCTATCCTTTAGCTTTTTTTTCATGTTAGTCGTGTGTTTCTCTTGCCACTTGTTGTTTTTGAATGTGATTTGTCAAGACACTAGTGCTTCGTATGGACCTCTATGCGCCACGAATTCCTCCCACAACATCTTAACATTTAAATGTTGGTTCTACGCATTTTGACACTTGTCACCTATCTTGGTCAGTGGAAACGGATCATAATCATCTAAATGGCTCGCCGACCTCTTCTTTCCCTCCTATTCTCTCATTTTAAATCCATCTTTTCTCTTCATTCAATCTCTCTAGATTCTGGATACAATCTCTTTGATTCTTTGTGCTCTCTCATCTTTCTCTTTACTCTTACTGCAATAACCTTTGGTTTGCTACAACACTCTCAAATTCTCACAATAATATTTTGCAACACTCTTGGCTTTCTCAAGCCTCTTTGGTAATATATTTCTATCATTCTATCTATCTCGTCTTTGAGCATCTTGGGATTTATCACATCCCTTATCTATTTAATCATTTTATCATTCTATCTATTTATCTCTTGATCTATCTATCTATCTATCTAGGTTGTCTGTGGAGGTGGAAACACCAAAATGAGGTCTGACTAAGGTAGGCCTCTAAACACAACTCCCAACATTTTTCCTCTTCTTCATGTGTGCAGCTTTAGTAGAAACATTTGAAGACACAAGAGTTTGTTTTTGCTTTATTCATTTCATTCATATTCATTTCTATTTATATTTATTATCTGAACTATTTGTTATCACATTCCTAGCTTTTAGTTTTGCAAGTTTATCTAAAGAACAGAGAGTCAAGTTTTCGTGTTTCTAAGTCTTTTATGTTCACGGTTCATACGAGACTACAGTGTGTCATGCATATGTTTGTGTGTCGTGTTGGTGTCCTTGATTGAGATGCTTAGACTTAGACAAAATACTCCTTGTGTATGCTCTTTCAATTTCTCTAATTAGATGTCTTCACTAGTTTCACTAGTTGGAGATATTTGAATGTATGTTTTGAAATTGGCTCTCAAGGAAACATAGATCTTCCCTTTGCAAGGTCACTTTTGCACCACTACATTTTGGTGAACCCAATGTGAACACTTCTTCTATATTATTTTCAAAATCATTCTTTGTCATTCCTTCATTCATTCAATATCCCCCCTAAAAAAAAGACAATGCTAATCTTTCTCCTTCTTCCAAGAAAAAAAAAACATTTCAAGCGTTGCTTCAAACCCCATTCCTTGCCATCAATTTTTAAATGATGTGTCGACCTTCGACCGACTAATTTATGCATTGCTTCTTTAAATTAGTTAACTATTTTCATAATGCATTCATTTTCTTCTTTTATTAGTTCGATCTCTAATTTTATTCAGAGTACTAATGATGTTCCTTTTCATGCATGTGATGGTGACTTGGCTTTGCCTATGTCACTCTATGTCTTTGATCCCTCTTGTAAAAAAAAAATTGTCTCAGAAGATATTTTGTTGCAAGAGGATGAAATCATTGATACCTTTTCTTAATGTTACTCTTCATTCCAATGCACTCTCTCTTAGAGTTGATGCACTAGTTACTGATGAATCTCATCTCACATCTGATCTCCCACGGGTTGATGTCAAGCAAGTTCCTTCAGCTCATTCTTCTATAAGTTGTACTGAGTCTGTAAATGTTATTGTTGTCTATTCTACCCCTAGAAAACCTAAGAGAACAATCATTTGTGTGGTTGTAGCTAGTCCTTCTCCAAAGAAGGTAATTTCTATTCATGGTGGTCCTTTTAAAAGTGACTCACTGTATTTTTGTAAGACATATGTACAGTCTCAAGCTCCTTCTCATAGAATGGTAGCCTACACTTAAACCACTCGTAGAAATAAAAAAAATGTTGATCACTCTAATACTTCTTTACCACCTTCTCAACCAGATCTTCCTCAAGCACCTAAGCCTTCAGTTAAGAAATCTAGTGATTATGATCTTACTAATCAACTTCGTGTTATTCCTGTTAAGATTTCACTTTGGGATTTGCTTTAGAATGCTCCAATTTATCAAGGTATGCTTCAGGAAGCTCTTCAGAAGATCTTATTGTCTTCTTCTTCTAGGCCTTTATTTGTAAATGTGTTGATGGATCATATTCGTGCAAATTTTCCAAAGATTACATTCTATCCACATGAACTCCTGCCTCTCAAAGTTAGAAATCAAGAGATCCATTACTGATAATCATTTATGTTAACTGTGTCAGTATTAGACGAACTCTCATTGATACTAGCCCAACACTCAATGTTTGTAGTCTGGACCTATCTCCCAAAATCAAAGTGGATTTGAATTCTCTTTCAACATCTTCTACATTCATATGTGATTTTGATAATACTAGTAAAACCACTTTGGGTATTGTTACTTTGCCTATAAAGATTGGACCAATTTCTATTCCAACCTTGGTGCATGTTGTGCAAGGACCTTTATCATATAATCTTCTCTTGGGTAGACCTTGGATTCATTCTTTAGGAGCAGTCAGTTCTACCCTTCACGTTTCTATTAAGCTATTTGCTAACAATCAAGTAGTGACAATCAAGGTTGATCCTGAAGCTATGCACTTATGTCGAATTGTAGCAATTGGTCATGTATCGATTACACCTACTTTTAAGAACTATATTCCATTTTTATCTTCTAATATGCCTACAACTATTCACATGGGCCCTCCTAAAGAGGATACCCATGAGAAGGTTTTCCCTAAAGAAGATCCTCCTAAAATAGAAAGTCCTAAGTCTACTACTTCTCAATCAAATGCATTTCTTGGTGATGGTTGGGGTTCCTTAGATTTTACAAGCTCCTTCATTGTAGAATACAAAGTCAACCCTATCCACCATAACCTCCCAAAATTATCATTCACAACCACTATCAAAGATGATTATTCTTCTATATCATGGGATCATGTGAACACCATTGGCTACACTATTAAAGGTGATCCTCCCCCTTTGGAGGAGTTGCAATCATGTTATGGTCCATGGATCAATATTGATTCCAAGTATGGATACAAAGGAGATGGTCTTGGGCACAGGGGTCAAGGAGTTAAGGTCCCTTTGGAATCAAAATTACACTCTTTTATAGTGGGTTTAGGTTACAAAGCTTCTCCTTTGTCTTCATCACCTTCATTCTCTAATGTTCCTTTGTCTTCTTTTTCTTTTGAGCAGTCAAAGTCTTCTCCCCAAGAGAAAGCGTTGCTTCCTACTCCTCATCCTTTATTTTATCAAGAGCTTATTTTGTTGCTGCTTCTTAAAGCCCGCTTGATTTCTCTTCCTCCTCCTGCACATTAGAAGTTTCATAAGGATAATAAAGCAAAACATTCATTTTGTGAATACCATCAAGTTCTTGACCATTCCACAAGTGAATGTAAGGCCTTGTCTTGATGGATAGGATACAACAACTTCATCAATTGGGTGTCATTAATTATTCATCTATCGATGCACCTTATTCTTCTCTACACAAGTGATATAAAAGTTTACCTCTATCCTATTCTTTTACACATTCCATTTATTTATGCATTCTTATCGTATCTTATTTTCACCCATAGAGGTTCATGTTTATCTCTCACCCGTTACGGTGACTATATTTTTGTCACCTAATGTGGTGAGCATCTATCTTTGCCCTTTGTGGATAATTAATCCTATCTATAGTGGTCTCCATTTATAGAGAGGTTGGTCCTATATATCATCTATTTATCTCTATCAATAGTGGTTTTCCTTCATAGCAAGGTTGGTTCTACTCATCTCTATCAGTAGTGGCTTTCCTTTGTAGCAAGCTTGGTTCTGCTTATCTTTTGGTAGTGGCTTTCCATCAGAGTGAGGTTGGTTCTACTTATCCTTTGGTAGTAGATTTCCTTCATATCAAGGTTGGTTCTACTTATATTTGATCACCTAGCATAACACAACTTGCTAGATTGTGATCTATATTTTTAATCATTACCATCTACATGATCGCTAGCTACAGAGCAAGCTAGTGTCTAGGTCATGTACTATCTCTTCGACATCGATTGCTTCTCTGAATTTTGGGTGCATTCTTCCTTGAGGCAATTGATCCTTGCATTCTTCTCTCATTTTTGGAATTCCTTTGTGTGTGTTTTGTATTTTGGGGACGACACATAGTATTGAGACAATTTTTTATATCAAGGTCTCTTTCACTTTGTTGACTCAACACTTTTAGTTTGTTTGTTATGTACTTTCATGGGTATATATATATATCTATGTGTGTGTGTATGTGTGTGTATATATAAGTTTATCATGGTCTAACCCTATCGTCTTGGGAATTTTAATTTCTTAACCTTGTCTTGTGCAAATTTTTCTATCTAATGCATTTGTTTTGTAGGTCTTCAGCTTGGGGGCATGCTTCCTTGGCTCAAAGATTTGCCTGCTTCTTCTACAGTATTCTTTTAGCATCATGATACTATTTTATGTTCAGTAGATTTCCTTCATCGTGCATATTCATGTTGATTCATAATCCCACTAAAGTGGGGGCAAAATGTAGAGTCAAAAATTGCATACCCCTTTGCAATTCCACCTACACTTTTGTAGCCACTTTAGTGTCCATTCCCATATAATTTGAGTAGGCTCATTTCAGCCCTTGCATTAGCCTTTTCTCTCTCGGGATGCTCAAGACACCTTTTCAACGGCTATCCTTCAGCTTCTATTTCATGTCAGTCGTGTGTTTCTTTTTTCACTTGTCATTTTTTAATGTGATTTGTCTAGACACTAGCACACTATGTGGACATTTGTGCGTCGCGCATTTGTCCCACAATATCTTAACATTCAAATGTCGATTTTGCACATTTCAACACTTGTCACCTATCTTGGTGGATGGAAACAACTTATAATCTTCTAAATGGCTCGCCGACCTCTTATTTCCCTCCTATTCTCTCATTTTAAATCCATCTTTTCTCACCATTCAATCTCTCTAGATTTTGGATACAATCTCTCTGATTATTTGGGCTCTCTCATCCTTCTCATTTCTCTTGCTACAACAGTCTCTAGTTTTCTACAACACACTCAAACTCTCACAATAATCTTATTCAACTCTTTTGGATTTCTCAATCCTCTTTGGTAATATCTTTCTATCTATCTCATCTTCGAGCATCTTGGGATTTATCATATCCCCAATCTATTTAATCATTTAATCATTCTAGTTATTTATCTTTTGATCTATCTATCTATCTGGGTTGTCCATGGAGGTGGAAACACCAAAATGAGAGTTTGACTGAGGCAGGCCTTTAACACAACCCCCAACATTTTTCCTCTTCTTCATGTGTGTAGGTTTAGTAGAAACATTTGAATGCACAAGAGTTTGTTTTTATTTTATTTATTTCATTCATATTCATTTCTATTTCTATTTATTATCTGAATATTTGTTATCATGTTCCTAACTACTTAGTTTTGTAGGTTATCTAAAGAATAGAGAGTCAAGTTTTCATGTGTCTTCTCTTTCAATTTCTTTAATTAGATATCTTCACCAGTTTCACTAGTTGGAGATATCTAAATGTATGTTGTCAAATTGTCTCTCAAGGGAACATAGTTCTTCCCTTTCTAGGGTCACTTTTGCACCACTACAATGACAAGATCTAAAGACAAGGAATATAGATCTTAAAAGAGAATATTGCACATGACCTAATTTTGAAGTAAAAACACTACAACAAGATCACCTAGCATCAGTGTCCAATGCTTTCTGATAAAATTTTAGGGAGATATTCAAAGAGAAATCCTAATTCTGAAACTATTTCCATTGTCTGCATTCGACAATTTTGGGACAAGGATTCCTAGCATCTCTATCTTAGACTTCCAAGACTAGATATTAGCCACAAGTTCCTCTTTGCTTCCCATTTCCATATTTGTGTTTCATGTCTACATATATATTTTGAAACTATCTATGCTTGCTGATCTTTGTCAATTCTATGTCATCACTCCTTGTTCTTACATTCAATCCACATCATTTCAATAATCACTTTCAACTTAATAGAGGAGTACTAAATTAACCTTGTATCCATCCCTTAATAAGTTTGAGGTTGAGCCTATTGAGTTCATTCTCCTTCCAAATGTGATTATGCTCAAATAGGTTTGATTCATACTTTACATGCATAGAATAGGGAATCCTATTTAGCAACATCACAAGTCTTATTCTTTAATATCTCATTTAAATATTTTATATTTTTTGGGTTAAACAAATAAGAAGTTTCCCACATGCCACACCAAGTGATTTTTTTAGTGTTTCTAAAGCTTCTGAATTATTTTCTTCAAACAATTTTTGTTCTCTAAATCCTTATGCTTCATTTTTTTGTTGCTCCATATGAGTTTGAGGCATGACTTATTTAGATTTTTTATTTTATTCCTCAAGATCATGGTCTTCCTCATCTTCTTGATGTTCCTGATCATGTTCTTCTTCTTAATGACCCCTTGGTACCTCTTCTTAATGTTGATCTCCATATGTTCCCTCTTCACCAAGCATAGTATGTAATGCCTCTTCAACTTCAACATTTTCTTTATCAACTTCTTTCATTGAAATATTTCCTTTGTCAACCTCTTCATATAGTTCTTCATCTTGCTAATTATGTGAGGAAGTTCCTCTTCTACTCTTTGTTCTTCATCTTTAGCTTCTTTAGTCTAATTTGGTGTTGGGGATTCAACTTCTTTTATTTCTTCTTCCTCCAAATAATATTCCAAATTTGTTACGTCCAAATTCTCTTATTGAGCTAATTATTTCTCTTGTTCATCTTGTGTGGAAGAAGGAACGGGTCCATCTTTATCTTGGGTAGATGGTGACTCTACAGGAGGAGGGACTTGTTCACTTTGAGTAGAAGGAGGAGGAACATCATTTACTTTTCCAAGGGGAACTTTTACCCTTGTACTCTTTGTTTAGTGCAATTGTATTTCCTCAAACTCTTCTTCCCCTTTATTCAATCTTCTATAAGTATTTGGTATCTCAAGTATCCTTTTACGCCTATACTTAGACCTTAATGGTTCAGCCTCTCTTTGAACAATGGGAAAAGTGGCAATAGTAGTATTCAGTGTACTAGACTTCTTTTTACTTGAAGAAGCAACCTTTGGAGATCCTCTTCCTTTATATTTAGCAACCCTTATGACCTTTATTAGAACTCTCTTTGTCACTAGTCTTGCATGACATATTGGGTTAGTAGTTGTGAATGGCATTGTAGAACAAAGTGGCTTCTTCTTATTCACAGTTGTTGCTTGTTATGATTGAGTTTGTTTTTTTACTTGTGTCATAGGATCCATTGGATTTGGCTTTGAAATCCACTCTTGAGTCCATCTATCCATATTCATCTCCCTATTATCCATATCTTCCACCTCTCAATAGAAGGGTCTTCATTAAACATGGAAATATTATAGATTTTTTGTACATTATAGGACAAGTGCAATCTATTTCGATCATATTTAGCATTATCCACCTCTGGGATCCACATTCCTTAAGCCAATTCAGCAAGCCTCATATCCATTCTACAATAATCTCTTGTTCTTACATCATAGTTATATATGTGGTTGGTCAAGTTATCTTCTACTTTGGGCTCCTGCCTAAAGTAGGCCCCAATGATTGGGCTAATCTTTCCAATAGGATCAAACTTACTTATATGCACTATCTAAAGCTTCAACGAATACTTCAAAACTTTTGGTTCCACTCCTTCAACACTTTTTATTTCAAGGCATACATGTGCCTTGACTTTGATTGGAAATGTGGAGCATGATTATACTTGTTGATGATCAATTTATGTGCATCACCTACTTGTTTAACAATTCAATATAATCAGCTTACTAGAGGGATATCTTGGCAACTTATTTGGGGCTATAGTGCATCTAGCCACTACAATATAGGTGAAAGTTTTAAAATGTATAAAATAGCTTCCAAATCTCTAGATTTTAGCTACTACATCTGCTAACAATATCTTTATAAATCACCTTCTAATGACCTAATTATTGCAAATACAAACCTATCATTGACAACCTTATGGAATTTCCTACTCTTCTCTAGAGCCCACTGAGGATAGTAATTGTATATTAGATCATTTTCGGATCATTGAATACCCTTTTCTCCTTAGGCCTGGGAAATTTTCTTGTGGTCCGAGAAAATAAACCAAGTATGAAGTCATATAGAACATTTGGTTATTTTTCACCCTTAACATCTGATCACACATACTATCACTTATGATTTTGCCCCAATCTATGTGTTCTTTCTGGGTAACAATGGTCTGGAAGAACAAGAGCATAAATGGATGGAACTCCTTGGCATCAGGTGACCATGTTGCTCTACTTAGGAGACTGACTTTTAGATCTCTTAGATCCAAATGTTGCATGCTTGTATAGATTTCCTTGAACAACTTCTCAAGTTGTTGTCATTTCCTTTGCCTCTCTAGCAAATGGTTGTTTATGTAGTCCATATGTTATATGCAATTATTATAGTACTCATCCTCGTAAGTTACGCTCATCTTTACATAGACATCATATGGAGGAATACTAAATACCCTTTCAATTGAAGATTTTGTCATGTATAGCACTACTTCCCCCAAAGGCCCATGGACTTTTCTTTTAGCTACATTGTAATGTTTTGCACATGCCAACACTAGGTCCATAGACTGGAGGGAAATTTGTAAAGATACTACCTGTACTAATACAGACTTTACTAGAGATGTTGCTAAATAACTCTTGTCATTTGGATTAGTTATTCTCTTTAGGGACTTGTCTAGGTCAATATGACCTAACCAGCATGGGTGGAGGGTAGTAGCTATGAAACTTGTACTCATTGGAGCTACTTTTTCTTCAGACATCACCTATTCTGCACATAAACAAACTAAGTCGGGAAAGTATATGATGTAGGCCAAAACGCATTAATATAATTGATATTACTCTCTAAATCCACCATAACATGATTTGATATTGGATAAAACTTTCAATTGCATGAAATAGGAGAAAAAAATAAGGATTTTAGGCCTAGATCAAGAATCAGGCCTAACCTATCCCCGATAGGCTTATAGTGATTGGGAACAAGGATCCTTGAAATATAATAATGTATAAGCTATAGATTAGGGATTAGCATTGGGTTTGACTAGTAAATTTTAACTCTATGGCCTTTTAGTACCCTCGAAGCCTATTATTTGAAATGTTTCAAGGCAAGGTGATACCAAGGATCAATGGATCAGGGTTCTAGATATGTCAGGTATAAAAAACACCCTTTATCTCTAATGCCTGATGTATAATTGATTAGGGCCAAACAAGCCTTGCGAGTTGATGATAAAAGTTAATTTCCCAATTGTGAATTTCACTCTTCATCCACAATGCTCAACAATTAATCGGTCAAAGTTGAACAAGCATCGAGGATCGTGGATCAAGGTATGTTTCTTGGCTTTAAGAAATTTACAAAGGCCAATCCCAATCTTCGAAGGCCAACATAATTAGGTTTTTTCTCTCTTAGTGGAGCACAGGATTTATACCCTTATCATGGTAACCTAAGTTACTTAGCATTTTAAAGACCAAGTATTGATGTATAAATTCTTTGGGATCAAATCAAGAATTAAAGATCAAGGATCCCCCATCATACTTTGTATGATATTGGTAAGTTGCAAAGGAGAGTTGTGAGGCTAAATCCTTGAACTTGTAGGTTCTAACTCAACACTGAGATATTTTTAAAGGGAAAACTTAGTATAGTTTCATAGTTTTCACACTTGGTTTACCACACGAGTAACCTGGTGACACGCATGAGGGTTGAGAAAAAATAGGGAAAATTAAAAAAGTGAGAAAATAACTCAGACCTAACACACAAGGAATGATATGGAAGAATCTAAAAGGGGGGCATGAAAAAGACCACAAAGAATAGAGGGGAAACAAAAGGACTAACATTGAATCCTTAAGGGACTCTCCAAAACACAATAGAAACACAAAAACATGGAAAAAAGGCAAAAAAAAAAACCTATCTTGGAATGAAAGGACAAGACACCCATGATGGGTATAAATATTACTTGATAGAGAGGGAGATGGATGGAGAGAAATAGAGAGAGGAGAGAGAAATAGATACACACACTCCTTATTTCTCCCTCCCTATCTATGTCTCTCTATCTCTCCCTCTCTATATCTTGCTCCTCTCTCCATATATGTCTCTATTACTTATCTCTACCATCTCCTTTATCTATTTCATTATTTTTCCCTCCATCTCTATCTCCATATCTCTCTCTATCTTTATATATATTTCATTATCTCTACACCCATCTCCTATCACTCATCCCTCCCTCCATCTCTCTTTCTTTATACCTCTATCTCTCTATTTTTCTCTTTGTCTCCTTCTTACTCCTCTCTATCACTTTCTATCCATGTCTGTCTCTACCTCTATCTCTCTATCTGCCTCTATCTATCTATCCCCTATATCTAGATCCATATATTACTATATCTCATATCTATCTCTATATCCCCCATCTCCTTCTTCCTCTATATCTTTATATCTCCTCTTCCATATCCATGGCTCTCTCTACCTCCTTATTTCTCTATCTTTATCTATATTTTTACCTTTCTCTATATTTATATCCATTTATCTCCCTCCCCCTCTATCTCTATCTTCGTCAATCCCTTTCTATCTCTAGATATATCTCACTATTTCAATTTTTCCCTCTTTTACCCTATCACCCCCTCTCTTTTCTTATAATTTTATATCTTTATCTCTATTTGTTGCTTTATTTGTCTCCCATATTTCTACCTCTCCGTATCCTTTTGTATCTCCTTCCATATCTCTCTCTCTCTCTCTCTCTCTCTCTCTCTCTCTCTCTCTCTCTCTCTCTCTCTCTCTCTCTCTCTCTCTCTCTCTCTCTCTCTCTCTCTCTCTCTCTCTCTCTCTCTCTCTCTCTCTCTCTATCTATCTATCTATCTATATATATATATATATATATATATATATATATATATATATATATATATATATATATGTAGATTGGTAATTGAGCCTTAACTATCTTCATGATTCATATATTTTTATTTCAACTATGTCTAGATATTATGGTTTGATGGGTGTATCGGGGCTTTCCCCTCCCACTTCTATCATTAGCTGAGAGAAATGGAGAGAGAAGAGAGGATAACTACAGAGACATAAAAAGAGGGAGTGATAGGGAGACAAAGGGAGATAGGGATAAAAAGAGGGAGATATATCTAGATATAGATATAACTTGGAGAGAGAATGAGAGAGACTGATAGACAAATAAAGATAGAGAGAGGTAGGGAGGTAGTGTTGATAATGGAGCTTGATTATCTTCCTAATTTAAAAGGTTTATTTTTATGTTGTTTTTTTATCTTAGTTCTTCATGAGGGGTGTGGGGAGGCTTGTCCCTCCCCCCTTTTGGTCTCATGTATAAGAATAGGTTATCCTATTTCTAAGGTGAAGTTTGATGATGTTTTTGAGTAGTTACAACTACACTTAGATAACTGTAAGATTATAGGAGCTAGTTGATTACTAAAATTGACTAAGTTTAATAAATGATAAGATCCTCCAAAAACTAGGTTATGTACTATAACTCTTGAAGATCTGAATTTATTCTCAAATATCCTGATGCTAGATACATAAAATATAACTTAAGTATAAGGAAGTAAGTGTCCATATGTCAATTTCGCTTATACTTAAATATTAAATCATGCATATATAGTTTGAGAAAGAGGGAGAGTGTGAACTATATATGGATGTAGAGAGAGATGGGAAGAGAGAGAGAGAGAGAGAGAGGTATATTTGCTTCTATAAAATGCAAGTGTATTATATCACACTCATATTATGACTTGGTACTGACTGAACCTAATAAAAGAACATAGAAAAAAATTCTGCAAAATATATAATAAAACACATATAGTTGCAATTGACATAAAAGTGAATTGATTGATGACATAAAGAAGTAAACCCTTCTTTATAACAAAATGTATAACTTCATATCATATCAATTATTAATGGACACTATATTAAAAATAAATAAAAAATAAAAACATTTAGATTAATTTATTTATTGTTTCTTGAAATCATTTATATATTATATTATATATAAAAAAGAAGAAGCTTTATACAGCTCCCTTTTTAAGGCCTCATTAAAAAAAAATCCTAAATATTTTCAATTTTTTTGTTATATCATAAGAAATCTATTTTTTTATTTTGTATTTGGTGAGTGGTGCATTTATCACTAATTAGATAATCAAAATGAGGAGGAATTTATAGTAGTATATTAATTCACAAAGTATTAATTTTGTAGACATGTAAAAATTGTCCTCTTCAATCGACCTCGAACTAGGTGAATCCATTATTATATAATATTTTCCCTTCTTGATTATATTAATATCCATTATTGTAATAAAATATCCATTTATCCGTTATTTCATTAAGCCATTAAATAAATATATATTTCATTAATATCATTTATCAATTTTATTTATTTGAAATAAACAATTTTAATAAACACTCCTTACCACTTACCCTTTCCCATTACCACGTATCTTCTCTCCTTACCACTCATTTACCTTATACCACTAAACTCCTATTATCCCATATTCATCCTAATGCACGATTTCTCCCCGAGGACAACTATTTAAGTCCAACCCCTCTCTCATTTCAACCATTTATCATTTTACTTCATCTTTGCACTCTTGCATTTCTTGTTTTCTCATACTCTAGCTTTCATATCATTTGCATTTGAATCTTTCAAATCTATGTTTCCTAGTAGCTTTTTGTGCATGTGCTTTTGAGAGAAAATATGTTAAAATACAAAATCTTGAGGAACAAGAGGGCAATGGAGTGAGTTTTGTGCTTGCATGCATCTGTTTTTAGATTAGATATCTATATTTGCATGTGTGTGATTTGCAAGAACTCCATTGTTGATGTTGGAAGTTTTTAATCTTTGATTCAAACCATTTCCCTCATTTTCAAATTCAAATTTTATTCTCAAAGAATATTTTGATTGAATTTTATATTTACAATTTATATGTATATTTTGAAAGTTTAAGTGATTCTTATAATGGTAGAAGGTAATTAGTTAAAGGTTTTTTTGTCTGTAAAGTGCTTTCAAGAATATTAATTTAGATGCTAAAGTTGTATGTTGAGCCATTGTTTATGCATATTAAAGTGATAAATACAAAGTTATCTACAAACACATTTTATGCTCAAAAAGACTTTTTTTTTTTGGTACATTTATGCCTATGTTTTATGCAAAGCATTAAAGACTAATGGAATATTAGTTTGAGTTCCCACATTTTTTCAAAGGGCATAATATAGAATAGTTGTCATCACATTAATTTATTTATTATTTCAAATAGAAATATTAATAAAGTAAAGGTATTTTTTTAAAGATTTAATATCAGTAAAATTAGAAAAATAATTAAAATGGTGTGAATAAAAGGTAGAGAATAAAATACTTATAGGAAAGTGCACCAATATAAGGGGGGGAAAGAAATTAAAAAGAGATTTTAAGTGAAATATGTATGTACTTTGTAAAATTTACATGTGACTTATGTTGGCATTGAAGTTGTCATTGATGTCAACATGTGTGTGTGTGCATGACTAAGTTGATAAAGTTATAGAGAGACATACTAGACACCCACTCAATGTAGATGCAGTGGGCATGCAAAGTTGATTGATGCCAACAAGAGAGATGATTCAGAGAGTAAATACAATTGCAGAAATGGACAACTCATCATGTTAGTCAACGACATATAGGTGAAGTACATAACACGCAGGTTATGCAGTAGTGCATAACATGTCGTGTTATACTACACAAATGTTGCAAGTTGTAGAAAAGATTAAATGAAATCAAATGAGTTGCAAAGGTGATATTATATGGGATTCATGTGCATCAGTGTTGGGATCACATTCCACATTGATCTCATAGTGTTTTTCATCCATAAGTTTTGATCTAAGTGAGTTGCAGAGTGAAAAATGCAAGAATCCCTTGTTACAAGCTAGGGTTGCCGTTGCACCAAAAGATCGACCTTTCAATGCCCGATACAACCACTAGACTTAGAGAATCCATAGGAGGTTTTTAAACCGTGTCATGAATCCCCATGAGGGATGCTGGCCCACTACCAACAATCCCCCTCCCAGTGTCACTCATCGCGGCCTGCATGTTTTGCACCTGTGACCAAGCTCTGATACCACTTGTTACAAGGTAGAGTTTTCGTTGCACCAAAAGATCGATTTGTCAATGCCCAATACAACCATTAGACTTATAGAATCCAGTGGAGGTTGTTAAACCATGTTGCAAATCCCCATGAAGGATGCTGGCTCACTGCCAGCATCCCTAAGGTTGGCATTTTTCGGTGAGATCCTATCTCTATCTTACCGATATGGTCTTCATGTCGCTATGACATTGGCTTTCGGCATGACCAAGTTTTTGACTGAGCGACATCATCTATTTCAGTGTAACTTGGTCTATTGCTATGACTCATTTTGGGCTATGCAATCATTTATATGTTATACTGATAGAGTCTTTTTTAGTGTAGTGGTCGACGTGTCTTGGCGATAGCCAGTGATGTATTGAGTGGGCTCTCTTTCTCATGTGCATTGACGTCGAGCTAGAAAATGTGCATTAGTTCGATAGTGTGATGATGTGTTCTTGTGGGGTCCTCAATAATGCAACGGTATTTGTCTCCTCAACACAAGTTCTGCAAGGCCCACTTTGTCCAAGTGTTCGAGAGTATCCAATTGGTAGTCATTATGTGGTCCGCATTATTCATGAGTGTTCATGCAAGGACCACATTTATTTTTGAAAAGAGTTTGTCTTTCATCAAGAGCCCTTTTTGCCTCTTATCGGACGGTGTGAGTTATACCGAATTGGGCCCACAGTGGTTGACTATAGGCTTGGATGTGACACGTTTACTATCACATCAACAAATGAATGTTCATGTGGCTGATGATGTGGGGGCTCTTTGACCTTTGCTTGATTCAATCCTCCTTCTCTGACTCTCATAGTGTATATAAACCACTCTGTTATCTACCTTGGCTCTCCACACTCTTGTCACTGGTCTCTACACTAAACCTCACTATTCTTCGCTGTCTATTCTACACTTTGATCTATCCACACTGTTTCTCTTCATTGTCTACTCTTTTCTAAGCAACTGTCCTTTTTACCCACATATACGACTATGTAGCTTCCACGATCCTACTTCCAATTCTTGGCCTTTTCTGTCTATCCAGTTATCTTTGCAAGCTCAGCACACACACACACGCATGTCATACCCCCTCTCACACTATCTTCTCTTGGTCACATCTAGCACACAAGGTTTCCCTCAAAATGGATTTCAAATCTGATATCCTCAGCCTCTGAGAGATTATGTTTGCATACTGATCAGATTCTCTGTACACCACTCAGACATATAGTAGTCATCCATAAATGCATCCCATTGGCATTTTTGTATATTCATATTATTCTTCTAATATTATATTACTATACTTAATAATTCTTTGGTCTAGTAGATTTCCTCAAGCCTCAAAAATCTCAACAACTCCCTCCGCAACACGATTAAATGTTGCTTCTTTCTTCTCACTCAACTGATTACTATCTTTAGTATTCTTCATATGTCTGATGAGATCTGATCTATTCTTCATAGATCACCTCAAGCCACACACCAGTCAGCAATTGGATCACCATTAATGTGTTCTTCACACAGTCTCGACCTACCTTGAAAAGATAGACAACAACCTCTTTTAAATGCACTACCTCAGTAGTCACTAACTTCAGAAAAAATGATTCGTCCCTAGACCACCTGTAAACCACTTGTCTCTATTTTTCAAAGTCCAAATCACCTATTCAATGTCGGTCAGTTGCCGCATAAAACCCTGCATTTATCGGTATGCACTGTGTTGTCAAAATCTTCTCATATGAAGTCTAGACTGCACTATCAGCTTCAATCAACAACAGTCAACCTGCCACATGGACCTTTATGTCAATAAAGCTGCCAACATATAAGTTGCAAAGGTGATATTATGTTGGATTCATGTGCTTCAGTTTCGGGATCACATTCCACATTGATCTCATAGTGTGTTTCATCCATCAGATTTGATCTAAGTGAGTTGCAAAGTGAAAAATGCAAAAATTGTAAGGTTGGCGTTTTTCAGTGAGACTTTGTCTATGTCTTACTAATATGGTCTTCATGTCACTATGACATTGGCTTTCGACATGACCAAGTTTCTAACTCAGTGACATCATCTATTTTGGTGTAACTTGGTCTATCATTGTGAGTCATTTTGGGCTATGCAGTCATTTATATGCTATATATCAACAAAGTTCGCTTTTGGTGTAGTGGTCATTGTATCTTGGCGACAGGTGGTGATGTGTCGAGTGGGATTTCTTTCTCATGCATGTTGATGTTGAGCTGGTGACTATGCATTGGTTCGGTAGTGTGATGATGTGTTCTTGTGGGGTCCTCAATGATGCAGCAGTATATGTCTCCTCAACATGAGTTTTGTAAGGCCCACTTCATCCAAGTGTTTGAGAGTATCCAATTGACAGTCATTGTGTGGTCCACATTGTTCGTATGTGTTCATGCAGGGACCATATTTCTTTTTGGCAAGATTTCCTTTCATCAAGAGCCATTTTTGCCTCTTATCGGACGGTGTGAGATATACCGAAATGAGCCCACGGTGGTTGACTATAGGCTCTAATGTGACACGTTTACTATCACATCAGCAAATGAATGTTCACATGACTGATGATGTAGGGGCTGATTTGAATCCTTCATGTGATGTGGCAGCCAAGTGGCATCTAATTGTTTGTCTATGTTGGCAGTATGGGTCCGATGTCTTGGAAGTGATAGCATCCCACTATCTTGTGGTGTGATAGACGAAAGGAATGAGACCCTATAGGGTAACCTCAAAGAAATGCAAATAGCGTCCCCCTACTATCTTGTAGAGTCAAAGATAGTAAAGATGCAAGCATTCAGGGTAATGAGAAGATGGGAGTTAAAGGCTTCCCGCAATCTCACGCTGTGGAAAGTTGAGATCGAATGACCATGCCGGATAACTACAAGCAGGGTATAGCGCCCCCACTATCCCGCGACTTTCTTGAGTTGAGAATGATGGTCATGCGATGTAAGAATATTAACGAAGTTAGAGGTCACCCCCGATATCCCGCAGTCATGATGACTGGAGAGATAAGGTCTTGCAAGGTAAGTTTGAAGTAAAAAGATGTGGCGCCCCACCATCCTGCGAGGAATAAAACCAAAGCAAGATGAGCTCGTGGGGATACAAAGAAAAAGGTAGGAGGTGCTCCCCGTTATCCTATGAGTGGGAAGCATAGATGCAAAGGAGTCTACGGGGTAGCAAGAAGTAGGATGTTTGAAGTATCTCGTCAGCCCGCACTGGTTGAATGAGCTCATGAATGGTCATGTGGGGTAATGAGATGAAGCATCCTGCTAGCCCGCACAAGTAAAATGGACTTGAAGATGACCTTGTGGGATAATAAGAGGTGAAGGGAGACATGTCCCCCACTATCCAGCAATGCCAAAGACCAAAGGATAGAACCCTTACAGAGCAAGACAAACAGGAGATGATGCACATCCTACAGCGATAGAGTTTAAGGTCAACATGATATGTTGTGATGACCTTGTGGACATGTTGGCAAGCCGATTGACATAGAGGTCCACGTGGCAGGTTGACTATTGTTAACCAAAGCTGACAATGCATTCTAGACATCTAATGAGAAGATTTTGACAACACGGTGCATGTCGATAAACGCAGAGTTTTACATGGCAGCTGACCGATATTGACCAAGTGATTTGGATGCTGAAAAATAGAGACAAGTGGTTTCCAAGTGGTCGAAGGACGAATCATATATGCCCAAGTCAATGACTATTGAGGTAGTGCATTTAAAGAAGGTTGTTGTCGATCTTTTCAGGGTAGGTCGAGAATGTGTGAAGAACACATTAATGACGATCCTATTGCTAACGGGTGTGTGGCTCGAGGTAATCTACAAAGAAGTGATAAAATCTCATTAGATAGGTGAAGATTACTAAAGATAGTAATCAATTGACTAAGAAGAATGAAGCAACATTTAATCATGTTGCAGAGGGAGTTGTTGAGCTTTTTGAGGTTTGAGGAAATCTACCAGACTAAAGAATTACTAAGTATATTAATCTAATATCAGAAGAATAATCTGAATATAAAAGGATGCCAAGGGGATGCATTTATGGATGACAACTATCTGTCTGAGTCGTGTACAGAGAATCTGATCAGTATGCAAACACAATATCTCAGAGGCCATGGAGATCATATTTGAAATCCATTTTGAGGGAAACCTTGTGTCCAAATTTGACCAAGAGAAGATAGTGTGAGAGGGGGTATGATAGGTGTGTATGTGTTGAGCTGGTAGAGATAAGTAGATAGATAGAAAAGGTGAAGGATTGGAAGTAGGATCGTGAAAGTAATGCAGGAGCATCCTCAGTTCATAGCAATATTGCATCAACCAAAAACGTTTTCTTTTGTTTTTCTTTTTGTTTGCAGTTTTAGCTTTTCTTTCTGTGTGTCCCGGTTTTGGATCACCGAATCCTGTGGAGTTGGATTCAACTTGAAGACTTGATCATCTTTCTTTTTTCCAAACTGCGTCGCATTTGGATCATTTTTCGGCAAGATATCACTATCGGTTTCCTTGACAGCTTCCTGTTACCGATTTGCAGTTCTTGTTACCGGTTTCCTAGACCTATTTTGGTAATCTACCGGAACCCCTTCCGAAGCTTGCAAAGCCTTGGGCGTTGATTTTGATGTTCCTTGACGTGTGGCCAACCTTTTCCCGCGATCTATATTTTATCCTTTGGATTTCATGGAGGGATCTCTTAGTAGAGGTTGACCTTGTTTATTGTACACGTTAGGTCTTGTTCTTCGGGTTTTGATCCTTTTGGGCCGATTGGATCCTTTGGATCAATATATATAATTTTAATTGCGCATTAGAATGTAATCAATCAGAGAATCAAGTAGCTCGATTGTGTGTAGAAGATAGATCTCACAATTCAAGGTATCGGTTGTGACCTATTATGTATGTTCTACCAGGCATGTGTGTTGGTATGCTGTAACCCGGTTGTTACCAGTTGGTTGTATCAATTTTCATGAAATAAAACAATCTGTTTTTCATTGCCTCCATCATATCTTTGTGTTTCCGTTGTGTTTACTCTTGTTGACTAGTCCAAATTGATCTCATTGAGGTCCCTCCTCACCGGTGACTGCTTCAGAAAGCTACATAGTTGTATATGTGGGTAAAAAGGACAATTGCTTAGCAAAGAGTAGACAATGAAGAGAAGCGACGTGGACATAATAGAATGTACAATAGATAGAGAAGAATAGTGAGGTGCAATGTAGAGACTAGTGACAAGATTGTGGAGAGTCGAGGCAGATAACACAGTGGTTTATATACACTGTGAGGGTCTAAGAAGGAGGATTGAATCGAGCGAAGGTCAAAGAGCTGGATGCAGAGATAAGAAGAAGACAAAGAGTAGAGAGAAAAGAATAAGAGAATAACAATAAGGTGTTACAAAACCTCATTTGTAACAAGGTGCAGAATTTGTTTTAAATACATTCTTATTGTATTTCTCTGAGTGGGTGCTCAAAGAAGGGGTTGGTGCTCCTTTGGTTTGGTTCCCATAAAGCTTCAGGGTTTGGTACTCCTTTGGATTGATGACCTTAAAGCTTCAGGGTTTGGTGCTCCTTGGGTTAGTGCCCTAAACTTTGCAATCAATGATTTACTTGTGAGGTTGGATTGGAGCAGTAGACTCCAGCAGCATTTCTCACCAAGGTTTTTCCCCACTATGGGTTTTCCTCATATATCATGTGTTATGGGTTTGGCTCTTATGTGTATGTGTTGATTAGTTTAATATCTCTACTCATAGCTTATTGATTTGTGTTAAAATAGAGTTTAAATCATTTTGATAAGTTAAAGTTTTTTATTACCACTTATTCACCCCCCTCTCAGTGGTCCATTGTGTTCCTTCAACTTAACACACATGCCTTATCAATATCATATTTGTTATTTTTAAAATCTTATCCAAGACTTTAATTTGTAAGTCTAATGGTTGGACCTATCTTTGACTAATAAATTTGTGTTTTTAATATAAACAAGTAAACTTAAACTTTATCCTCATTAATTTTGTGCATTTTTAATGAAATCTAACAAATCAATCACCAAAATATTGACCTACTTTTTGAAAGGAATTTAGGGTAACGAAATGACTTCCTACACTAATATTGAGAGGAAGGTTATGTAGTATTTTTTTAGATATTTACAATACAAAAATTAAAGATAAATAACGCAAATAACAACCATACCATAACACAATAATTTACATGGGGAAAACCCTTTTGGGAGAAAAACCCCACACTACAAATGTTGCCCAATATATTATTCAAAAATCCACAATAGAATACAATATACTTGTAGAAAAATCTCCTCACATGAGTATCACCAACTAGAGATCTAGAGGTAACTTAATTTCTCTAAGACTCTTACACACAACCTCTGTCTCACACACCTAATATCAGGAGATACAATACATGAAATTATCAAGAGATATTAGAAAACCATGAGTTAAAACCACCCAAATAGTCATGCCTAACTTATCTCCAACACAAGATGCCCTATGATGTGTCAAAACACACACCAACATGTGTAATTCCCTTTTAAAGCTCATTTATGTATCCAACTCATTTTTTATATTTCCCATTTCAGGAGACACAAGTTTTAGAGGCCATAAGTTTTGATTTGGGAGTTTGATTGATGAACTATTTGAAGCACCAAAAATCTTGTGAAGTTATCTATCAAGCCATAGACTGCTACATCAATTATGACCACTTTAGGGCCCAAAAATGACTCTAAGGCCTTCAAAATTGACTTTAAAACTTTAATATCTTTAAATATAGACACAATTCTTTAACAAAAAATTATCGGCATGCTCATTTATCCAATCTATAGCTTTGGGGAAAATTTTGGACCAATCCACAATAAAACCATTCCATCGTTTTACTTTGAACTCCAAAAGATCAGCCTAATTCATGCTAATTTTTGTTTCTTGAATAAAAATATATTAGTGTTTCATATATCCATATCTATAGCACTTAAATAAGTGAATTTTGTTAGGGTTATTAAGGCCCATAATATTCTAATAAGTTATATCCATTTCTCATTAGGAAGGGGAATTCACTTCCTAGACCTTAGCATCATGTTTCTTTTCATATGACCTTCCACTTCTCCTTCCAGAGTTAATTATTCATTATTGGATAAATCCTTCCTTTGTTCCTTTTTTCCCTACAATTAGGTTTGTTGATTCTAGGGGCGGTTTTACTAATTGAGAGATATGGAGATAGAGATGGAGGGGAAAATAATGAAAGAGAGAAAGGAGTTGGTAGATACAAGTAATAGAGAGAGAGAGAGAGAGGTGATATATATATATAGAGAGAGAGAGAGGGGGGGGGAGATAGAGAGGCATAGACAAGGAGGGAGAAAAATAAGGAGTGTGTATGTATATATGATATATAGAAAGAGGGAGTAGTAAAGAGAGGGGGGGGAGCTGGATGGGAGAGGGGAAGATAGGGATAAAAAAAGAGGGAGAGATTTATAGAGATGGGAATAACTTGGAAAGATGGAGGAGGGAAGAGAAAGGGAGAGAGATAGGTAAACACAGATGGAGATGGAGTGAGAGGAGAGAGGAATTGATAATATATAAAGGTGTGGAGAGGTAGAGATATAGGTTTATAGATATTTGGAGAGATAAAAAGTTAGAGGTAGAGAGATAGAAGGAAAAGTATTAAGAGATAGATATAAGTGAGAGAAATAGAAAGAGGAAAATAGAGATATAGATATAGAGGTTTAGGAAGAGGGAGAAGGACATGGAGGTAGGGAGGTAGTGTTGACAGTAGATCTTGATTATCTTTGTGATTTGGAAGGTTTTTTTTCAACTATGTTTGGAACTTAGTTCTTGACAAGGTGTGGGGAGGATTGCCCCTCCCACTTTTTGGTCTCTTATGTAAGAATAGGTCATCCTATTTCTAAAGAGATGATTGATGATACTTTTGAATAGTTAAAACTACCCTTAGACAATTGCAAGGTGATAGGAGCTTGTTGATTACTTAAATTTGATTTTTTTAAAAAATATAAGGTCTTCCAAAACCTACAATCTACATTATAACTCTTAGAGATCAAAAACAATTATCAAACATTGTGAAACTATATACATGAAATATAAATTAAATTATAAGGAAGTAAATGTTCATATGTAAATTTCACTTATACTAAAATGTTTATCCAAGTATATAGTCTGAGGAAGACAAAGAGAGTGGGCTATATAAGGAGGTTGAAACAGACAAGAAGACAACTTGGTATTTTTGCTTCTTATAAATATGATCGCATTATAGCATGCTCACATTATAGTGTGATTGCATTATAGTACACAAATTATAACGTGAGCATGTTATATTGTACTCACATTATAAACATGAACATTTTATAATGCAAGAACACTATAATGCGCTTGTGTTATTAATCACTTTAGGTATTTCCAACCCTTAGGGTTGGAATTTCCTTGGGAATCCAACCTAAAGGGTTAGAATTACATGTCAATGCCCACAGACATGTTTTCTACAAATTATAAAAAACCACACAATCTTGAATGTGTTGTTTGTTAGTTTTACACATCTTTCAATGTCAAGTTAAAGATTGACATATTAACATTGATCTCTCTCTTACCTTTCTAACCTTGTAATTTTTCTAAATTTCAATTTAAAAAAAAATTGATCTTTAATTTTCTTAATAGGTAAGATGATATATATTATATTAAAAGTTGAAAAGAAATACATGTTTATAACCAGTATGCATAAAACATTACTAAACTACCACTACTACCTCGCTACTAGCATAGCATTTCTAACTGTAACAAAAATACCCATCCAAAGTCAACATATGATCTTGATTGACTAGAGTCTGACTAATCCTAATTAACTAGGCAATTTGTTTGAGGCCTCCAGTTATCCTCCTTTGCAAATTTTATCTTCTTTCTTTTTGGTGTTGTTCCCTCTGCATCCTTCACTCTTTTCTCTCCTCTTTAATTCAATTATCTCCCCCATAAATGAGATCTATCTTTTCCTTGCCCTGAGACTAAATGTGGCCTTCATTCTTCCTGCCTTTAATACTCCACAATTGTCTGCAACAAAAGAAAATTCTCTTCCACACACCACTGAAAAATACTAGTTTCTAGTCACCCCACAAAAGAATGTCACCAAAACCCAAACATGAATGAATGAACAAATTTGGTTGTAATTAAAACTTGTACATCCTCCCAAAAAACTTGTATGAGCTATAAAAAATAGATACCCATCCATCAAAGCCCTTTAAACTTCACACTTCAATCAACCTATTGTATTTCCCAAGACTCAACTTGCAGATTTTGTAGGTCTAATCACCAAAGATCATCACTATTTGAATTTAGTGATGTTGCCCATTTCGATAAGGTATCTACCACCTTATTCCCATCCCTCCTCACATGAGTGATTTTAAAATTTTGAAATTGGATCAAATTTTCCTTAATAATCTTTAAGATCTTATTTATTTTCCAATTCAGTGTTTCACATTCAACAAGATCATTAACAATGATTTGTGATTCTCCCTCTAAGCGTAAATTGGAGATCAATTTTTTTCTTGCTAGTTTGACTACAAAAAGAGTCGTATATACTTCAGCTTCATTATTCATCCCTTTCTTGAGTTTTTGAGCTCCAAAAGTAATTAAATTACCATACTCATCCCTAGCCACATACCCTACTACAGATGGTCCAAGGTTTCCACGAGATGCATTGTCAAAATTGATTTTGATCCACCCCTATAGCTTTGAACACTTGACCTCTTTTTCCTTATTGGAAGACTAATTAGCCCATATAGACCCATTAACGGGATAACATTTTAGCAAAGACCACCTGGATTGAATTCTAGAATCCTCCAAATAGAAAGGGTATTTATCGTGGTTATGGGTTGATGTTGTTGCACTTACTAGTTTCGAGATAGTGTTTCTATATGAGAACATAACTATTTAAATGATTCTTTTTTTCCTTAAAAATTCTTCTATCATGCTCCTTCCACACTTCCCAAATTAGAGAAAAAGGGGATACCTACCAAATGCTGGAGAAAATAGATTTTTTAACATCATTTTTCTAGCCTTGGAATAATTCCAATAATGAGGCTACTAATGGAGTCTACCATTCCATTTTTTTCAAAAGAAAATCCTAGCAGCTATCTGTGAATTCACAACAAAGTAAATAATGAATTAAAGTTTTTGTCTCCTTGTTACATAGCATACACCGGAAAGGATCATGAATCCCAAGCTTGTTTGTCTTCCCCCTGCCAAGATTCTACCTATCAATACTAACCAAGAAAAGGCCACCACCTTGGCCATGACCGATCTATTCCAACATAGATGTGTCGATCATTCATATAAAACCCTCTCATCTTCAATAATCGTGTAACCAATATTAACCAAATATTTATCATTATTAGCTCCACACCATTTCATCTCATTTGCACCTTCCCTTAAAATCACTTTCCTTTGATTTAGAATCTCTTTAAATTGGTCTTGAGTAAGACCTAGTTCATCAAGATTCTGCCATCCACATCCCTCCTAACCATCCTCCCAAGACCTTTCCATGTAATTCATCACTTTTTTGCCTCATATGTCTTTTGTGGTTTGTTTTAGTTCTCTCAGATTAACATCATTTTGTAATGCACTGTGACCTTCCTAGGAATCCTCTCAAAAATAGGTTGATTTGCCATTCCCAAGTTGTCAATTTAAGTGATTTGTGATGACATGACTACAAGAAATTAATAAATTCCAAGTAGTTAAACCTTTTAATAGATTCTAGATAGTGAAGATTCTTTCTCTGTTATGGGTGTCTAGATATTTATTTTTCAAAATTCTGACCCATTTTCTCTCTAGATTCAAATACATTGACTAGATTAGCTTTGCTCCCATAGCTTCATTCTTTGCACTCCATTTGCTTAAGCCTTCCCCCCAGCGTACTTAGGTCTATATGTTTTTTCCTAGGCCAATAAATGGATCTTGTCTTGTTCTTGCTTCCCATTCTAAAAGAACTTCCTCATTTTTTGTTCTATAACCTTAACAATTTTAGCTAGAAATTTCAAACACACCATAATAAATGGGAATTGTTGAGATAATAGACCTGAGTATAAGGAGCCTTCATGTTGTCATCAACCATTTTCTTTTCCAACCCTTCATTCGGCCAATGCAACTGTCAACAAGGTGTGACCACATAGATGGCCTACAAGCTCTTGCAAAAAGAGGGGTGCCTAAAAATATTCCAAGAAGCTTCCTTGATTTAATTCCCAGAATCTTGTATGTTTCTTTGCTTATCTAATTTGGTGTTAAAAAAAGAAAATTTCTTATTTATGCCAGTTGACCTCTTGCCCCGACACAAGATATTATTGATGCCAATTTTTTTTAAGCGTCTTTCCTCCCTCGTAGTAGACTCTCCAATAAGAAGAGTATCATCAGCAAATTGTTGGTGCATGATGTCCTCCATTCCCAATGCAATCTTAAATCCTTTCCATTTTGCTTCCCTGTACATTTTGGAGATATATTTTCCTAAATATTCTACCATGATAATAAAGAGGAATGGGGATAGGGGATCCCCTTGTCTCAAACTATGAGTAGCATGATAAAAACCCTAGAGACTACCATTAACCAAAATTGAAAATCTCGAGGTTGAGATGCATCTGTTCATCCAATTCATCCATTATACACAGAAGCCAAATTTTGATAAGACGAGTCAAAAAATTCTTGTCCACCCTATCACAAGTTTTCCTAACATACAACTTAACTAGCATTCTATCCATGTTTTCTTGACGAATGGAATGAATTTCTTTGTGACCAATGATGATCCCTTCTACAATTAATTTGTGTGGAAAAAATCTACTATGCTCCTTGCAATAATTTTTCCCGAGATTTTTTTCATTCTATTTATCATTACTTTGGAAATCACTTTATATTTTGTTTTACAAAGGGATATTGCGCGAACATCCTCAAAGGTATGCAACTTGGATTTCTTCATAATCAAGTCAATGAAATTATTATTCATATCTTGTGAATTATAGGCTTCTGATCTTGATTCCTCCACAACCATCTAAAGATCTTCCTTAATAGTTTCTCAAAAATTATGGTAAAAGGATGCAGGGAAACCATCTAGACCAGGAGCTCTATCACCCTTCACCGAGAAAACAATAAATTTATCTTCTTCTAAAAGGATTAGGAGTTTGAACTAGTCATTTTGTTGATCTAAAATCTTATTGGAAATAACATTTAGAAATTCCTCATCCACCACTCCATCCCTTCTATCCTTGGTTGATAGAAGAGTTTTGAAGAGCCTAATCATTTCCTTATTTATATCTTCTCTAGTGTTCAAAAAATTCCCTTCCATGCTCTTAATTTCTATAATTTGTTGGCATTTTCATGGAGATTGCATTGATGTCACTTATAAACGGTAATGATGTTGTAATAATGTTGTTTTGCAACCAGTAAGTGAGCTTGTGAAGGAAACTGATATTACTAGAGAAGAAGTGAGATCAATCGGTAAACCCTACCTGTTGATATGCTAAACCCTAACCGATGTAGTTTGGTGAATCAGTTGTATTGGTTTATGATCAAATGATGAGCGGTAATGATTATGACACATATGCATGTTGTATGAGAAGAGTTTCAAATGGTTTTTGGCGCGTAGAGATAACGATTTTTATCTTGGGAATGAGCAAGTTCATTGCATGCAATGGAAACCACATGATGAGTTACAGTGTTCGATGAAGCATTGATCAAGGAGTGGTCTAGGTTGCCTTGAATGATGTGCAAGTAAATGCTATGTAATCCAACAGTCATACTTGAACTGATTTGTTTGTAATCTTTATGAGATCTTTGGTTTGTGATGTGTTACCGACCTATTGTTTTGCTTATAAGTTCGATGAGTTGTAGTGTTGGCAATTTTGGTTGAATGTAAGAGTGATTGGTTTCCAAACTAGATGATGTTGGCATATGCACACTCCAATGAGACATTGTAGGTGATTGAAGGTTTTTTCATTGATGGCAACCTTGCAATCCTATGGCTCCGGCAAAGCATTATACCGACAAGGCATTACACCGACAAGTTAGTGCACCGACATCAGCAAATCACACTCTACACCGGCACTCAAGACACCAGCACCAGCACAGAGGCTGACAGGATTTTGCTATATTACATTTTGTTTATTATTGGAAAACTTTGTAAGCCAACTTGGCATGTTGTAAAATGACTCTTATATATAAAAGAGATCATTGTAGATATTTTGCAATTAAGTAAGTAAGGAAGTAAGTGAAGAAAGTGATGTATGCGAAATATTAAGGCATACCTATTATGCGAAATATAGGTTGAAGGGTTTATGTAAGAAGCAGAGTAGCAACCGGTACCGGATCAGGCATTATAGATGCTATTGTAAAGCAGTACAAGATATTGGATTTGTATAATCCACATTGTAAATCAGTGAGACTTTCCATTGAGCAGTGAGCTCTAGGCAGTTAGCCTTCTTGCATGTGCAGGCCCCTATTGTAAGTAATATTCTCTTATTGGCCAGTGAGTGAATATTGTGGGTCACAAATCCCACTGAGGTTTTTCCCACACCGGGTTTCCTTGTTAAATCCTTGTGTTATGGTGTGCTTTTCATGTGGATGTTCTTAATTCTGTTTATTACATTATTTCTTGCATATCGGTACACTGTTATAATATGTTTTGCATGTTTTAAGTTAAGAAATTCTAATTATCGGTTAGATACCGATTCACCCCCCCTCTCAGTATCTGTGGGATTCCTAACAGATGATGTATCTCCAGTATGTGTAAAGGCAGATAGGAGCATGAAAACGATCTGATCAAGTAGAGTAGTGTTATTCACCAGATCAACAAACCCCTGTTGTTTTCTAACAATTACAACAGTCAAATCCCTTAACCGGGTAAGCTCTAACAAGCTTAGTGGTATCTAAATCCTCTAACCAGGTGGTCCATTAGCTTGGATTTCAAATCCTCTATCGAGGTTACTCCTAACAGAGTATTGCTTCTAATAGGGCATTATAGTCCATCCCTTAACCAGGTGGTCCATAATAGGCTTTGTTCTTAACAGGACTTATTGTAAAGCTTTAACAGGCTTGGATCCTAATAGGGAAAACTTCAGAAGAGTTCAAACTATTTGTGGGTATTCATCCCCACCGTGGTTTTTCCCATTTGGTTTTCCATATCAAAATAATTGTGTCAAGTGGTGAATGTTTTTGTGGTTATATCTGATATGATATGATGACCGACAACAATCTAAAATGAGCTTTTACTTTTGTTAGTAAAGTATTTGGATGTTTTGGTTAAAAGGTTTTAAGAGTTTCAGAGTTGTTTTACTGTTATTCTAGTATGACAGTCGTCTGGTTTACTTGACAGTGATATTGCATTTGATAGTACAATGTTTGAACCAATCAGTTCTAAGTTTGACTTGAGAGGTTGTTTTTGTTTGGTGAAAAGTTTATGTCAATTATTTATCTACTGATTCACCACCCCCCCTCTCAGTAGCTAACCAAATCCGTATTGATTCATTATACCATCAATTGGTATCAGAGCATTTCAAGTCAAGGTCTAAGCCTAACAGCTTGAGGTAAAGATCTTGAAGAACATGATGAAGAAAGAAGGATCAAAGTTTAATAGAGAGAACTACAGAATATGGAGTGATAGAATGAAAATCTATATCAAGAGTCTAGGAAGTCAATACTGGGAACATGTTGGTACTCAATATGTTGCACCTAGTGGGACTATGACTGATGGTCAAAAGAAAGAGCAACAAGAAGATAATCAAGCATTGGAGGCCATTATCAGTTCTTTGTCTGATTCAAATTATGTTGATGTCCATGGTCCGGAGACTGCTTATGAGGTTTGGAAGAAACTTGAAGAGATCTATAGCAGTGATGAGCCTGTGAAGATTACCAAAGAAGAGAGTCTGAGAGGAAAATTTGATGACATGCAGATGGCTGAAGGTGAGAATATACAACAGTATGGTCAAAGGATCAAAAAGATAGTTGGTGAGATCAAGAGTGCTGGTGGTAAAGTGGAGGATGCCATAGTGATTAGTAAGGTGTTGAGAACCCTTCTACCGATCTATGTTATCTGAGTTGCAGCCATTCAGGAGCTAAAGTCTATTGATAAAACTAAGGTAACTCTTGACTCCATCATTAGTAAGCTTACTATATTTGAATTAAATGGTTATGATGGTAGT
The DNA here is from genome assembly GCF_030272615.1 of Cryptomeria japonica. Taxonomy (NCBI): domain Eukaryota; kingdom Viridiplantae; phylum Streptophyta; class Pinopsida; order Cupressales; family Cupressaceae; genus Cryptomeria; species Cryptomeria japonica. The sequence continues at coordinate 54,083,765 of NC_081410.1, read as the reverse complement.
GTTCGGAAATTTGAATTTGCATTTAGAGATTCAGTTTCTAACCCTCCTATGAGGAAAAGTAGAGATGTCAATCATAGTTATGAATCTAGATCCAGCAAAGAAGTTAATTATGAAGATAGTTTGATTGAGCTTGAAGCATTGTTGGCCAAGCAGTTTCCCAGAGGTACTGGTAAGTACAGAGGTAAATTACCTTTGAAATGTTTTGCATGCAACAAGATTGGACACATTGCAGCTAACTATCCTAATGGTGACAATGAGCATAAACGTGAGAAGTATAAGAAGTACAAAGGAAAAGGCAAAATAGATTGTCAGTTGATGGTGGCATCACTGATGAGGAATCTGAGGGAGATCCTAATGAAGACATTGTCTTTGTAGCCATTAAAGAGGAGTCATCTGATCAGAAAGCATTAGTTTCTCGCATGGATAGTTCTAATGATTGAATCATTGATAGTGGTTGTTCACACGACATGACCGGTGACCGGAGTAATTTGATGGAGGAGTTGTGATATTTGGAAATGACTCACCCTGCACGGTAAAAGAAAAGGGAACCATTTCTCTTAATGGAAAGAGCAGTGTAGATGATGTCTACTGGGTTGAAGGATTAAAGAACAATCTTCTGAGTGTTTCCCAACTCAATGACAAAGGTTATCAATTGGAATTCAAGGATGGAATCTGCAAAATCTATAGGAGAAAAGGTGAACTAATTGTAACCAGCAAGCAGACAAAAGGTAACCTGTTTCACCTGAATCCTTAAGTCAACAACTGTTTAATTGCTAAAGTAGATGATAGTTGGCTTTAGCATCAGAGATTTTTTCATATAGATTTTGATAACATTGTTAAGGTCACTAAGTCCAAGTCGGTAAGAGGTTTGCCTCAGTTGGACAAACTGGTGAATGCACTATGTAAGGAATGTCAATTGGGAAAGATAGCATCCTCAACTTTTAAGAGAAAATCTTATTCAGTAGAATATTTGTTAGATTTGGTTTATACAGACCTTTGTGGACCAATAAGGACTAAAAGTATTCAAGGTGAAAAATATTTTATGATATCCACTAATGATTGCTCAAGAATGATGTGGGTCACATTCTTGAAGGATAAAACAAAAGCCTTTAGTAAGTTCAAGTCATTCAGGGCCTTAGATGAAAAGGAAAGTGGTAAGAAGATAAAGTGTCTGAGGACTGATCAAGGTGGTGAATTTACTTCAGAGAAATTCACTAGATATTGTGAAGACAATGGAATAAAGAGGCAGCTTTCTACACCGAGGACACCACAACAAATTGGTCTGCAGAGAGAAACAACCGGTCAGTTGTTGAAGCTGCTAGAATGATGCTTATACAAGGAGGAGTAGCAAAAACTTTCTAGAGAGAATTTGTCAGCAAAACTGTCTACACTATGAACTGGATATTGGTAAAGAAAGGTAAGGATAAAACTCCTTATGAATACTAGTATGGTAGATCACCTAATGTCAGTTATTTTAAGATTTTTGGCAGTAAATGTTTTATCAAGAGAGGTGACTATGTTAGTAAGTTTGAGGTTAAAAGTGATGAAGGCATATTTCTTTGTTACTCCACCAAGAGTAAGGCCTACAAATGTTACAACAACCAGATACGGAGAATCATTGAAAGTGTTGATGTTCGAGTGGATGAGTATCCTGAAGTCTCAGGAGAAACCAGTGAGAATAAAAAGGATGAAGATCCTTACATTCTGGTTTTGGAACCAGAATCAGTGAAGCCAGAAGTTGATGAAGTGAATGTTGTTATACTAGTTCAACTGGAACAGGTAAATTCAGAACAAGATGATGATAGTGAAGAAGAAGAACCTAAAGATAATGATCCTATTATTCCAAGGTATGTGAGACTCAATCGTAATCCTGATCAGATTATTGGAGATAAATGTGTTGGAGTGTTAACCAGAAGAAGAATTAGAGAGAATTCTTGCATGATCTCCACCATTGAGCCTAGAACTGCTAAGGAAGAATTTGGAGATGATCACTAGATCAAAGCTATGGAGGAGGAGCTTGACCAGATTGAGAAGAACAACACATGGACCCTAGTACCTAGACTGGTGAATAAAAATGTGATAGGCACTAAATGGGTATTTAGGAACAAATTGAATGAATATGGAGTAGTATTCAAAAACAAAGCTAGATTTGTATGCAATGGTTATGGATAGGAAGAAGGTGAAGACTATGGTGAGACATTTGCACCAGTTGCTAGATTGGAAGGTGTTAGGACTCTACTTGCATTTGCAACATATATGGAATTCATAGTATATTAGATGGATGTGAAGATAGCATTTATAAATGGAATACTGGAAGAAGAAGTATACATTGAGCAGCTAGATGGTTATGTTTTGACTAATGCAAAAGATATGGTGTGTAAACTGCACAAGGCACTATATGGTTTGAAGAAAGCACCGAGAGCATGGTATGAAATTCTACATTCACACCTGATAAAGATAGGTTTTCAGAGAACCAGTGAAGATAGCAATATATATCTCAAATATGAAGGAGATAAGATACTGGTTAGTGAAGTGTTTGTAGATGATATCATGTTTGGAGGCAATGATGACATGAGTAATGACTTTGCTAATGAGATGAAAAGTAAATTTAAAATGTCTCTAGTGGGAGAGATAAAATTCTTCATAGGTTTGCAAATTCAGCAGATGAAGAGTGGTATTTTCATCACACAATCTAAATACGTAAAAGAGGTATTGAAGACATTTGGAATGGGTGGTTGTAAACCAGTTGGGACACCAATGGTTATAGGTTGTAAATTGTCTAAGGAAGATGAAGCTACATCTGTTGATGAAAAAGAGTACATGTCAATGATAGGTAAATTGCATTGTGTTGTTCATAGCAGATTGGGTATTGCTCATGTAGTTGGTTTAGTTGCCAGATTTCAGAAGAATCCAAAGGAGACACACTTGATAGCAACCAAGAGGATATTCAGATATTTGAAAGGTAATATTGACTATGGATTATGGTATCCATATGCAGGTAACTTTGATTTGAAAGTTTATACAGATGCAGACTAGGCAGGTAATGTTGATGATAGGAAGAGCACAACTGGTGGTGCATTCTTTCTTAGAGGGAGACTTGTTTCATGGAGCAGCAAGACGCAGAGTTGTATATCACAGTCCACTACTGAAGTTGAGTATGTTGCAGTGTATATGAATTATACCCAAGTTATTTGGATGAAACACATTCTGGAAGGATTCAAGTTGAAGATTACAAATCCAGTTAAGATTTTATGTGATAACACCAGTGCAATTAATATTTCAAAGAACCCAGTTTTGCATGCTAGAACCAAGCACATTGAGCTGAAATATCATTTCTTGAGAGAAAAAGTGCATAGTAAAGATGTGTTATTGGAGCATGTATCTACCAAGGAGTAGCTAGTAGATATCTTTATAAAACCTCTACCTAAGACTACTTTTGAGTATCTTAAAGGTCATCTAGGGGTTGTGCCCATACATGAGGTCAATTGAGCATGATGTGAAATACATCAGTCTCGGAGCTAATTGGAGAATCTTGAAGCAGGTTTGTTGTAGAGTGGAGTTATTCCACAGGGGGAGCATCAAGTTGCAGGTTGATGTTGCAGAATAATGAAGTATGACGCTGCATGTTTTACTTTCACTTTGGCATTGCTGTCAAAGGGGGGGAAGAACTATATGATTGACAAAGAGAAGATATATAGCCAGTTACTAGCTGAAGGCATGGAGACTCAGTTGAAGGAGAATACATGGTAAAATGTAAACCAGGATTCCTATTCACAATCATAGCAATCAAGGGTATTGATACTTGTATTTCCATCAATGCCAAAGGGGGAGATTGTTGGCATTTGCATGAAGATTGCATTGATGAACTATCATGTTGTCATTGATGTCAATTATAACCGGTAATGATGTTGTAATAATGTTGTTTTGCAACCGATAAGTGAGCTTGTGAAGGAAACTGGTATTACTAGAGAAGAAGTGAGATCAACTGGTAAACCCTATCTGTTGATATGCTAAACCCTAACCAATGTAGTTTGGTGAATCGGTTGTATTGTTTTATGATCAAATGATGAGCGGTAATGATTATGACACGTATGCATGTTGTATGAGAAGAGTTTCAAATGGTTTTTGGCGTGTAGAGATAACGATTTTTATCTTGTGAATGAGTAAGTTCACTGTATGTAATGGAAACCGTGTGGTGAGTTACAATGTTCAATGCGGTGATCAAGGAGTGGTCTAGGTTGTCTTGAATGATGTGCAAGTAAATTCTTTGTAATCCAACGGTCATACTTGAACCAATTTGTTTGTAATCTCTATGAGATCTTAGGTTTGTGATGTGTTACTGACCTATTGTTTTTCTTATAAGGTCAATGAGTTGTTTTGTTGTAGTGTTGGCAATTTTGGTTGAATGTAAGAGTGATTGGTTGTCGAACCAAATGATGTATCTACAATATGTGTAAAGGCAGATAGGAGCATGAAAAGGATCTGACCAAGCAGAGTAGTGTTATTCACCAGATCAACAAACCACTATTGTTTTCTAACAATTACAACAGTCAAATCCCTTAACCAGGTAATCTCTAACAAGCTTAGTGTTATCTAAATCCTCTAACTAGGTGATCCATTAGCTTGGATTTGAAATCCTCTACCGAGTTTACTCTTAGCGGAGTATTGCTTCTGATAGGGCATTATAGTCAATCCCTTAACCGGGTGGTCCCTAACAGGACTTATTGTAAAGCTTTAATAGGCTTGACTCCTAACAGGGCGAACTTTAGAAGAGTTTGGAATACTTGTGGGTATTCATCCCCACCGTGGTTTTTCCCATTTGGGTTTCCACATCAAAATCATTGTGTCAAGTGGTGAATGTTTTTGTGGTTATGTTTGATATGATATGATGACCGACAACAATCTGAAATGAGATTTTACTTTTGTTAGTAAAGTATTTGGATGTTTTGGTTAAAAGGTTTTGAGAGTTTCAAAGTTGTTTTACTGTTATTCTGTCATGACAGTCAACCGGTTTACTTGACAGTGATATTGCATTTGATAGTTCAGTGTTTGAACCAGTCGGTTCTAAGTTTGACTTGAGAGGTTATTTTTGTTTGGTGAAAAGTTTATGTCAATTTTCTATCTACTGATTCACCCCCCCCCCCTTCTCAGTAGTTAACCAGATCCTTATTGACTCATCATACCATCATAATCTTGTTAAAATTTCTCTTAGCCTTAATCAAGTTATGAAAATACTTGGTATTTCAGTCTCCTTCCTTGAGCCAACATTCCCTAGATTTTTACCTCCAAAAGATCTCCTCTCAGGCCAAGATTTCTAGGTAATCATTATTCAGCTTCTTCTCCTCAACATAATCCATCTTTGTCATTCCATGTTCTATGAGTCTATTGTGTAATGCTTCAAGCTTTTATTCAATATCATTTTTAGCAGCAAAAATATTTTTGAAATGAATTATGTTCTATTCTTTTAATTTACTCTTTATAAACTACAACTTTTTGAAAAACTTGTAAGCCTTTTTCCCTTCAACAAAAGGTTCATTGGTCCACCACTGATTGATTAAGTTATTGATCTCCCTACCCTCAACCACATTTTTTCAAACTCAAAAGGACATCTTATAGGAACTTTATCCTTTTACAAAATGAGAGTAATGTGATAATGGTCTGATCATGTGCAAGGAAGGATAGCAGCCTCAAAAATAAAGTCCTTATTCACCCAATCTCTAGCCACAAAAAACTTGTCTAGATTCTTTGTAATATTCATGAAGCTCTCTCTCCTATTAGTTCTTGTAAATGAGCCATTCTTTGTAGGAATTTCCAAAAGGCCATCATTAGATACAAATTGTTAAAAATCATTTTGGACAACACTCAAAACACTTCTTCACCTTTCTCTCCTATCATTTGTCAATGTGATGTTAAAGTCCTCACCCAAGACCACCATGATCTTACCCAAACAATTTATAATTTCTGAAATATGGAGCCAATTCTCATTCTTCTGAGACATCCTCATTGGATCATACAAACTGATAATAAATAAGTCCTTCTACAAATATTCAGATTGAATTCTAACCAATTGTTAATGTTTATTATTTAAGATATCTTCTAACTAATTATTTTGCAGATTCCACAAGATCCCTAGGCCACCTAAAGCTCCTTGTGTTGTGAAAAAATATCCATCCCATATTTTTTCAACTGAGAAAAAGCGAATCGACCTCTGATTCATTTAGTTTTGTTTCTTGGAGTAGTTTAACATTTGGATGTGATTGATCAACACACTATTTGATCAAACGCCATTTGTTAGGGGCATTGCAACCCTTGAAATTCCATGAAAGGATCTTCATGGATTATTAAGAAGGGTAAAGCCCTTCTCAGAACTAATATTTCTTTGTCCTCGAGCACAACCAACAATTTCTAATTTGACTTTGTTGGATTTCCTACCACAAGATCTCTTTTCTCCAATTTCAACTTCCTCCATCATGGTTTATGATTGATTAATAAATCATTTTTCTAAAACATCCTCTTCCCCACACAAATCTAATTCATCTTAATCTTCAAAGATAATCCAATCTAAGGACTGATCTACTAGATTTGAAGACTCCAACATGTTGACCTCCCCATCATTTGAAGTGTTCACTTGATCTATGTCAAAAAAGCATGGATGTTCTATAGGGGTCATCAAGTCCTATTCAACCTCCTCTAGGGTGTTTATTGTTTGTCTCATTTTGGGTTCTCTTGGGGAACCATTACTAGCTTTCTCCATCATCTTCAAAGCTACTTCGACTTTACCTTAAGCTTCACCCACCAACTGGACAATTTTTGAATTGCCATCTAGAGAAGAGCCATCCATGATGTTCAGATCTTGACTATCTGATTATTTGATCAAACTTGAGCATATCATTAAAGCCCTATCTAAACTACGCCTACATATTATTAACTTATTATGATCCCCTAAAAAGCCTCATTTTTTACTATGACCATTTGGAAGACTATGTTATTCTTGAATTTCTCTTCAATTAAGATCTTATCAACTTGATTATGTTCCTCTACCATATCCTCTAATATTAGTTGAGCACCAAACTTGCCTAACCCATCACTATTTATATTATTAAACCTCATCTTAGTGTCATCCAATTTAGCCATTTTGATAAGCATATCTCCCTATGTTGTCACCTTCCCTTTCTTAATTACAATACAATCTTTCATAGAATGCCTTACCACTTTACATTGCTTACAGTGCTCCACAACTTCTTCCATCTCAATCTATTGCCACCACATACCCTCATTGGTTTGAATCTTAATGGCTTTTGGCAAAGGTCAGAAGGGTTTCTAGCTTATGCAAATGCGAGCATATATACTAAAATCTTTCTTTCAATAGATTCATCTGCCTAAAAAAATTTCCCCAATTTGTTACCAATGATTTTTAGGGTTTCCAAGTCCCAAAACTCCCTTGGAAGATTATACAATCTTAGCCATATCGGGACTTCATCTATAGTTGCTTTGAGTCGGTTAAAATTTGCCTCCTAATCCTTGATGTAGAAGCCCATTCCTCCCATGAAGTAAGGTCCATTCAGTAATATTATTTTCTTTGATCTTGTATTGTCCACTATCACCAAGTAGAAACCATTTGAGAGAGTTTTCAAATCCAAAGTGGTACCACAATTTTCATTGCATCATTTACAAACCCTACTAAATGTCTACCAATCTCCAACCCATTTCATAAAAAGAGGCTTTATCTTTGAAAAGAGCAACATTTTCTTATCATTTTGTGTTATCCAAAGTAGAAGATATGATTCTATGGTTACTAAATTGGATGCATACCTTAGAATCCTCAGTTTTAGGGGGGGTCTCCTTTGGTTTCCAGAGTCTCTTGAGTCTGTTTTGTGTTTTCTCACCAAAGTCTGAAAAAGGATCATTGTAGCCCCCTCTTGGATGCCTACTCTCCCCCCAAACCTTAAAGCCTCCTCTCTCCCCATGCCCCCTGAATCCTCCTCGATTGCCCTGAATCCTCCTCGATTGACTTGAGCAGTAGCTTCTCACCTAATGTTCTGACCCTCCCAAACCCAACCCGATAGACGCCAAGTAGAGAACTTACTCCCTTGATCCATATCACCTTATCGATGCACCTAAACAAATCTACCATACCTCTTATTCTGAAACCCTAGCTTCTCTCACTCAACCATCTTTCATTAATTCAATTTTGATCTTTAACTTATTTAAATGCTAATGTCTCCATTTTTTTCAAAAATCTATGTATGGTATTTTTGGTTTCATTTTTTACCCATTCATCAAAATTTGAAACAAATTACTTGTTTACAAACTAGACTCTATTCTATACACAATAAAAATAATAATATTTATTATTAGTTTCTAAAAAAAATTAGGGGTTGCATGCTCAATTTTTTTTGTGTCCAATAAAAATATTTATAAAAAATCATATATTCATTAAAAATTAGTAAAAATTTTAAACACAAACCACATGGTGTTAGCTAATTTTTCAATGAAGATATTTTTGAAATACTAAAGAAAGGTTAACATTTTAGGGGAGCACACCAAACACTATGTTATGTTTTGCAATAAAAATTGAAGCACATTGTGTGCTCTCCCTATAGAGGAGGGAATTTGTTACCTCTAAGACGATGAATCGTAGAGAACAAATTATCTGCAACTACCTCACTTAAATTGGTGCTAAAGGTGAGCTAGGGGATAAAATATAACAATAAAATAACCACTAAACTAAGCTATGAAATTGCAGAATACTAAAGCATATATGACAGAACAATAAAATTATAACTATTATGAAAATATAGAAAAAAATTATATTATACCAAACGACCTATTCGGACTTGGGTCCTCGACATCCACGCATCGTGGGGATGTCTGTGTACCGTGATGTCATATGTATGGCCAAAGACCAGTGAATGCACCAAGAACATTCCAAAACTTGTCCTTATCCACATAGAACCTGTTAACCACCTGCACACATAGAGACGGAGAAAAATGTTGCAGTTGTATAGGGGTTTGCCTCAGTCAAACCCTCTCTTTGGTGTTTCCACTACCACAGACAACTAGATAGATAGATTGGATAAAAAGATAGTTGTAATAGAAACTAACCCTGCTTAATGGAGGAAACCCCTGCTATATATGATTTAATAATAAATTATAAATGATAAAAACAATAGAAACTAACCCCACTTAATGGAAGAAAACCCCTATTGCAAGATATATGATAACAATTATAAAGTAAATGCACCAAGACAATAGATACATTTAAAGATGCAACAATGCAAAGCATGCAATGTTAGAGATACAAGATAGAAGATAAGTGAGAAGACAAAGCATTCTATCCAAACCCCTCTCTTGAGATAATAGCCAAATGTTCACAATGAGAGCCAAAGCATGAGAGCTAAGAATGATAAAGTGATTCCTTGAGAGCTTTCTTTTCAAGAGTGTATAGAACTTGCAATGGACAAGATGATGAGATTTTAATGCAACGAACAGGCAGGAGTAGTTGTTGCAGACGCATTCAAGGGAAGGGGCACGTGTTTGAAAATGTCTAATGCGGGATATACGATTCCAAATTTGAAAATTTGATGGGATGTTAGCGAGGTGCGCAGACGTTTGCATGACGTGTTGTCGTCCTCATCAAGATGGTCCTAAATAAGGTCTAAGGGCAATTGGAGACATTTTGTCTTTTGAACTCATGATGTCAAAGTAATGAGATCTTGATCATGATCCTTGTCATAAATGCATCGGGTACAATGTGTAAGTATCATAAATGCGTTGGGCATAATTTAGGACACTACACTCCCTATTTGAACCCATTTATCTCCACCATTTGAAAAAAATAGTTTAAAAAGCGAGTTCAAAACACTATGCCTATTTTATTTTTTTTGGAAAACACTATGCCTATTGCTCTTGTTGTATTTTTGAATTTTGAGTGTATCTATCTTCAATTTCTTATCCAAGATCGCTTTTCCCAATTTCAAAAGAAGAAAAAAGTGGCCACTTAAGACTCCTTTTTGCTCCCCCATTTTCATGCATTTACTCTTCATTAATTCAAATTAATAAAATATCATGTAGTTTTAGTGATAGAATAATAAGTACATCAATATTATTTTTTAATAAACATACAATATATACAAGAGTTAGAAAAAAATTGTGTAAATAAGAAGAGAAATGTGAGAATATGTGTCCTTGTAGTTGAAGATAGACTAGATTTTACAAAAGAATTGAACTTTAAGAACCTATAGGAATAGTGCTAGAAGTTTTTAGAACTTTTAGATGGACCTCAATGTAAGAGTTAATGGTAGGTGCTTAGGACCTCAAAGGCTATCTAACACTAGGGTGCTAGTGACCTAATAGATAGTCTAGTCTAGTTATGGGATGATGGTTTTCTCCTAGACTATTTAATGACGTGGTGGATATTGGTCTTTTGTTCAAGTGATTAAAAATTTAAAGAACTACTTTCTTGTCCCTAAGTCTTGATCTACTTATAGGATCTTTGAGTTACCTTTAGTGCTTAATTTAATATTCTAAAATTTAGAGGGGAGAAAACCAAGGTCTAGATATTTAAGAATCTACTTCAATCACATTTTTTAAACTTATTCTCGTAATATTTACATCTAAGTGTGTGACTCTAAGTAAGGGGAATGTGGAGTGTGTAGATTTATTAAATATATAATCCTAAGAAAACTAAAACTCTATGTGTTGTGTGCAAGTGCACTAGAGGAATTGAGGGATATTATGTCCAAGTTTGAAAAAGATGATTAGGAGAATGAAAACTAGGGATTTAGAGGTTTGATGTACAAGATGGGACATTGAGGTTCATGGGTATTCTATTCATCATGGATTTAGGAAACCATGATAGTATAATTTTACAATAATGAGGAAAATGGTGATGGAAAGGATTTAGCCAAGGGGGTGGAAGATCTAGAGGAGTTATTCAATGATAGAGAAGTGAGATGATGAGAATGATCTCTACAACTAATCTTCAAGAATGAGGCATAAACATATTTAATTTCTAATGAGAGAGATGACATATTTAATTCATGCCAGAGTTGAATTAGCCATTAGGAATGTACTAGGGTAACCTTAGTTTTAAGGTTGTAGGTGTGAGTAAACTTAAAATTTAAATTTTTGAGTTAGACACTAGTATTAAGTGTCTAGATGTCTAGGAAACTAGCATTTGGGTGTCTCGATGTCTTTTGACAATTAGGATATGAAATTTTTAGGGAAGATTAAGGATGTCTAAAGAGCCTAAAATTTCTTGCATATCATACTAGTGATAGGTATAAGTCCTAAGGTTAAGCAAATGAGTCCTAGAAACATCTACAAGATTGGACACTAAAACAAGTGCATAAACATAAGATGGAGATTGCACATTAAGTAATCTGTAACATAATAGGTGCTTATCTATGACAATAATCCTTGTGCATATCATTATACATTGTGTCTTCGTACTTAGTTAGTAGATCCTCCATCTCTTTTGGCATATCAAGGTGGCATGCCAACTTTTTATGTGAGATTGTCTACAAGAGCATAACCCAACTCTTATATTAAAATCACTCTAGAATCACTTTTACTTTTTTAAGTAGGCTCCTTAATGATTTCAAAATTAATAGATCTTGTTTCTTTGATAAGGTTATAAGTATTCACTAATCTATCATGTACAATTTTTATGTCAAACTTTCCCTTATTAACATCACTATAGAATCACTTTCACTTTTTTTAATTAGCTTTCTCAATGGATTTCAAATGTATGTATCTTGTCATCTTTGATAAAGATGTAATTATTCACTCACCCATCGTGTAGAAATTTGATGTCAAACTTCTAGAATCTTCTAAAAAGAACACATCATGTCCAATTACATCACATTTTATCTTTATTTGTCCTAATACTAGAACTTTCCAAATATTGTTCCTTTGCTATCACTTGATGAAATTGATACTATTGTATCAAATAATATTGCCACAAAGTCAAAATATAAGATATTAAATTTAATTGTTAATCCACACGCTATAAAAATCTAAAATATATCTTAAGATATTTTGACCTAAAAAAAAAGACTTTAATAAAGTGGTTTAGACTTGACAATTTTAATCTGTCTATTTCAAATTTAGTATTTGAGTTAATTCCTAAACTTCCGTTTAGGCCTCACTGGCACATGTGCTATATTAATTCTCATTAAAGCAACCCAAACCCATGCATGCTACTTCTTCCACAAGTGCCAAAATAGATACATCTGATAAAGTCAAAAGAAGCTACCACAATATTTACTTTTCCTTTATAGCTCAATTGGTACCTTTTTCTTCAATGACCCACCCAAACAAGAAGGGGTAACAACTTTAGCTGAGATGATGCATGACCCATCATTGCTTTAGACCAAAAGAGCTCTACATTTCAATTTCAACTTTTGTAGAGGATTCAAATTAAAGTAAAAAATTACATCAAATGATCTGCCAATCAAAGATACCAAAACATGAATTCCATAAATAGTTTTTATTAAAAGAGGCCCCGTATCCATCGAAATGAGGGCAGCTGGATTCTTACGGCGTAAAGCGCCCACTGTATTATTATTATTATTATATTTTTTTCATATTAGTCATAATCATTAGATTCGTTATTTTTTCATATGGTGGAAATTTGTATGAGTATTGAGTTGATATTTTTTGGTTAAAGAATGAAAAGTTTGAAGAGTATCTCAATTTCTTTGAGATATCATATGGGTCTCTAGAAATTTCAGTGAAATGATAAATCACAATACAGATTTTATCCCTAAAAAAAATTGAATCTACTATCTTTATCAATTATATTCAATAATAATATTAAAAAATTATATTCTAAATGCACTCTGTACATAAATGTTGATAGGTTAATTTGATCTAATAGATATTCTCACAGACTCTGTCTCTCATAAAGTTAATAAAAACTCTGTAAATGAAAAAAATTCTTAAAAAATTATGTTCTGTGATCCATCATGTGATGTTGATAATAGACTACAATAGAATGCAGACATTCAGTGATTAAACATGTGATTTTGAAAAAAGATTACAAAACCTAATCTGAAACTTAATCACAAAAATACACTGTTAAAAACCTGCAGAGTATCATCTTCGTTATTAATGGAGGTTTTATTAGGCGAAACTGTATGCATAAACTGTATAATGGTTATAAAAGGGTAAATCTTGATAATGGATGAAGAAATAGGATCAGAAACTTCAACAATAAAAAACACTTGCACAGTGATTATCGCCATCAAGGGAAATTTTATTAGGTGAGAGATCTGTGAATGTTTTGTGCGTACCATGCTGGCAGATTCAGGTGTTTCAGAAACCCTCGGTCCTTGGCTGTAAGAACAGACTTTCTGCAGTCACTGCAGAAAAATTGATTTTGCTGTGAAATCTCTTTCCTCAAAAGCTTCAAGATAGCGACATGTTTTATTGAAAAAACAACAAAACAACAAAACATTCATTCTGAAAGCGTGTAGATTTGAGGCATGGAACGACTGCTCTGCACTTTCCACAATATGGCTAGATTTGTCAGGGCAGTGCTACCGTTTCTAGTTTCAATGTAAAAAAGAAAAGGCTCATTTTACCTCAGACTGTAGCGCAATTAAAATCTTCTGACCACACATATATCGATGAATAAGGCAGTTCAGATTCAAGCTTGCAGAACTTTACTTGGAAAGAATTAAAATTGAAGGGAGAGACAAATTGTAAGGAAAATAAAAGAATGCAGCAATTAATATCCAAATTCTTCATAACTAATTAAAAAAAAATTAAAATTTTACATCTGATGCAGTCGTCTCAGACGACATTGTTTTGGAAAAATGCGACAGGAGTGGAGGGATTTCTGGTGCCATTGAAGATGTTTCCCCAGATTTCTGTGAAAACCTGCACGATAATTTCGTGGTGATGGTGTGAATTGAGCGAGAGAAAACACTGCAGAAGCTGCTCGAGATCATTAGGCTGAAAAATCTGCTTCTCCACGATCATTTCCAGCATGGAAGTCCTGAAGTCCTGGTATGGATCTTGCGAGCTTTTCACGACCGCCACGCTTTCGCCGACTTTTCCGCCGTTGTTACTCTCGGGCGCCGGCGGCGCCGGGGCTTGAACTCTGGGCCTGCTGCCATTATTGCTCTCGCGTTTGTCGGTCAAACTCGTAGCTTTGCTCGACTTCCTCCTGGTCTGGCATTTTCTCTCAGAACCTAAACCGCCATCGCCTTTCTTGCTTGGCAGAGCAGAATATGAAGGCTTTGCAGAAGAATTTGTTGGATTTTTCGATTTTGCGCTACTTTTCCTTCTGCCGTTCATTTCTCGGCCGCAGGTAACGATAGGAAAAGGCAAGCAATTCGGACTGTAGCGAAGCTCTGAGGATTTGTAAATGACGGTCCTGATATCATCCCGCCGCAGAGGAAACCCCGTATCTCTCCACGTTTTGGCATTTGCTTCAAGATCTGTGTCGTCCACGTCGCTGCTCAGGCGAGAAGACAGCAGGCTTTGCTTAGGGCTGTGGTAGTCATCATCGACCTCGAACAATTTCCCCGAATCCGGCGATGAAAGAAGCGGCAACTTATCAGCAAATTCTTCGCATGTTTCATCACGAGGAGAAACATTTGCCGGCGAAAGGCTGCACGAAGAAAACCTGCTCCTGCGCGTGACGCTACGGCGGACGCTGCGCCGAGAATTGTTTCTCGCCGGCGACTCGGTGATGGTCGACAGATGCGGCGACCTAGACTCGTAGAACTCAAAGCTTGATTCAGAAGACAAGCTCTTACAGTAATCCGAGGCAGAAAATAATGTGTCGTTGCCGTCGCTGACGAAGGAGCCATGATCATTGTCCCAAGAATATGCAGTCGCCTCCACCGCAGTGTCCGCCGAGGAGGTGCTCAGCCTGTAATTACAACCAGGCGCAGCAGCTGCATCCTTTGCTACAATTTTCTTCTTTGTTTTCGTTTTCTTCTTCCTCTGCACATTCTTATTTTTCCTTCTGGCAAAGCAAGAATGCACAGAAACCGTCTCAGGAGACGGAACAGGCGAGCCAGGCGGACATTTCTCTTCATTTCTCCGCCTGAGAACGACCTTCTTCTGAACAATTTCATCCTTCACCTTGGCAATAACATGCCATTTCTCTTCCTCTTCCCATCGATATTTATTAGCAGCAGTAGCGTCCTCGCCCTCTTCTTTCTCAACAATCTTCTCCTCCTCCCCCTTTTCCTTCTCCTTCTCCTTCTTCTTCTGCTCTTTCTTCACACCATTTTTTCTTCGCCGCCCTGTTCTGGCCAGGGCTCTGCAGCCGCACCCCATTGATACGACCGTGGCCTTTGCCAGATGCCGCTTAAAAGCCGTTTCTCCAGCGGCTTTTGCCTCATCCTTATCCTTCTCCGCTACATTTGAATTAATCTTCACAGGAGAAGGATAGCTGATGTCCAGCCTCTTAGGATTTACAGGCGACAGGCAGAACTTCTCAGCCCTCCCATTCTCAACTTCCTCTTCTTCATCTCTGCGGAAATAAGGAGCAACCGGAGATTTACATTTGGATTTGGATTGACAGTCATCTTCCTGATCGTATGCTCCTGCAAATCTCTCAGAGTTTCTAAGCTTGAACAAGAGCCTCAGCCTCAGCCCACCCATGGTTTCTCCACTGCCTTTGTTCAAAGCCAAGCTATTTTCCTCCTTAAAAAGGACAGGCCTAATGAAACGGGACGGAAGCTTCAAAACATGCCGGCTTCTGGAAAATTAACGTGCCGTTAATTGATGACCAAATCCGCCATAAAGCAAATCCTTCCGTCCTATGATTCACTGGAACCGACTGTCGGGCGGTAACTAACGTAAAATTAAAATGGACATAAATTTCGCCTCTCAAGTCCGATCCCCAAATCACTCCAAACAGAAAATACATTAATGAGGGTTTCCAAAACACTGTCATTAGCCGGCAACAGGATTGTGCCATATTATTCTAAAAAAAGTCATGCCCTAAATTTGACGTGCACAGCTGTAAGTCAAAATACTGTTCATCTTTATCCGATCTCATACAATTGACAGAGACAAATTTGAGGACAAAAAACTAAGAGAGAAATTTATTTATTTATTCATTTGAGCGCAAATTTTCAGGTAGGGCAAGTGAAATCTTTTCCCTGGCTTTGTTCAGAGAATTAAAATTAGGGAAAAAGTTACATTTGACAGAGGAATTGGAATCATTTGATCTGCAATTTACTTACCATATTATGATCGATCTAAAAGAGGAAAACTGAAAAGGAGAAATTTATTTGAAATTGATTATGCAGGCCAAAACTGGTTTTTATCGAAACTGTAAACGGCCGTCAATTTGAAAGAGTACAGTCAGTAGTTTTGATGAATGTCTGCCATTTGTAGTGTTTTTGGCATTGTTGCTTGGAAGGTACGTTCCTATGTTGCGCACTGTTATAATATGATAAGGACATGTTATGTATTATTACTTAAAAGAGTCAAGGCCTGTGAAGCTTTTATATTTGTGTCTTTCTTTACCGGCTTCAGGATTTTTGCCGGCACATGTGGGAAAGGAAGTGGAAGGAGAGGGGTATGTTTATGTTCTCACAAACCTCACTACTACTTTTTTTTTGTTTTTTTAATATTCAACAAAGCAGTTTTACAAAGAATATACTATCCACACAAACTTCACTTGATCACCGTGTCATCCAGCTCGCGATATCTTCATATTGTTAAAAATTGGGCCTGCAATCAATGACTATTAAACATCAATTACTATTTTATCTTTACAACTGTAAACCAAGTTTTAGAGAGAAGATTACAAAAGATTATAGTTGTCTAGTAGTTTTGGTATCAATGTTTTGGATCACATATTTGAATAGTTGTTGATATTTATTCTTTTTAAGAATGTGTTTTGGAGTGCGATCTGAAAAGTTGATACCCAATACTATCATTGCTATATTCAAAAACATTCTTATGTTCATTAATGTAGATACTATGTATATTTTAATAATATAAGATTTCCACAATTCATACTATAGACTAATCTACCTCACCTACCATAGAATTTTAGGGGCTAGTCTCCCATCTAGCCCATCCCTAAAATTCTATGGTAGGTGAGGTAGATTAGTTGAGAGGGGCCGCCTTGAACGTTTCTAATTAAACAAAATGTTGCTTCTAGATAAAATTGTGTACAATTTTTTTGGGTCAACGTCTTGGATCTCACTCCGTGATCCACTTAGTCTTGATCTATGACTAAACATCTATTATGAATCCTTTGGCTCTCTATTGTTGCGGGGATAGATCATAGAGTTAGATTTGAAACATTGATTCAAAAAGCTTGCACACAATTTAATCTAGAAGCACTAGTCAGCGATGTTTCTTATTAACCATAGGTTTTTTATGTTCTTTGTTTATGTAAGGGTGAAAAGAGTACATCTTGCACTTTTATTTTTGTTTTACACTATTTAATGTGGAGATCTTGAGTATATGGCCCTAGTACATGATTTTGATTGATTTGGTATCTTCATGTATCCTAATGTTAGATGACCATCAAAAAAAGAACTTAAACCCCTACATATAGACAAAACAAAAAAAGAACTTAGGGCAGGTCCCCATGCGGTTGCTTAGCTTATTTTGGTTAGCAGAGTTGCTGCTCAACTTTTTGTATAACAATTTGTGGAGCTAGTGACCCCATGGACAATCAAATTTGTTGCTTGTTTTTAGGCAGTCCTCTTAAATAATATTTCTTACAAATAAAATCTAGAGGCAAATTTAAGGCAAAAGATAGAAGATTGCAAATGATTATAGTTGTCTAGTAGTTTTGGTATCAATGTTTTGGATCACATATTTGACCTATCATTGATATTTATTCCTTTTAAGAATGTATTTTGGAGTGTGATCTAAAAAGTTGATGCCCAAAACTATTACACCGCTATATTCAAAAACATTATTTTGTTCATTATTGGGGACTATAGAAATACTATACATCTTTTAATAATATAAGATTTACACAATTCACACTATAGATGAATAATGCTTCTAGATTAAATTGTCTACAAATTTTTTGGGTCAACATTTTGGATATGGCTTCGTGATCCATTTAGTCTTAGTTTGTGACTAAACATCTATTATGAATTCTTTGGCCCTCTATTGTCATGATGATGGATCATAGAGTTAGAACTAAAACATTACTCAAAAACTTGCACACAATTTAATCTAGAAGCAGTAGTCAACTATTTTTCTTATTAACCAAAGGTTTTTTGTGTTTTTTGTTTATGTAAGGGTGAAAAGTGAACATCTTGCACTTTTTTTTTTACACTATTTAATGTGGAGATCTTGAGTATATGGCTTTAGTACATGATTTAGATTGATTTGGTATCCTCATTTATCCCAATTTTTAGATGACCACCAAAAAAAGAACTTAACCCCTACATATAAACAAATTTCCAGCTCAAATGGTTAGTTTTTGTCCCAAGATCAAATCCCTACGTAGAGATTTGGCCCTAATCTAAATTTCACTCAAGCCCATGTTGACCTTATTTCAAATTTGCATATAGAGGTCATGCAGATGTGTTTTAATGGGGAAAAAAAAATGAAGATTGATAGTTGAATGTTTACGGCTTCCATATGTGTGTGTGTGTGTGTGTGTGAAAATATATTTATAAAAATATGTATATAAATATAAATGTGTGTGTGTGTGTATGTATCTCTCTCTCTCTCTCTCTCTCTCTCTCTCTCTCTCTCTCTCTCTCTCTCTCTCTCTCTCTCTCTCTCTCTCTCTCTGTGTGTGTGTGTGTGTGTGTATGTGTAAAAATATATGTATATAAATATATCTATCTATGTGTGTGTGTGTGTGTGTGTGTGTGTGTGTTTGTTTTGCACTCAAGATTGCTCAATGTGCATGAGTAAAGCATACTCAAATATCTATAGACACTCTAAGAGACTCTTGACTCTACCTATCAATCAATGACCAAATGACTTCATGAGAGCCATATTTATAAGCATTACAATGACCTAAGGATTTGATAGCATCTAATATTACTTGTAATAATAAGTAAACTAGTAGGAAAACTCTCTAGCTTATAGTCATGCATATTAAGCTCTATTACCTACACTAATAGGAAAACTCTCTAGCTTATAATCATGCATATTAAGCTATTACAAAAATGTTATCCTAGATTATGTGTTCCTTACTAATCATCATCCCAAGAATATATTTTGCATTTGCCAAGTCCTTCATGTAAAAGGTACACTACAAATCTAAGCCTTGATCATTGCCTTATTGTTGTGCTAATAAACAACAATATCATTCACATACAAGATAAAAATGAGTACACAATCATCAATACTATTAATATAAACACAACGATCTTACCTATTACTTTAAAAAATATTTTCAATGCAAAAGAATCAAACTTTTGGTACCACATTCTAGAAGGCTATTTTTGACGACTTCAACATGCAAACCAATTGTTTATTTCCTTCCATTGTAAAACCATTAGGTTTTTGCATATGCATACCATCCTCAAGATCCCCATGCAAGAAAGTAGTTTAAAACCCCATTTGATTAATCTCAAAATCACAAGTTGTAGTATTGGATAGAAGGAATCTAATGGAAGATAAACTAACAATAGGAGATATCATTTTACCAAATCAACTATCTCTCTAGGAGTAGCCCTTGGCCATCAATATAGTATTGTACCTCTTTAACCAACCATCCATACCAAAATTATTTGTGTATACCCATTTACAACTAATAAGCTTCCTTTCCTCAAGAAAAGTATCAAGATCACAAGTATCACCACTATCTAAGGAAATCATCTCCTCCTAAATGGCTTGCATACAAGACTTACTATCCTCTAAAGAGAGAGCATACTTAAAAGAATCTATGTTTATTATTCGTACTCAATACAATAAATACATAACATAAATCTAGTGGGATATACCTGTCAACTAAATTTCATTGTATTGTGAACCTCCTCAAATTAGGAATAATGGGCTCTATCAATTCTTCTAAATGTTCATACAAATCATCATATAAAAAACCATATGAAACCTCTTATTCTCCTTCATCATTTGATCTATCTAACTATTCTTCCACATGTACACTATTTTTGTTCCTTCTTCTTTCCTTTGGTTCTTCTTCACATAAATAAGATTTAAAGTCCACAAAAATCATCTCTCAAAGAAATTTTTTTTGGGAAAGAGGACCTCCAAATCTTATAACCTTTAACATACTCACCATAACCAATGAGGATGCATTTCAAAGATTCTAGATATAGTTTAAATTATGTTTCTTAAGGACAATGAACATAATCCTCACAACCACATATCCTTAAATGTGAAATAGAATGCATTTTACCTCTCCGCACTTCATAAGAAGTTTTATCAATAAGATTTGAACAAGGAGCTCAATTAACCAAATAACAAGTAGTACGTATAGCCTCCACCCAAAAGAACTAATATAACTACATATTACTTAACTCTTTGCTTTAAGGTTTGGCTCATCCCTTCGACTACCCCATATTTTTGGGTAGTATAAAGTGTAGTCTTCTAAAATATTACCTACATACTTATATAATTATTCAAATTATAGAATAATATACCCCTTCATTATCGAATCTCAACACCCCTATCTTAAAATCTACCTTTTATCAACTAAAGCTTTAAATTATTTAAAATTAGTAAAAAATTTATATTTTGAACACAAAAAAATCTAAATGAATCTTATTCATCATCGATGTTCATATAATGTAATATTGAGATCTATCTATAGAATCAATATTCATTGGAACAATTGCCAATATTAGCATGGTGTGATGGTTAAGTTGTAGTGTTGTGTTTTCCATCAAGGTTCAAAATCTATTGGGGTGTAATTGTTGAATAGTTATATTTGGGATGAGGTCCCCCAATTGTGACCTCACCAATTCATAGCTCTAGGTAAAAAATGTTTACCCCTCTTTAAAAAAGAACATTCATTGGACCAAACACATTTGAATGAATTCTTTTTAATAACATTTTATCTATATAGATTCTAACAAGGAATAAAGATCTATTATGTTTTCCAAACATGCAATGCTTATAGAAATCATTAATAACAACAAAATAAATAAAAAACCATAAACCATTTTTTTATTAATAATGTTGTTAAGACCCTTTCACTTATGTAACTCAAATGTTGGTGCCATAATATATACATGCATTTCTAGTTCCAATTATATTAGTAGAATTATAAAATTGGAGGAATTCAACCTAGATAAAGTCCCAAATCGAGATCTTTTAGCAACTATAAAAAATTCCCTCTTACCAACCTACAACCAGACTTTCCAAATGTCATATATGTTCCAAAATCATTTAGCATGGATATAGAAAGTAAATTTCTTGCAAGAACTAGAATATGTAAACCATGATCAATGATTTTAACTCTTCCATCACTAAAACACAATTGTACCCTTCATTTACCAACAATCTACTTGGTGTGATTCTCTCCATAGAAAACCTCTTCACCATCATACATTGTATGTGTAGAAAACCACTTCATGTGACGATTCATATGGTAAGAGCAACATAAATTAAATAAAACTAAGCATCATGACTTATAGTTTTAGCAAAAATAAATATTTAGAATAATTGTCATTACCATTAGATAACAGTTTGAACCATTTTCCTTGTTTTCACATTAATTATTCACGTGTCTCCATTTGCCACAATTCCAATGCTTTTATTTGTTCTTCCCTAAGGTTTTATAACATCCTTTAACTTTGAATCTATCCTTTTTATTATCCCCTTTAGACTCTTCTTTTACTTTGGACCTTCCCTGTACATGCAAAGCACCTTTTGAGCCTTCATTCATGGATTTTTTTCTCATTTCCTCAATAAGTATGGTAACAATATATGGTTGTTTAATGCACCACTACCACTAATTACAATGATTAGATTTCTCCGAGCATTGGGTAAGAGAAAAGTCATAAGATGTGTGGTTTAAGAGGGTTTTCAGCCCTCTCAAATCACACATACATGTAAATCAATTAAATATTTGACTTAAAATCTGATATAGGGCATTCTCTTAACCCAAACCACATACATATACAATTCAAATGCGCAAGTAAATGTCTAAAAAAATTAGCAAACTATTTCTCATTAATTCAATCCAAATGTTCAAGAAATGAACAAACTACATAGAAAATGTGCAAACGGATTGCATGGAAACCTTATAGGCATTACAAACACTCTAAATACCAATAAAAACTAATAAAAACAAGTCACAATAATAAACAGAAATTACAAGCCAAAACACTTCATCTCATGCATCCTACTACAAAACTGGCTTCTTAAACTTTCAACCTACAAAGGATTCAACATGGCTTCATATCTTAAGCTTGAAATCTACCCATAATCATATTTATCCATTTTCAAATATACCATATCTTCAAAGAGATATTTATTCTTCCCCTTAAACTTATCAAACTCTAAAAATGGGAATCCTAAAATGAATGTTGAAACTTGCCTTTTAACCACCATAGTTACCAGAACCTAGCTTTGGTAACACCAAAAAATTCATGCCAAAACATGGGAAAGGCATCTTCCCAACTTACAAATTTCCTTCAAATTTTCTATATGCTTTGTCACCTCCTCCCACCTCCAAGCTAAGAATTATAGTCCATTATGCCATTAACTCCACTCAATAGGACCCCAAAATAAAAAATGCTCAATTACTCATTCTTGGGTGCCCATTTAAAAAACTACCTTTTAGGAGTGAATTTGTGAGTTGTCACAAGTTGTAACTCCAAAAATCTACATCCCAAGAAAGTTTATTCCAAATTTGAGGACGAAAATGCCAAATTTAAATTTGAATCTCCTACCGTCGTTGAGGCTCCTACATCAAACACCCAAGGTAATTTGAAATGTTCCATGAATTTAACTCATAAACATATGTAGAAATTTATGTGTCTATCCCCTCTTTCTCTTTTCCATAATCAAGGATTTATGCAACATCAACAATTTTATTTAAAAACCCTCAGGTTTTACACATGTAAATTGTCTCACGTTCAATGATTTGTTTACAAAATGAGCTCATACAATATTCACAAATATTATTGTAAATTGTCTCTTTCAATGATCTACTTACAACCATGGGGACCTCAACTCCTCAAACCCTTTGAAAAGTTATTTTTGTTGCATGTACACATGCAACAAATATCTCACACAATCCAAACCTCAAGTTTTGGTGCAAATTGCCTCCACTTTGATGATTTGTTTACACATTTAGGAACTCCCACTCTAATACCACTGAGAAGTGGTTAAAAACCTTCTCAAACCAAACATGAAAATCAATTAAATATTTGACTTAATATATGATATAGGGTATTCTCTTAACCCAAACCACATACATATGCAACTCAGATATGCAAGTAAATGTAGAAAATCAACAAATTATCTCTCATTAATTTAATTCAAATGTTCAATAAATGAACAAACTATAGATAAAATTTACAAATACATTGCGTGGAAGTTTTATAGGTATTACACTCCGAAATTTGATATAAACTGATAAAAATAAATCATAATAACAAAAAGAAATCACAAGACAAAACAATTCTTCATCTCATGCATCCTATTGCAAAAATGGCTTCTTAAACCTTCAAACTACACCAAGATTCAACATGGCTTCATATCTCAATCCTGAAATCCACCCATAATCATATTAATCCATCTTAAAATCTATGATCTCTTCAAAGACAAATTTATTCTTCCCCTCAAACTTCCCAAAAATCTAAAAAATTGGAATCCTAAAATGAATGTTGAAACTTCCCTTTTAACCAACATAGTTACCAGCGTTTTTTTCTAGTAACCCCAAAAGTCATGCCCAAACATGGAAAAGACATCTTCCCAACTTAGCAATTTCCTTCAAAGCGTCTAGATACTGTGTGACCTCCACAATGTCATCAACTTCACTCAACAAGGCCTCGAAATAGAAACTACTCAATCACTCATTCTTGGGCACCCATTTGAACAACTATATTTTAGGAGTAAATTTGTGAGTTGTCACAAGTTGTAGCTCTAAGAATCTACACCCCAAAGAAGGAATATTCCAAATTTGAGGTTGAGCATGCTAAACTCAAATTTGAATCTCTTACCTCCATGGATGCTCCTACAACATCATCCAACTTAACATGTAGAGAAGATAAATGAATTATAATAAAAATAAAACAATCAAGTGATCTCCAATAGAATCACTATCTTTCTTTTATAATGAATATAACTCTCTTTCGAGATATACTTTATTTGTTAGACTTTTGGTTTGATAGATATCACATATCCTCTTTCATAATTTGTGTGTAGTAGTCTCATTGGAAAAATTCAAAAGGATAGAGTCTATGAGACACAATCATATGGTTCCTCATCTCTTCTTATCTAATATTGATCAATATTTAGTAGACAAATTGGATGGCTTCTTTCTAGTGAAACAAGAAACCATTAATCTCTTTCTTCAAGGAGATATTTCATCTTCAACTTTCATATCTCATATCTAGTACCATTAAATTTATCAATATACATATGTGAAGTACAAGCCATTATATGCAATCTTGTTCCTCAAATATAAAAACAACACAAGGAAAACACTCCCACTATAGGCGAAAAAACTTCAATACTTTAAAATAATGGTGCCCGTCTCTATAAAAAATCATTAGCTCCAATATTGAATATCTTCTACAAGTGTATAAAAATATAGTCTATTTATTTTAAAAATATTACCATATGATTAAAATTATGTGATTGAAAATTCAACAATAAGAGATGAATGAACAAACGATAGAAAACATAAGGTTTACATGGATAAACTCTTTCAAGAGTAAAAATCACGCAAGAGGGCATACATGTATTAATCTTCAAACAAGAGATTCATCCACACACACTCTAATATCTTAGAGCACTTTGGTAGGACTTGTGTACCTATAATAATCTAATAAAGCTAATATCTCATGCCTCCAATTGATAACAAAATAGGAGAAGAATACCACAAATGGTTCCCAA
The DNA here is from genome assembly GCF_030272615.1 of Cryptomeria japonica. Lineage (NCBI taxonomy): Eukaryota > Viridiplantae > Streptophyta > Pinopsida > Cupressales > Cupressaceae > Cryptomeria > Cryptomeria japonica. Next base: position 54,058,766 of record NC_081410.1, on the reverse strand, counting down.
AATAATATATCATTAGACCATGGTAAAATAAAAAAAAACTTTCACATCCAAAATGAAGAAGCTCTTTTAAGAATAGTAAATGTAACTCCCAACAAGCCACAAGCCACATGAATAGTAAAAATAACCTTCATACTAATTAAAAAAGGTATAGTAACTCCTCTATAATGACCCATATCTCAAGGTAGGAATCTAAAATTGTCACTCAGCATATATGGGATCCACCAAAAGAAAAAGATGCTCCATTGCTCAACTATCACACCCAAGTTGAGAGATTTGCAAACTATAGATTCATAATATCTACTGCCAACTCCATCTCCTTCATTAATGCCCATACCAACTAATCCAATGATTCTCAACAAATCCAAATTATAAATTTTCTAATTACACTCTATGTCTAAGAACACATTTGAAAAGTGTTGTAGACATCTAAATAACATATAGGATTGCAAGTTAAATGGAACTTTGATTGTAACAGAGCTAATGTTACTCAAGAATATACCACATGTAGAATTTATTTATCCTTGCAATGCATTTCTTAGTCTAACCATGAACCATTCCAACATGTGAAGGGAAATGTCATAAAAAATGTTTGATGGGTGGGATTAACTATCAAATTTATCTCTAATTTATTATATCACCATGGATAAATGCTAGAGTAAATTAAGAAATCATATGAGATATAAAAGGAACACCTTTTAAAAAGATTGTAATGCAATAGTAACAAATATAATCGAAGTAAGTATTTGACTTCTATTGTTACAATTGGGTTGATCACAAATAATTCATATATAAAAATCTTTGTTATTGATCATTGTTTTCAAGAAACATCTCAAATACGTCTTTGTTGATGTATGACCTTGAATTAAATGGTATCTAGGAATCTCAACCCACACTCATTAAAGAAAAAAATCAGCATTATATTTAATTTCATTTATTTTTTGTAATGATCTCCATGGAAGGGCAAATTTGATCTGTATGGCTAAAAGAGATACAATAAAAATAGAAAAAGGGGAGTATAAGGGCACATCACAAGAAAAACAAAATAAATTATAAACTAACAAATGCAAGAAAAGAAAAGCAGGTCCTATAATTAATCCTTAAAGGTCTTAGATAACACTCTTAACATTCAATGATACAAAATTGTATGCAGTAGGCATGAGGCAATGGGGTTCACTAGGTTTGTGTTCTTTGTGGACCTATGAAATAAACTTGGAGGTTAGACAAGGGGCCTCTCCTACTAAAGTGAGAGGGTTGGAAATCTAAAGTAATCAATCTAGTATGAGCCCATTTGGTGGTTGTGCCTCTTTAAATTCATGAAAGAAGGTCAATTATATCCCACAAGAAGGGAACACTAAATCATTGGTTCTCATAAGCCATTAGAGCATTGAAAGAACCAAGCAAGTCCCTAAAGTGATAAAGTATTTATCTTCTAATATTATAATAGGGAGAGAAATTGCATATAAAATGTTCCCTACTTTCATTCTAAGGATCATATTTAACAAAATAACACTCCTAATGTTTCCTCATGCGGGTAAAGATTGTTCTTGGGGAGGAATATCTCAGGGCTCACTTCAAATGCCGCACCAATGTCAATGTTGCTTCTATGTTTGTGGCAAGGTGTTTTGAGTTGTAAAATGCAGAGAAGGTGAGATGGATAGTTAGTAGTTGCGTCAAAGAAGAATGGTGTAGAGGTTTTGAAATTTTCATGAAGATGACATGAGATGGGAAGGGTTTTGTTTGTCCTAACGGTCCTTGGCTCCATGTTGGAGAGTTCCATCCTCCTTTGCACCCATATCTCATATGGAGCACAAACTGTAACAAAGAAGTCCATTGGGCCTCTACACAAATCAGCATGCATGGTGTAAAGGAGTACTTTTTGGCTCAAGAACGACAAGAGATTCGAAGGGAACTAGAGAAGTGGGGTCCCTAGGATATGAGAACCTCACGATCGACAAAGGCTTCCTCTTCAAGATGCAAACAAGGTCGCCTATGAGGGTCAAATAAGAAGAAGACAAGGAGGACATTGTGGATAGGGTTCCTACCAAAGCATAACAATGATGCAAATGTTCTTCAGGTGACGGTGGATGATGGAAGGGATACAAATAGTAAATGCAAGGAAATAGTTGTAGCATTGTAATAGTGATACGAGTTCATGTTTTATTTTAAAACTTTCGTATGGCAAATTTTGACTTCTTGTATTTTTATGTAAATGACGATAAGTAGATTATGGTGGTTGTCTAGGCAAGGGTGGTAATGTCAATTTAAGTTAGGGGGCATATAATCTTTTTTATAGTTCTTAGACATTATCGTAAGAAAGTTGTGGACATTGAATTTGGGTGAAAATGCAATTTTTTGGAATATTAGTATAAATACCATTAACCGATCAAAAATATATATAACACTCCTAATGAATAAGGTGGCCTGTCTCAATGTGAATATAGTGGAAGCAAAAATTTTAGTGGCACAAGTGGAACCTGATAGCCTATAAGGTAGCTACAACTTAGTATATCTTGGGGAAAAGATGAGTCTATCACTAAATGAGAGATATGGATTTGGGTAGTATTAAATGTTTGAAGTCAATAGTTTTTTGGGTATAGTCTATGTGGATTGGAGGTAGGCTCTTTAAATCTAAATGTAAATTCCCTTAAGAGCCATAATATTTCCAAAGTCTATATTGGTGATTACTTGAATACTTCTAGTTGTAACTACGTGAGTTTTATATCCCACAAGAAGGGAACACAAAATCATTGGTCCTCATAAGCCAATAGAGCATTGAAAGAACCAAGCAAGTCCCTAAAGCGATAGAGTATTTATCTTCTAATATTATAATAGGGAGAGAAATTACATATAAAATGTTTCCAACTTTCATTCTAAGGAGCATATTTAACAAATATAACACTCCTAATGTTTCCTCATGCGGGTAAAGATTGTTCTTGGGGAGGAATATCTCAGGGCTCACTTCAAATACCGCACCAATGTCAATGTTGCTTCCATGTTTGTGGCATGGTGTTTTGAGTTGGAAAATGTAGATAAGGTGAGATGGATAGTTAGCATTTGCATCAAAGAAGAATGGTGTAGAGATTTTGAAAGTTTCATGAAGATGACACAGGATGGGAAGGGTTTTGTTGTCCTAACGGTCCTTGGATCCATGTTGGAGAGTTCCATCCTCCTTTGCACCCATATCTCATATGGAGCGCAAAATGTAACAAAGAAGTCCATTGGGCCTCTACACAAATTGACATGCATGGTGTAAAGGAGTACTTTTTGGCTCAAGAACGACAAGAGATTCAAAGAGAACTAGAGAAGTGGGGTCCCTAGGATATGAGAACCTCACGATCGACAAAGGCTTCCTCTTCAAGATGCAAACGCGGTTGCTTGCGAGGGTCAAAGAAGAAGAAGACAAGGAAGACACTGTGGATAGGCTTCCCGCCAAAGCATAACAATGATGCAAATATTCCTGAGGTGGTGGTGGATGGTGGAAGGGCTACGAATAATAAATGAAAGGAAATAGTTGTAGCATCGTAATAGTGATACGGGTTCATGTTTTGTTTTAAAACTTTCGTATGGTAAATTTTGACTTCTTGTATTTCTATGTAAATGATGATCAATAGATTATGGTGGTTGTCTAGGCAAGGATGGTAATGTCAATTTAAGTTAGGGGGCATATGATCTTTTTTATAGTTCTTAGACATTATCATAAGAAAGTTGTGGACATTGAATTTGGGTGAAAATGTATTTTTTTAGAATATTAATATAAATACCATTAACCAATAAAAAATATATAACACTCCTAATGAATAAGGTGGCCTGTCTCAATGTGAATATAGTGGAAGCAAAATTTTTAGTGGCACAAGAGGAACTTGATAGCCTATAAGGTAGCTACAACTTGGTATATCTTGGGGGAAAGACGAGTCTATCACTAAATGAGAGATATGGATTTAGGTAGTATTAAATGTTTGAAGTCAATAGTTTGGGTATAGTCCATGTGGATTGGAGGTAGGCTCTTTAAATCTAAATGTAAATTCCCTTAAAAGCCATAATATTTCCAAAGTCTATATTGGTGATTACTTGAATACTTCTAGTTGCAACTACGTGATTTTTATGCTTCAATATCTTAGATCATACTCGACGATCCATCACTAATATGAAAATCAAAATCTAAAACATTACTTCAAAAAACTCTCACATAATTACAACAAAAAACAATCTTGATCACAAATACCCTTGTTTAACTACCCCTTGGAGAGATCAAGAGAATTCATTGTAAATCTCTATAACAATGGCCTTGCAATATCAAGGTCAATAAAACACAATGAGGAGGAGGCTCTTGGATATCAATTAAGACTCAAACTTGTGATCTACTAACATCATAAAGGATCTACCAATGAGTCAAGAATGCCTAAGATCACTAGTTTGGGAGGTGGCCATACTTTCAATATATGTGTCCATGTAGAATGTTATTGGAATAATAAGAGTTTAACCAAATTCCACAAACATGATGGCAAAAGGGACCAATCCCTAAGAACAATTAAGTTTGAATAACATCGCAACCAATACTCTCTATATTCAATTGTGATTTACAATCCAAAGTATAGACTATTATAATAATAATAAGAGTTGTGCCAAATTCTATGTGCCCACATGGAATGCTATCGAAATAACAATAGTTGTGTCAAATTATGTAAAGTTGATGGCTAAAGAAACCAAACTCTAAGAACAATTAAGTTTAGATAACATCGTAACCAATACTCTTTCCATTCAATTTTGACTTATAATCTAAAAATAGACTCTAAATCTCACAATTATATAAAAAAAATATAACAATAAATAATTAAAATTAGATAACCCTTCATCTAAAACTAAATTCATAAACATGATTTTCAAAACATCATACACCCCATTAATGTTCCAACTGATATCATTGTTGGAATGCCATAATTCTTGGGCAGTAAGGGTTTGGTTTCTATGATTTTATGTTTTTCTTATGGAGAAGCTTTTAGTAAAGCGAGAAAGGTCAGTAAATTAATGTCTCCCGGGGCATGCGAAAAGAACATGTTTGTCCTTTCACATTGTATAATGCAAAAGTTTTGAATAGTGTTAGTCAATGCCCCACGCTTATGCCTCGTCAACTGTGTAATTAAAACACTTACATCCATCCAATACCATTATTTTAGTCTTCCAAGAAAGGGATTATCATCCAAAACCTGCACTATTCCCTAGCATAAAGAACAGAATCAGATTTTTAAGTAACACCTAAATGTCATATGTCATCTATCATCTTCATATGGAAATCCACTTCCACTTTTCCCATTCATTTTCATCTAACTTCAAATCCAACTCCACTTCTATTTTTTCGATTGATGTTGAGAGGATTTTTCATCCATAAAATCATTTTTGTTAAGTTTTAGGAGGATTGAGGGGTATCCATTCCATCGAATTCGTCCAGGATACAATCCTAGTCTCATTCTTTATGATGTCATGGCCTCACACTCAACAAGGTTTTATCCCCTGACGGGTTCATTAAGAACCATTCAACTTCACCAATAGAACAAGAGCATATTGACAGTTGATGTAGAGTGTTACACCCGATTCAGATTATTTTTTGCAATTTGATACGGGAGTGTGAGTTTAAGTTCACACATCTTCGTTAATTTTAGTATTCTTTTTTATATGGTTATTCGCACATATAAGTATCAAGTTATCGGTTTCACATCACCAATGAATGCAAGTTTATAGGTCTTCGTTTATTTTTAAGTTTTACATATTCTAGATAGCTATTTTTAAACATAACTTTGTCTAACAATCAAAGGTTAATTTTGGTTGATAAAACTAAGATAATGTTTTTTTAATTAAAGACACTATCTCGATGATGGATCCGGGAGTGTGATCGAAAACGTTGACGAAAAATAGTTCTTACACAGTTGAATCCAAAAATAACATATTTTCATAGATCTCCATTTACTTTTAAGTGTTACATAGTAGACAACTATTCTTACACATAGCTCGGTTTAACAATCACAGGTTAATTTTGGTCACTAAAAATAAGATAATATTTTGTTAATTAATGGCATCATCTTGATGATGGATCAGGAGTGTGATAAAAAACATTAATGTAAAATAGTTCTTACATAATTGAATCCAAAAATAACACACACTTAATATTTTCTAATTTTGATACGAGTGAAATATAAAATTATTATTGATTGTTCGACTATTAAATCAAATGATGTTGGAATAGAATAATGCTATGATATTATACTATGTATAATGATTTTTGAAATTTTGATTTTTAAATAGTTTTAACCAACTCAAATCTCTTAGATATAATAACTTACCTAAAAGATACTTGATTGATTTAAATATATATTCTACAATATAAAAACAAAATTGATATAAAGTTTCATCTAAAATTTATGGAGAGTAAGATTTCAAAAGTATGGTAAAAAATGATATTGGTAGTTAAAAAGAAGAATATGTCACCTAAAGCAGTATCATATTCAAGTAATTCATTCACTTTTGAAAGAGTAGCAATGATGGCAAGTGGACAAATGTTCTACGTCTTAGAAGGCAACCACCAATAGATATGACATCACTAGTAAGTTGTTAATGAATACCAGAAGCTCAAATTATACCCTCCATATGCTACCTAATAATGTATAGGCTTTCATGTATTGACTTTTCCTTTTGTGATATCATGTTTCAAATTATTAGAAACCAAACATGATTGATGGTTTTTTTTGCTTTATCTTTTCAATAATATTTTATTAGTTGGTTTCCAAGGGTTAGAAAATACACTCATATCTAGGGTTAAATAATTGTCTCAATTCAAAGTTTACATGATAATAAAGGTTAAATAATGTTATCAGTTTAATGTCTAAATAAGAGTTAAATAAGAGTTTAACTGAGATGTATATTTGAATTTGTTAAATTAGAAATAAAAATAAAAGTAAAGATAAATAATTATGATAACTGTGTATTTTAAAGTTGAAGGAAGAGAGATTGGTTTGTTTATGATATAATATAGATATTACAAATTTGAATTGGAAATAAAAAGTCGCGACAAATACATTTTGTGAAAATAAAATTGTGTAACTGCATTTTGAAGGTGATCTTAACTTTCTTGAGGGTGTCCTCAATCCTTTTAGGTGGCTTTGACCTTTCTATATAGCCTCGACCTCTAAATCTTCAAGACTTTAATACTTGCAGGGAAGGGTTTGCATATACTTGAACTTTCAAGTAAAAAGGCTTAGAGGTGCAGAGAAGCATTATTGGAACTTGTTATGGCAATGGTGAATCCTTGATACTTCTTTGATTCTAATCAAGCCTTGTTGACTGATTCAACAATTTTGTGACAATTTGGAAGATACCAAAAATAATGTACATATAATGAATGTGTACATAGAAAAAAAATGGTGTGAGAGAATTATAATAAATGCTTTCGAGAATCATGTGCAATGAATGCCTAAGTAGACTATGTGCATGAAAGCATGGAAGCTAAGGTTTTGATATTATTAATGTGAGAATTGATATAACTATTGTGACTAATGCAAAGATAGAGCATAGAGCATAAGGTAAAGTCATATTAGCATAGAGCATATGGACTTAACCATTTTATGTTTCTAAGATTCATTTTTTTATCAATTTGTCACTCTCATCTTAAAGTATGTATGAGATAGTCTCTTTCACGTTCTTAAAATGTACTTGTTTAATATATCTATAAAACACACTTAAACAAAGAAAAGTTTCACCTTTTTATGTTATACTGATGGGCACTCTCTTCTTTCATTTAAAAATATCAAATGGAAAGATAATTTTTGTATATTGAGAGTGTCTAATTAATTTATGTTTATAAAAAATATAAGATGAGAAATATTTTTAATTATGGGTGTAATGTTACAAATCTCTATAAGTTGGAAAATATTTTTAATTATTGATGCAATGTTACAGATCTCCATAAATTGAAAAATATTTTTAATTATTGATGCAATGTTACAAAGTCTATGTGGAAAAGGTGACATGGTTTTATTAATGTGAATGTAGTTTGAAATACTCCTAAGTTTATGAAACGTTTGTTGCATTTGTTACAACATTGCAATGACCTACAAAGGTCGATTTTTTTTTATTTCTTAAATTGAGTATTGAAGTAAACATTCAAGTTCTTCAATTTGCAACACCAAATAACCTCCACAAGATAAGAGAGAAGCAAATATAGAATATCTCATTCCACCAAATCAAGAATATAATATGATACAAGATGTAAGAGAGGCCTTCCTTATATACGTAAGGAGAGGGCATAAGATTAGACAAGGGCGTGACATGTATCTTAATATTATGACATGAGACAACTAACTAAACAAATATTAAATGCATAGGTAGCTAAAATTGAATAAATATAAGATATGATAAGATCTTATCTAGACAACTAAGACTTCTAGAATGACAAGAAAGTCTCCACTAGGAACTAGCTATGTACAAGACCTTTACTAGGTAAAAACCTTATTCACACCAATACCCCCCCATACCCCCTGCTTAAGTGCAACTTAGGGAGGAATAAAGAATAATGAAAAGATGAAAAAGATGGGTCCTAATGATAAGGACTAATGAGGTACCCATATGTAAATGCAATGCAATATCTCACAAATAGAGAAAAGGAGATAAAACTTGTAGGAGAAAAATATTCTCCAAAAGAGTGAAAAATAAAATGGCGAAGGAAGGACTCATAAAGATCGCCAAGGACAACTTCCTTCACCTTGAGCATTGATCACACTTGAAGGTACCGTGATGCCAAAGGTTTAGTGAATATGTTTGCAACTTACTACTCCATAGGCAAGTACTCTAAATTGAGAATTCCATCCTAGAGTGAGCTGATGAATTGCATGTGGATCTCAACATCCTTGGTATGTTGATGCTCCACTAGCTTGCAAGAAATGTGAGTAACACTCTAATTTTCACACTAAAGAGTAGTTAGATAATCATAAGGAAATCCAAACTAGTCATCAATTGTTGAAGCCAAGACCTCCTAACTAGTCAAGACTACAACTCAATACTCAACCTCATTTGATGATAACGAAATAGTAGTTTTCTTCTTGCAAGACCATGCAATTGGACTAGAACCAAGGCAAAAGACAAATACAAAAGCAAATTACAGATCATTGAAATCACTAATCTAATTTGAGTTAGTGAAGACCACAATTTGAGAAGCTCCTAATGTGTAGTGAATGTTAAACTATGCAGTGCCCTAAATGTCCCTCAAGGTATGTTTGATTACCTTACAATGACTCTCATGGGGATCCTAAGAGAAATAGGAGACAAGTCCAAACACAAAGGAAATATCAAGAAGCATGTGTCAAGTACAAAAAACTACCAACCAACTGTTCATACAAAGTAGCATCAATTAAAGGAGTGGTGCAACTAGTAGACAACACAACATCTGATTGAAAAGGAGTAGGGGTCGCCTTGCACTCAGCCATGCCAAATATTTGAAGCAAATCGAGAGTAATTTTTTTGGAAGATAGAAATCCCCTTATAATATTTACAAACCTAAAGATTGAGGAAGTAAAGCAAAGGACCAAGGTCAATCATATCAAAACACTCCATCAAAGCTCATCGAGTACTCTGAATAATGCAAGAAGAACTCCTTATGAGAATCAACTCATCTACATAGGGCACAAGAATTAGAATATCCTCCCCATGTCTTTAAGTATAAATTATTGTATCATAATAGCATTGGATAAAACCAGAAGCAATAAAAAAACTATCCATCTTTTCATACCAAGCTCCAGGGGCTTGTTTGAGACCATACAATGAATTCCAAAGCCTACAAACAAGTGACTTGGGTCTTGGAAAATAACAGGAGGTTGATCCATATGGATCTCCTCTTGAAGATCACCATGTAGGAAGACACTATTTACGTCCATCTAATACACAAACCAAACTTGAGATGCAACAATATAATACAATATGAATGGAATCCATTTTAGAAATAGGAGTAGAGGTCTTGGAGTATTCAATACCCCCAACCTAACAAAACCCCTTATCAACAAGATGGGATTTGTCCTTTTCAATAGAAATATCAACTACAAATTTGGTATGATACACCCACTTGCACTGAACCACTTTTCTTCCCTTAGGAAGAGGAACCAGATCCCAAGTATTATTCCTCATCATAGAGGAATAATCCTTAGCCATATCACACTCCCATTCAAGAACACCCAAAGCATCTAAGAACTTTTGAGGATTAGTAGGAATAACATAACTAAAAAAATTGACACTTGAAGTATGGAAATAAGTGTGGTATATGTGGGATTACCAGCAAGAGGACCGATCTCCTCAATAAGAGTATGAGCCCAAAGGGGTCAAGTGGGTGGAGTTTGGGGATATGGTACATCATCAATAGGATCAAGATCGCCAATTGGATCAATAACATCATTGTCCTCAAGAAGGTAAACATCTTCTAAAGAAGAAGTAGGTAGTGATGAAGAAGCAAGTGATAGAGAATCTATCTATGTGAAGGACTCAAAAAATTGAATATTGTGATGAAAGTGAATCTCTTGTATGTTAGGATCAAATAACCTATATTCCTTCACATCCTCACAATAGCCAACAAAAATGAACCGCTAGCTCTTCTTCTCCATTTCCTTACACCAACCATTCAAAATGCATTCCCAAGCCTCACTACCAAATATTATAAAGAAGGATACATTAGGATTTATATTGGATCAAGCCTCCTCAAGAGTCCTAATCTGCGCTACCTTTGTGAGGCATAAGATGTTAGCAAAATGGTGTCTCAATCCTGAAATAATAAAGGTTACTAGTTAATTATACATGAGAATGGGGGGTTGCAAGGGGGGTACCCCGCTTTGCGTGGTTTAGGGAATGCCCCTCCTTAATAGGATGTTCAGAGGCCACACTCCCCAATGAGGTTTCAGGGGCAACACCCTCAAAAACTACATTTGATGTATAATTTAGCATTGTGAATCTTGACCATTTATCATTAGATCATAGATCTAATGGTGGATATTTTATGTTATTTTCTTTCCCTAGAAAGAAACTCTATTTTATAAGGGCATTGTATTATAGTTGTGTATTGTGATGTATTTTGAGAGTCAGATAGCTATTGCCTCTAGATATCTATTGATGATACTCTTGTGAGAAGTTTTATCTACAAGTATATTCTAATCTATTGTTGATTTTTGAATAATATTTTGGGTGGCTTTTGGAGTGTGGGTTTTTTCTCCCGAAAGGGTTTTCCCCACATAAATCACTTTGCTGTGGTATGCATGCTATTTATGTCCATTTCTATTAATTTTTTTGTAACTATTGTAAATATCTTAGAAGTTATGCATAGCACTCCTATAGTGTCATAAATTGTAACACCTTATAATTTTACACTCCTTTTGTGTGCCCTTGCTTTAGTGTGTCTTCTCTTAGCTCTTTTCAAGCATATTTTAGCTATGCATTACAAAATTGATGTTATATGATCATATGGTGGACTAGGGTGCTAGGTGTCATAGTCCCTCTAGAGTGGGCCCATTTTTAAATATGTCAATGTACCAATTCTTGCTAGTTGATTCTTGATATCAATATTTTAATGACCACTGGAAGTTGACCTAATTTATGAAATACATTGGGAACCTTATATAAGAGAATCTTTCCTAGTTTATTTTCACACACACACATCCACAAGAATCCAAGTGCATCCTATATCATTCAAGAGAAACTATTACTGGTGAATTCCTTCAGATCTAAGCATTATGGAGTAGGAAGATACAACATTCTTCATGCAAGCATGTTTTCATGATTGATCCTTTTATGTCTGGTCAAGTCATGTTCTTGCATCGACATTTGTGGGTCTCACTCAAAGAGCATTGCATCATCGCCATTATCAATAATATCAAAATTGAGGCATATCCAACACATTACTTTAAAGCCTTCATTTAATTTATATCTATTTTATTAAGGATTAAATTCCAAACCTAGGGTTTGACTAAGGCAAACCTCTATCAACCCAACACTATTTTTCTTCTCTTGTGTGTGCAGGTGACAAATTACGAAGAGAACAAATATAGATCCAAAAAGTACAGATTGAGACACACAAGATCAAATTTTGAAGGAGTGAAAAACCTTGGACAAGGTCGCCTAGCAACATTGTCTGACTCTTTTCTGATAAAATTTTAGGGAGATACTCAGAGTGATATCCTAATCTCGAAATTGTTTTTGATATCCACATCTGATAACTTTGGGACAAGGTCGCTTAACAATATTGTCCAACATTTTTTAGCTTAGATTTTACACACATATTCCTGTATGCTTCCCTTTTCTAGATTTGTGTTATCGGTCTACATATATGTTACAAAATAGTTCGTTCATGTTGATCATCATCAATTTTACATTATTAGCCCTAATTCATACCATTTCCATTATCAATTCAATTCAACTAAGACAAGGAGAGTGGAGATCCAATTTGCGCTCAATCCTTTCCCATAGGTTTGAGGTTGAGCCTATTGAACTTCGTTCTCCTTAGAGTAATATGTTGTACAAATGGGTTCACTTCCTGTTTTGCATGTGTAGACTAGTGGACCCCCATTTTATTTCATTATGTTTTGGTGAACCCAATGCTTCTAACATTTTTCATATTTCTAATTATGTGTTTTTAGATATTATTTTTCATAATGGAATTTACCAAATATGATTGGTTTGCTATTTCACATGTGATTACATTGGTTATCAACTATATTTATCAAAAATTATGTGTCCAATGATGAATTATATCTGTATACGATGAAATCGGGATGTTAAACTATAGTAAAACCAAAAAAAGATCCAACCACATAAAACCCTATTTCTCAAATTAAAATCTACCATACACCAATGAAGAATCTAAAACACGCAAAATAACAAAATATTGAAAGATTATACCATTCAAATGCTTAGTAGGGTTTGATCTCCATTGATCTTGCTTTGATATGATTGCTCTCAGATTTTGTATTATGCATAAGAGCTCAACAAAGAATGGATTATGGTTGTGTAGATGCTTGATTGCTTGATCGCTATGAAAGGTCACATAAGAATTGATTTGCTTGTTATGGATATTGATCGCATTACCATTAGGATTGATTAGGATTAAAGTATCCTCTTATATAGAGAGTACCCTAGAAATGGAGGGAGATGATTAAGAGGTGGAGGATAAATGGTCGGCTATGATTATAGGGTAGGTATAGAAAATAGGAAAATATTAGGGAGGTGGCTAAAGGTAAATTAAGAGATGAATGACAAGTGTCATGGAGGGAAAAAGCTAATGAGTCAATTAAATACATAAAGATTTATTTAATCAATAGAAGAAGTGGGGGCAATTACATAAGTAAAATATTTATTTAATTGAGGGAAAGGATAATTTAAATAAATAAAAACATTTATTTAAATAGGGAAAGGATAGAAGAGGATTAATGAATGAATGAATTAAATAAATCGAATCTATTTAATTAATAGAAGGCTTAGGATAAAATAATTAATTAAATAAATAAAATATTTATTTAATTAGGCTAAGACAATTTTAGGTGTCTACACTTTCACTTCATATTTCTTGCATTCATTCATTGCACTCTAATGTATTGCATCATATGATTATTTCAAAGATTTTTCCTACATTTACTACATTTTTTAAAGCTTTCATACATGTTTCATGTTGCTATATGGTGAAATTTTAAAGGGAATTTATTGAATGTTTAGATTTCATTAAATCTTTAGTGGATGTTTTAGCTATTACCTTTGAAAATCCTCCTAGTGATGACATTGAAATGAATCTTACTTTTACCTCTCCTAGAGTATCTCTTATTCATGAGAAAACAATTAATAATTTTATCAGTGATCCCTTTAATAGAGATGTAGCATTAAACAATAATGATAAATCCTCTTCTCACAAAGGTACTGTGGTGCAAGAGGAACACACTAAAAATCAATTTCTTAATACTTCCATCTCCTTAGATTCTCCTTATTCTCCAAAATATTATATTAGCCATCAACATTTTTTAAGACAAGATGATGTTACACATTTCCTTAATGATATGTCACTTAACATAACATTAATTAAAGATGAAGCTTTAGGTGATGACAACACCTCTTCCCAACATAACAAAGTGGATATGGATAATGATAGAGATAACAATCTCCCTACAAAAATCCACCCCCCTTCATCTATTAATCCGTTTGGCCATTCAAGGTACAATTACACAACAAACTTCAATGAGGTCTATAATAAAATTCCTTCCCCTTCACAATTACAAACTTATGAGGTTGGATATGACATGATTTTTAAACAGGGATATAGTGGACAAGGTCTTGGAAAGATGGAACAAGAAATCAAAGTCCCTATAGAACCTCCTTCACAACGCACTCGATAAGGCATGGGATTCTCCCCACCTTCCTTACCTATTTTGTTACAAAAGCCTAGTCCTCCTATTCAACAAGAGACAAGGCCTATCCATTTGATAACCTGTCTACAACAAATTACACCTCCTCTCAAGGTTAGTGTAGGAAATTTTTTTTCTACCTCAACTTAGTTTTATATGGCTCTAAATATAGTTAGCACAATTGATAGCTTCAACCTAAAAGGTTGGAGCCAAGAACCTAGAATGAATCATTCAATTGGTCATTTGCCTTAAAAACTTGTTCTTTCTCTTAGCCACATCATTTCATTGAGAAGTGTAAGGAACCATGCATTGATGAAGAATACCATGATCACTACAAAAACCTTCAAATGCCTGATTGACACATTTCCCCATTAACTATGTGTATCTTGAAAAGATAAAGATTTAATTGCTTCTCCCCAAATACTTTGAAGATCATGAAGAAGTTGACAACCACACTCTTGTACTTCAAAAAGTACACCCATGAGTGTTTTGAGAAGTCATTAATGAAAGTGAGCACTTACTTAGCCCATGAAAATGGAGTTATAAATGACATGAGGTCACTATAAACCAACTCAAGGGGTGTTATAGCACATGTGGCAATACCCTTAGGAAATAGATCCTAATGATGTTTTCCAATTACACAACCTCAACAAACTCACTTTGTGTAAGAAATCCTAGGAACACATATCACCAAGTCTTGTGTACTCATTTGTTGAAGATATTTGTAGTTCAAGTGTCCATATTGTTCATTCCAAAAATTGCTCACTAAATTGACATGTGCAATAAAGGATGATCTTGATGAAGACTCAAACGTATCACACCTATTAATTGTAAGGTTTTGAATGTATTTGTTTTGGTTGTTGCAATCTAAATGTTAATTTGTAAATAGTGAGTCTTTGTTCTACTCATGTGTTTTGAGTTTTCAGTTAGTAAGAAAACATGTGTGTTTTATCTTGCTATTTCAAAATTTTAAAAATACGTCACTTTCTAATTTTTAGTTTAAAAAGTTAGATCAATATTGATCATTTTATTTATTAAAGTGTGACAAAAATTTGAACTTTCAACTTATTATGAGCCCTCAATAATATAAAGTAATGCAACACACTCATTAATATAAACATTAATAATATGTGGTTCATAATACTCTTAATGTTAGGGTTTTGGTAGATATGAAGCAAATACAAATTAACAATTATATGCATATTCAAATACACAATTTAATAACAATAATACACAACACAAATAACACAGAGATTTAACATGGTTCACCCAAGGTGGGATACATCCACATAACACAGTCATCCAATCTTTTCTTATTATCTAGTAAAACAATAAAACACCATTACAATGCCTTTTTTACATTCCAACTGCTTATAACATGCAATTTTTAGGGCAACCTACAAAGTCAACTTTTTTAGTGTTTTTTCAATGGTTTTTCAAAAAAAAACACCAAAACATTCCTCAGGGGTTGTCGCTCACAAATCCCTACTTGATGCTTGACCCAACACCAAACCCTAACAAGGATACATTATGAGTGTACAACATTTGCATGATCAGTCGCCACATACCAACACTTAATATTTTATCCAAGCACTTATATGATAATACACAATGAATAAAGCAACCAATTCAACCAAAAAATTAACTATTAGGATCTAAGGGAATCTATGAGAGAATATTCAAATATGATATTTCAACATAGAACACAAGATAAGTAGATAAAAGTGGACTTTCTTAATACACAATTCATAAAGCAACCAATTCAACCAAAAAATTAACTATTAGGATCTAAGCGCATCTATGAGAGAATATTCAAATTTGAGATTTCAACATAGAACACAAGATAAGTAGATAAAAGTGGACTTGCTTTGTTCCTATTGCTAAGGAAATGATTGTGTCCCATAACTTAGTCCTAGGGCACACAACATTGTACAATGTGGTTTTTCATGTTTACAATCTTCTATAATATATTTGTTTGTTAATTCTAAACAAATTCAACTTAAAAATAAAAGGAGTTAAGTGACTTTGGCCTTAGTTAAAAATGAGTTGAATATGGCTTAATTTATCTTTTCATACACATAAATAAAATGCAAATTTTAAGATCTCAATATAAATAATATAAATTTAAATAGATAACACAATTTTATATCAAAATAATATTACTAATTTAATTTATATCATTTCTAACATGTATATTCAAACTTAAATATATAGATTAAGTAATAGTAAAATACTGATTAGGTTTTCATTTTATTTTTTTGATAAAAGTGGTAGAAGCTACTAAATTTTGTTAATTATATAAATTTTACAGTCCTGGTTGAAAGAGAATCGATAGGAAAGAACCAGGCAAAGAAAACCTCTGGTCTTGCTCATAAAATCCTAAAAAACTATACAGACTCCATAGACATTAGCATGAAAGTACAATTCAACCCCAAACCCTTCCAACCAGACAAAAATTTGCCCAATGCCAAACCCTGATACAATATACAAAACCCAACCAATACAAAATGATCCAGGGCCAGATAAAAAAAGTCTCTACAGATGGAATCAAAAGATCCGAGCAAGAAAGCGTTCAAGGATGAAGAAACCAGTCACTGGGTCCCTCATATGGAGGAGATGAGACCACATCATTAATTGCATCTTGATCGTCAGGAGCAATCACCTGCAAAGGCACCACCATGCTTAGGAGGGACATAACTGTAGCCATAGACTCTAGAAGATAGTGCAATCTTGTAAAAACATTCATAGCAGTAAATAAAGTAACCAATGACACATGATCTAAGAAAACTTCAAAAGAAAACACGGTATCATAATAGTTATCAGAAATCAACCCTCCTCTAATTACAGAAAGTAATTCCCCATGCCAACCGTTAGATAGAAGTTGATGTAGAGATAAAAAACCACCATAAGGAAAGTCACCAAAGTCAAAACGATAAGAAGACAAAGCACTATCCAAGTCAAAAGCATAGTAGAAAGAAGAGTGCATGAATATGTCTGATAATGTCCGAACCAAAGCGGCATCCATACAAATAGTAACAAACCAAGAAGCCACTTCAGCAAGAAAAACATTAGTATTTTCCACCAACAACTGCTTGCCCACCACCTTGTGAATAGAAAGAGAAATATCCAAAGGAAGTAAATTAAACAACCTACCAAGATTTTCATCATCAAATGCATGCATGACTATCCTGAAAATCATAGAGTTTAGTGGGTAGGATGATTCTGTAACTCACACTATAAGAAGCCATCAAAAAACATAAAGGCCCACAACAAAAATGAACAACAAATCATAATATATAGAGCTAAGAAGCACATAAAAGAGAATTTGAAATGACATATCATATTTTGTCAACCTCTTACCACATAAATCAATGAACCACAATTTTGCCTATCTAAACTTCGTAAAGTCAACCAACAACTTTTGCCCAAATTTGCATGGGAGCTTTGTCTCGGCCTTTTATTGCTAATTCCAGGTGCACAACTTCATCCCACATTTCCAGCTCAACTTATAATCATTTTTTTGTCGCTTTTACACTTAGTCTTAAATCGCATAATTCAACCTATTGCATTCTAAAAGAGGGGTTACTTTCACTTTCCAATTTCATTGTCAATTCACTTAGCATTCAATCTCTTGAGATTGGATCTAGTGAATTATGTTGGCATTTTGCATATAGATTGGATTAATGATATGTTGTCATTGATGTCAATTGAACCAGTAATGGTATTCATGTTATTGCTGATATTGTTGTTTTTGATATTGGCTAGTAGCCGGTAAGAAGAGTTTTGTGGAAGATGTTGTAAAACGGTATGTAAAGTTTGTAAGTTGAACCAGTAAACCGGTGTAAAGGGTTAAACCTTTCTATACAATGTAGCTGGTAAACCCTATCAGTTGTTAAACCCTAACCGATCAAGTTTGTTGGCTTATTATCTAATGAGCGGTAATGATGGAGACACGTGTGATCATTGTATAAGGATAAGTTCAAATTTTTTTGGCGCGTTTGTTTTTGTCTGGGGAAGGAGCAAAGTGGATTGCATCTAATGCACAATGTGTGATGAGTTACAAAGTCCGATGAAGCAGTGATTGTGGAGCGGTTGGAATTTTCTTGAAGAATGTGAAGAGATTGTCATGATTTCTAATGGTCAAGATTGTACCGACTTGTTTGTAATCTTGATGATGAGAATTAGGTTTTTGTTGTATTACCAACCTAATTGATTTATATTTAAGGTCGATGAAGTTGTTTGTAAACGTTGTTGGCAAGATTGATAGAAACCTATTGAGTGTGTAGTTGCCTAACTAGTGAATGGATCTGCACTTTGAGTAAAGGCGGATTGAAGCTTAGAAGGATCTGATCAAGCAAATGTAGTGCTACTCAGACAAATCAAGAAAACTTGTTATTTTCTAACAATTACAGTAGAAGTGAAATCCCTTAACCGGGTAAGCTCTAACAAGCTTGGTTACTCATTAAATCCTCTAAGAAAGGTGGTCCATTAGCTTGGATTCTTAAATCCTCCAGCGAGGTTACTCCTAATAGGGTATTGTGCTTTTCATCAAGGCATATTTGTAAATCCCTTAACCGGGTGATTCCTAACTGGAATTAGTTCTTAACATGACTTATTGTAAATCTTTAACATGCTTGGCTTCTAACAGGAAAAACTTCAGAAGAGTTTAGATAGCTATCCTTGTGAGTCTCATCTCACAGTAGTTTTTACCTATTTGGGTTTTCCACGTATAAACAATTGTGTCAAGTGGTGAATGTTTTTGTGGTTATGATCTTATTTGTTGATTTGGTTAACTTCTGATAAGGCATGATAACTAGAAGCATTGAGAGATGAATATGTTGAGTTATGATTAAGCATTGTTGATATTTACAAGATTGAAGTTGTTTACTGTTAAGTTGTCATAATAGTCAAACCAGTTGATGTCAAGTATTCTTATGAATATTGATCTTGATTGAGATATGTTTACTTTGTGTGATTGAGTTTGAGTTTGGGGACTTTGTATCAGTTTTTCAATAAACTAATTCACCCTCCCCTCTCAGTATTCTATCAGATACGTGTTCTTTCACCATACCATCAAATTCTCCCCCCTCTTTTAAATGTAATGTGTGTGAGAGGTTGAAGAGAATCTTTGTGAAACTTTCACTCCTCCTCTTGAGGAGAGAAAAGCTTTCCTCTTGACTTCTCCATCACCTTTTTTCACCACATTACATTTGGTGAACCCGACGTCTTACATTCTTGACATTTTTTAAATCATTGCATATTTTTCATTTACAAGTTTAATTTTATTGCAAATTTACAAAACTTAGTGATTAATTCAATCAAAACCCTAGTTTTCAAAAATTAGAATTGAACTTGTGTCTTGTAAAAATTGCTATCTATTGTTTTAGATTTGAAAATTGCATTGATTGTCAAATTCAATTTCATCATTGTCTTGTTTAAATTGTAAATCAAATTTACAAAATTAAGAGGTTAATTGTTGAAACCCTAATTTTTAAAAATCAATTTGAACTTGTGCAAAACATTGGATTTACATTTAATTTTCAGATTTGTCTTCTTTACTAAAATTCAAATTTTCAATTTCCCTCCATTTTTTAAAATTCAAAATTTTAAAATTTAGTGGTTAGGTCCTAAAACCCTAATTTTCAAAATTAATTGGATTTTGTGCAAATTTCAATCAATTTCAGTTTTCTAAACATTCTTCAAGGTGGCCCTATCCATTAGGTTTGACCTTTTTCAAATTTGCAATTCAACTTGTCTTTTTCAAAACCCTATTAGGGTCCTATTTTCATATTCAAACCTCAATTTCGCCTATCTAAACTTCGTAAAGTCAACCAATTTTTTGGGGTTAGCTCTAAAATCATCTTAACTCTCATGCAGGAAAATTTCCGAAAAAGTTGGGAGGACGGCGTGCACTTTCAACACGGTCCCTGACTTTTTTCCCGAAATTTCAGGAGACTATTATGATTGTATTTAATTGCTTAAATCCAAAAAATTGGCCGATTTTATCGAAATTTTCTCTCTAAAATAAAAAATACTTCCCAATTTCAATATCACAACTTTCAAGGAAATTTTTGAAATTAAGCGGTTAATTCTAATCTGCCCTGAGTTTAAAAATTCACATTTTAACAAAATTAATTTTGAAATTAGGTGGTGTTCAATTGGCCTTAATTTTAAATCTCAATTTCTTAAATTATTTTGGAAATTGTGTCATTTCTCCTTTCAACAAAGTTCAAATTGTGTAATCATAATTTCCTTGAATTTTGCATTATTCAATTTTGCAAACTTTGTTCCTAAAATTCAAAATTCAAAATTTCCCTCTAGTGCATGAGTCTTACCACTATTAGTCCTACCTCTACTATCCCCGTTAGATGAAGCATTAGAATTAAGGCTTCTCAATGTTTAATTCCCGAGGAGATGGAGCCTAATTTGGGTGACTTCTTTAATGAAGATAATGCTAATTCTTCTCATCCTAATAACATCCCTATCTACCCAATTGATGATTCTAATGATGAAGAAGAATCTTTGACTAGAGTTTCCATAGATCAACTTTCAAAATTAGATAATCAATTTGACAACTTTCAACAATGGATGTCCCAAGAATACCCTAATAGTGAAGCTCTTCCATTAATTGAAGGCCTAAAGCGCATGATTCAAAGTGATAAGAATGAAATTGATATATTCATGTCATTGCTCATATTGTTGATTCTAATGTGATGCCTATAAAGAGTTGTGCTGAGAACTTAGGTTATTCACAACCTTCTACACAAATCAATCTTCTATTCCTTTGACCACTCCGATGGCTAGTATTCCTACTTTCACTTCAAACATCATGGCTACATCAACTCAACATGTCATACCTACAACCATTAGTCATGGGGGAAATCCCTCTTCTTCAATAAGCCCTTCATCCTTACCCATGCCTTCAATACGTATTCCCCTTGTCTCTCACCTAATCAATGTGACGCAAGGGGAAAATTCATCCAATCATTCTATTCCTACTTTTAGTGTCCCATTTCCTACTCAATCATCTCCTATGCCTACTTACCATAGTGTTCCTCCACCTTATTCTCAATCAATGACTTCTTTCAACAACGTCACACCACCTTCTCAATCAAACATATCTAACATGAATTCTTCAACTGAAGCAACCATTAATAATCTTGCTCAAATCGTGTCATCATTGCAACAACAAATCACTTCTATGAGTCAATCCAAGTTTAGTGTGCCCATGTTTGATGTTGCAAGCCCGCTTTCTCTTGATATTGTTAGAGTCATCCCTCCTAAACATGTTGAAGTCCCTCAATTGGAACTCTATAATGGAAAAGGTGATCCTTTAACATATGTCGAGACATTCCAAACTTTGTGTACTGAATTTGCTTATGATCAAAGATTGCTTGCTAAATTGTTTACTAGAACATTGAGAGATAAGGCTTTGCAGTGGTATTGCTCTTTGCCTTCCTATTCTATTACCTGTTTTCAACAATTAGCAAACGCTTTTATTCAACAATTTCAAAACAACATAGGTCCTAAGATCACTTTGACTGATTTAATGCATTGTAAACAAGGTGTTAAAGAAAAAGTGATTAATTTCATTGGTAGATATAAGCATTTGCGTTCTCAAATTTCTTTTCAAGTGCTTGATAATGATATTCAAATAATTTTCATTTCTAATTTGCAAAAAGATATTAGAGAAAAACTTCTCCTTTCTGAGTTTACTTCCTTTCCGCAGTTGTGTGCATCACTTCACAATTATCGACTGACTGTGAGTCAAATGGAGCAATCCAGTCCTATGACTCTGAGTGATAAGGGTGAAATTTCTCAACAACCATTTGCGAAGTTCAAACCAAGAAAAGGATTTATCAAATTCAATGACAACATCAACAACAACAATGTGAATTCTACAACAGTTGTGCCTCCTATTTCTAAATTTTTCAAAAGAGAAAGACAATTTGCTCCTTTGAATGAATCTTTACATAGCATTATGTCTTAGTTTTTACAAAGAAATGTTATCAAACTTCCTCCAATAAAACCAGTTGACCCTTCTAAGGCAACCTCACCTTACTTTGATAAGAATTATTTTTGTCAATTTCATCATCAACCTGGTCATGACACTGAGAAGTGTTTTGCATTAAAAAGTAAGATTCAAGTTTTGATTGATAATAATACCATATCTGTGGTAGGTGTGAATGATAAGGGAAACAAATGAGTAGCCCCTCCTAATCAAAATCTTAATATTTTTACTGATCCTTTACCTTATCATACCTCTAACATGATTGAGACTGAACATACCTCTTTCTCTCCTTCTGATGTGACTACCACGGTTCAAAATTTAGTGAATATGGTAGAGAAACAAAGAAAACCTAAGGATCTATGTATCACATTTGACCTTAGAGACCATTAGAGCACTTGATGGACCTCTATACATAGTTGCAAAGATTCAAGAAATGCCTTGTCGTGGTGTGCTTATCGATCCCTCTTGCATGGTTAATGTCATCACTGAGGAGTATCTTTTCACTTTACGTTTGCATAAACCAATCTATGATGACACTAATGTGGTTGTTAAGTTATTTGATGGATTCTCTTGTCCTACCCTTGGTTCTATCACACTTCCTATTAAGGTTCACACTAAATCTATGGATGCCAACTTTGTTATCATTCCTTCCTCTGAGCAATTCCGTGTGAAGTTGGGCTATCCTTGACTATCTTCCATGAAGGCTATTTCTCTTCCAATCCATAAATGTTTGAAATTTCCCCACAATGGAGAAATCATAACTATTAACCATAGCTTATTTCGACCAGCTGAATGAAGCCCAGGTGTTCCTATTGATTTCTTTTGGCCTAAACAATTTCAATCTCTTCCATCGAGAAGCGATGCTCTCTTTCAATCTTATCAAATGTGGAAGAAAGATATGATCATATTCTTAAGCCAACCTAGAACTCCAAAGCTTGATATTCCCATCCTTCTTGAAGATGAGGTTCTTCCCTTGACGGATAGAAATAACATTCCTCCTAAGGAAGATTCCCAACCTATTCCAATGGATGAAACTATGCCTTCTCCTAAGAAGGATAACAATATTCTTCCTAAGGTTAGACCTGTACCTCCTCCTCATGATGGACTTGGTCTCCTTCCTACACCAAATATTCCTCCTTTATATGGTGCAGTTCCACCTCCTTGCTCTTATAGAGAGAAGAGACCTGCCTCTCCTCTTGTTCAACCTAAAAGACCTCAACCTAAACCTTCAACTATAAGAGATGAGAATATTCTTCCTTAAACAAATATTCTTCCTCCTTCTCTGTCTTCTACTAAGACTCGACAACATCATTGTGCGAGAGACCGCTAACGAAAGCATCATGCTCGAGCTTGTGAAGTTGTTCCTCAAAATATTCAATCTCCCAAAACTTCAACAGTTGACATGATTCCCTTTTCTCCTAAACAAGATGTTGAACCTACATCTCTAAATCATAAGTTGCAAAAAACATGTGATGGTTTTACTCCCATTTGTGTTTGCACTCCTCTTTCTATAAATCTTGATGTAGAAATAGGTGAAAATATTATTCATGATGGCAATACAACTCCTAATGCTCCTGATAGTGACTATGAATATGTTGATGTGGACAAACATTTATCTGCAGACTTTTCAAAAGCCTTAATCCTAGCTCCTAGAAACAAACAAAGTGACTTAGCACATGAGCATAGTCCTTGTTTGGATCTTGTGATAGCTCCATCTTCTGTGCTCGATGTCGCTCCTCTGGCGTGTTTCTCGCTTTCCCAAAATAGTGATCAACAAGATTAGGAGGTGGATGACGTGCTAGATTAGCTTCATTAGCACCGTAGATCCTCTACCTCTCTCTCTTTTCTTGCTCTTTTGTGACCATTCCTCGATGTGTATCCTTGTTCTTCTATGTTCCCTAGTAATGTCTACTTGAGGACGATGAAAAGCATTGAGATCTCTTTTGTACTCTTTCATGTTGACTCAAAAGACACCTTCTATTCCCTTCTTCCAAGGTAGTTTCCTTTCTTTGGGGAATGACGACTATTCTATGCATATATATATGATATACATGCGTTATCATACAATATACTGACCCCAAGGAAAGTGGAACTACCTCATGATTTATGTTTGTGTTTATTATCCTTGAGTTTATTCCTCAATTGGGGGCTAAATCCTTGTGATAACATACTCTCTCTCTCTCTTTCTCTCTCTTGGGTGTCTCCTACCTTAAAGAAATCGCTCCCGATAAGGCATGCACAATCGCTTTAACATGGGGGAATACAATCCACTCATATTTTCCTTCTTGATACTCAAAGTTACTTAGTGAACTTGGCTTTACTTTGTAATTTTTGGTATCCTTTCTTTTCATGACTCATAGTGAGGGAAACCTTGCTACATGGAGTCATGGTCCTGCCCTCTTGATCTTCCCTTTTACTTTGTCAATCGATGTCATATAATCCTTATTCCATTGGGGGCTTTGTGTATCTTGCCTCATTGATGTGGTGAAAGTTTTTCAATCTTGTATCCTTGTACTTTACCAGTAGTATTGGTGTATTCTTATACTACCGCTAAAGTGGGGGCTAAATGTAGCATCATGAAATTGCGACCTTGCAATTTTCAACTACATTTGGGTCTTCACATTGGCGAAATGAATTCCTAAGCCTGATTAGAGACCCGAGACATGCTCACACTGCCTGAAGCTTGCATTTCCTCGCACCCTGCACTCCCTGTTGTTGCTTCCTGTCCTAAATTAGGGCAAGAGAGGAGTGTGGCGCCCCTATCCTTGCCCTATTTTGGGCCCCCTCCATTCAAACTTTGTCTTGGGATTTGCATTTTGGAAGTGGGAAAAGTTTCCCTATGTCGGCCTATAACGAAAAATCAGTCAATTAACCCTAATTGACAAATATATAAGATGCATTCTCTCTCCCATTTGCATAAGTCATGAAGTTCAAGAAGATACATACATTAAGAGGAAATTGCGATCTTAAGTGAAATCAAGCATTCAAGCACTCAAGTGTCCATTCAAGCATCCATTGAGCATCTCAAGTCTCCTTTCAAGGCTAGGTGTTGCATTCAAGTCAAGGATTTAACCATTGGAGTGGAGATCTCTCTCAACATTCAATTCTACATATCCTTCAAACAACTCTATCAACATTTCAACTACATCCTCCCTTGAGGTGAATTCCATTTCAGTCATTTACTTTCATTACTTGCAAGTACTTTTCATCATTTGGTTAATTCCAAAACCAGGGTTTGACTTGAAGGCAAACCCCTAGTCCCAACAAAATTTCCTCTCTTTTCTGTGTGTAGGTTGCAGGTGCGCAACTATATTTGTAGATTTGGACTCCATTCTAGGAGGCAAAAAAACCCTTTTCAGTGCACGAATTTTTCAACATGGTCCTGACAACTTTTGCCCAAATTTGCAAGGGAGATTCGTCTCGTCCTTTTACTGCTAATTCCAGGTGCACAGCTTCATCCCACATTTCTATCTCAACTAATAATAATTTCTTTGTCGCTTTTACACTTAGTCTTAAATCGCATAATTCAACCTATTTCATTCTAAAAGAGGGGTTACTTTCACTTTCCAAATTCATTGTCAATTCACTTAGCATTCAATCTCTTGAGATTGGATCTGGTGAATTCTCCCCCCTCTTTTAAATGCCATGTGTGTGAGAGGTTGAAGAGAATCTTTTGTGAAACTTTCACTCCTCCTCTTGAGGAGAGAAAAACTTTCCTCTTGAATTCTCCATCACCCTTTTTCACCACATTACAGCTACATGCCTAAAAATTCTAAGGGGCTAGGATTCCCCCATACTACTAGAAGATAAAAACCTATAACCATCTTTAACCAAATACCCTCCTAACTTAGAGTGAATCTAGAGTAGCTCATCCTCCTTTTCTGAGAAGATAATATGATGCTTGTTCAATTCCTCAACATAGGCTGACTTAATCTCTTGCCCCACAAGCAAGGATTCAATATATTTTCATCTTGCAACCACCAAAGGCCCAGACAAATCCAAATAAAAGTAATTTGTCACATAAATTCCCCAAGAAGATTGCAACTGATATATAAGAGGTGACCAATCCCTAATGCTAGTTAAGGAAGATAAGCCATTCCACACTTCCTCCCAGAACTTAGCTTTCTTACCATTATGCATAAGCCAAGAGAAGCTTGGAAGAATAATAGACCTACATTTGACCATGAAAATCCAAATGGCAAACCCATTGGTAAGTGAAGAAGCCGTGAAAATAACCTCCCTAGGCCTATTACCTGAGTATTTAGCATACAAAATAGAGGCCCATTTATAGGAAGGTTCTTTATATAACTTCCAAACTAATTTGGCCTCTAATGCCAAATTTTGTTAATCCAGATCCCTAATACCAACCCCTCCTAAATTCTTAGGGAGAGACACCTTATCCCATGCCAACAATGGAATTTTAGCCCTGTTACCAACATTATCATTCCATAAGAAGGATCTCAAAACATATTGCAAGTTAACAATAGCTTTTTTAGGAGCCTTCAAGCCTGACATCAAATAGATAGGGACCGCATTGAAAACAGACTTAATAAGCACTAACTTGCTAGAGAAAGTAAGCCACTTATGATTCCAAGAGAGAATCCTTGAAGATATAGAAGAGGAGACCCTATCCCAGAAATTATGCTACTCAGAACCAGCAAAAAAAGAAATCCCTAAATACTTGCAAGGGAAATTTCCAACCTCAAAGCCCCAAAACCTAACCAACTGAGATTGCACCAGGGGAGAAACATTAAGAAAGAAGACCTTAGACTTAATACTATTTACCTTCTAACCAAAGAATGTTGAATAATCCATAATGATCTTATTAATAACCGTGGCTTCAACCATAGTAGCCCACCCAAACAATAGCGTATCATCAACAAAAAGGCAATGAGAATGATTTTCAGCCATATTTGGAATTTCCAAAGACCAGCCTCCCTTGCAGCAAGGATAGATCTGCTTAAGGCCTGAGCCAAAATAATAAACAATAAAGGAGACAAGGGATGACCTTGTCGAAGACCTATAGAAGAGGCAAAGAATCCACAAGGGGAGCCATTCAAAATAATAAAAAATCTAGCAGTAGAAATACATTCATAAATCCATCTCACCCATTTGTCCCCAAAACCAAACGTTTTGAGGACAAAGGATAAAGCTTTCCAATTTACTCTAGCATAAGCTTTCATAATATATAACTTGAGTATCATAGAAGGAATATATAGGGTGGAGATAGAGTGAAGGAACTCATGAGCCACAATAGCCCCCTCTGCAGTTTCTCTACCAGGAACAAACCCACCCTACTCACCCGAAATAATTTTAGGGACGAGCTTAGCAAGTCACATAGATATTGCCTTAGTAATTATCTTGTACAACGTATTATATAATGCAATTAGATGATAGTCAACAAAAGACTTAGGGTTATCTATCTTAGGAATGATGGTAATAAGAGTGGCATTCATCTCCTTCAAAATAGATCTATTCCTTCTGACCTCCTCTAAAACAAGAAGAATGTCATCCCCAAGAAAAGACCAACATTTTTGAAAGAATAATGAAATGAACCAATCAAGACCAGGAGCCATTTAAATACAAATTCCTTCAACTCTTGACTAGGAAAAGGAGCCATAAGCATTTTATTATCCTCCTCAGAGATGAGGTGAGGGATGGCAGAGGTAAAACTATCATCAAAAGAAGAGGATTTTGCCATCAATAAGGATTTAAAGAATCTAATATCCTCAATGGAAATGTCCTTCTCATCAGTTAAAAAATCCCCAACAGAGTCTTGAATTCAAGAAATCCTATGTCTCTTCCTTCCTCTTAAACTTAGTTGAAGAGTGAAAAAATATTGTGTTCCTCTCCCCCTCCGCAAGCCACAAATATCTAGACTTTTGACGCCTATAGATTTATTCATGGGAAATAACTTCCTCAAGTTGACTATGCAACAATTGATGTTTAGCAAAAGCAGCCGAATCCATACCAACATTCATGACATTGATTTAAAACCCGCAACTCATTTTGAATTATAGCTTTTTCAGAATAAATATTTTTAAAATGTGAGATATTCCAAGCCCTAATATTCTCCTTAATGAAAGAGAGCTTTTTAACAAACCCAAACATTCTAGTCCCAGAGACAAAAGGAGCCGAAAACCACCAGGATTCCAAAAGTGTAAAAAAAGAAGGGTCCCTAAACCACATAGGCTCAAAATTAAATGGAGTCTTCCTAGGGGCTCTATCATCCAAGATGGACAACAAGATCGGAAAATGATCAGACCCTGGATTTGGAAGAACCATTGAAACAACATCAATTTCCGATAAAAGCCAATTTCCAGAAACCAAAAAACAGTCAAGTCTCAACTATCTGGGAAAAATACTTTAGCATATTTGTCCAAGTGAAAGGACCAATCAGAGTTTTGCAATCCAATAAGAAATTCTTCTGAATAAAAGAATTGAAATCAACCAAAATATGTTTATTAGGCAGAATCCCCCCAGTCTTTTCCTCCTCACTAGCAATAGCATTAAAATCCCCTCCAAAGACCACAAATTGCCCTTGAAGAGGGGATGAAATTAAGGTTAAAGTATCCCAAAGACCCCTTTTCTTCGAAATACTCATAGGGCCATAGATGTTAAAAAGCCAAAAATTAAGATTAAACACTCTACTTTTAACCAAACTCAACATCCAATGAGGGATAGAAGAGACCAAAGATAACTTAGTAGTAGCATCATTCCAAAGAAAAGCCAACCCACATGAGGCTTCTGCAGAGGGGGAAACACAAAATTTCCAAGCTTTCCACTTTGAAAATAAAGAATCAACAACTTGCACATTCAATTTTCTTTCCTTTACCAAAAGAACATCACACTTCATTAAGTCCAATGGTGACTTAATCAAGCGTCTCTTGTTAGGGGCATTTAAGCCCCTAACATTCCAAGAAATGACCTTCACTAGCCTCGAGGGGAGGCATTAGATTCCCTCTTCTTATTGGCATTGTCTTGACCTTCTTTACCCACCACAAAGGTTGCCTGAAGATTCCTTTTGGTGGCAACAGACCTAGTAAAAGGAGGGCTAAACTTCTTTTTCTTTTTCAAAGAACATGAACCCAAACTAAACAGAGTTGACTGAATGCTTGCATCTATTTCTAATTGAGTATGAAACGCCTTTGGCTTTCTACCTCACTTAGAAGGAGTTAAGAATAGAGAACAAGGAGATAAGGGTGTTTGTGTTAAAGTTTGATTGGTTCCAGGATCAAAAGCAACCTTATTGCGATCAGGCATATCACCCTCATCTCCCAAATCTTTGTCCGGAGAGAGAATCTCAAAAGGATTGTGCGTAGGAGTAATTACCAAAGATTTATTCAAATTAACAAGATCCCGATCAATAGAAATAACAACATTCTCAGTGATATCAAGATTCAAAGTGAGATTATTATCAGTTACCAATTTTTACACTTGAGAAATTAATTTCTCATCCGAAGCAATAATAATCGAATCAGTCCCTTGAACTAGTAGAGGTGTATTAACCAACCCAGAATCATCCACAAGGACAAACTCCTCATGAGGCTTCCTATCCCCAAAAAACTAATTAGTCATGCTAGTCTTACATTCAATCATAGTAGACACCCCAACATTTGGAACAACAGGACCCGACCCAACCAACTTATTAGCAACAGGTTGAGTAATCTTCAAAGTGCATCACAATCCACAACATGATTCAAAGGAGAAGTAGGCTTCTCCTTTAAAGGAATAAACCCTAGGGACTTATAAGCAAAAGAATCCAATTCAACATTCTTTAGTTTAGAAACTAGAGAAGGATTTGACTGTAACAAAATTTGCATATCATCACGGGAGAGAGAATCAAGATTTGCCCTATTTTGACCAACAAGCTTAGTATCATGTGCCTCATTATTAACAAACGATAAACCTTTTAAACTTGTAAACAGAGAAGAATCCATAACCACACATGACTTAGTAAACCAATCAGAATCACAAACAATGTCCTGCCTCCAAATCCCATCAATCGATTTTAAATTACAGGTGCAAGGAATAACAGAACTTGGCTAAAGCAAAACACAAATCTTAACCTTGAAAACCCCATCCTCAAACAAAGAATGCGAGTGCATAAATTTCCCAAAAGAGTCACCTATCTTTTGCAAAATCTCAGAGGTGGAAAACTCATACGAAAGATTAGGTAACGAAAACCAAGTAGGGATGCATTTAACAATATCTTGAAAGGTTGTAAAAGGGGTTTCCAACACTCCACAAAAACCAAATTTTGGCCAAACCAAAAAAATGGCTTCTTTAGGGCTTTCAATTTAGCATCCTTAGAATAAAAAATGACAATAAAGGAGCTCGAGGAAAGAACTTGAAAAAAAAGTGTACCATACCACATTTCATGAATCTTACTATGCAATTTAGAAAGCAAAATACTTTCCCCCCAAACCTGAATTAAAACTACCAAGGAATGCAAATCCCTAGATTTCTTATCAAATGGAGCCTCAGTTGCAGAGATTAGGAGCATAGGCAGCCATACCTTGTCCGGGACCTTTTCATTATTACTATGTATAATTTAATAAATCTATAAATAACATTTTTTTTATTCAATGAATAGATAGATATAATACTAATGTAATGTAATAATTAAAATTATTGAAATAATTTTACAATATGATTTTTTTCTTTGTGTTCTAAAATATTAAAAAATGTTTTAAAAATATATATTGTAATTTATACGGTTGTTTAAAATGACTTAAACTTCTTATCGTACATATTCTATGAGATGTTGCACATGTAATCTATGCTCTATAAAATGGGCATTCATTAAAGTGGAGTGAATTTCCAAACATATAAGGTATATATTCAATATTAAACGTTATAATTATTTAAGAAACATAAAATAATTGGTTGTTTAGCAAAATGCTCAAATAACTCAATGTAAGATGTAAATTAATTTTAGAGAGCTACTTGGAGTGCCTGTATTCTATTCCATAAACAATTATTTACAGCTTGAGATGATGGTAAATTTAAAGATAGATAAAAGTAAATAGAATTAAATTAAGTTTTGTGTGAGAAGGCCATTACAAATGTGATGTACAAAGTATTTATTGAGTGAATATGTATGGGATTAGTAGGTGTATTCAAGAGATACACAATATTATAGAATATAAATATTTAGTGGGTTCATAGTAATAAAGGTAAATTGTTTTCAAAGATATGTAATGGGGATGGGCCCCCTACTGTGTCCCCAGTGTCCCCACTAGTTCATAGCTCCAGTCAAAAGCTATTCAGACTTCGGCCAATTACCAATCAAAAAAAAAAAAAAGGTAAAAAAATATTTATTTTATTAAATCTAAATAATAAATAAAATTACAAAAAAAGTAGGTATTTAAATTTTGGTAAAAGAAAAACAAATAAATACAATTGATTGTTTTATAATAATGAATTAAACTTCTACTTGAAATAATTCTATAATAAGAAATTAAACTATCATATAAATGTACATGAATTAATCATGTTTCATTTAAATATGTATGATAGTTATTTATAAAATTATAGACATTGAAAGTTATTTTTCAATCTTTGGAAAAAGAAAATATAAATGATGTGATTGATATTCTGAATTCAATTTGTTATTTGTATTTATTGATACAACATCCCTACTATGATAGAGATTAGGGGAGATGAATTAGTGGTTGTGAATCCTAACTTCAAATCTCTTGAAATCCTAGATGGTAAGTTAGTTTTTGCTGAAACTTTTTAACATGCTTATGTAGGCGAGTGAAGATCTCGAGGATATTTTTTGAAGTTTTAGATATCAACAATGTAGTCACATCAATTATGTCTTAGTGAGTTGTCCAAAAGCACTCCAAAAATGATTGAACTAAAATATATACATCAATATGTATATTATCAATTACCTTATATGTCACTATATTCTTGATTGTTTCTTTTATTCATTTATATATGTACCTCTATATTTAATTGTAGACTACTATAAACACTATTAGAACTACTAACTTTGACATTGAAAGTTTCCATATTCCATACAGTAGTCACATATTCTAATTAAAAAGAGAAGAATATTGCATGTCCAAAACTATAAATACAATATTGGTTAGCTTTTCATTATTATAATGTATAATTATCTAAATGTATAAATAATATCTAGTTATTAAATGAATATAGAGATATAATACTAATGTAATGTAATCATTTCAATATTTTTTTCAATATAATTTTTTATTTGTGTTCTAAAATGTTAAAAAAATATTTTAAAAAAGAAGATAGATTGTAATTTATACAATTGTTTAAAGTGACTCAAACTTCTCATTATACATGCAAAATAATTGTTTGTCTAACAAAGATGCTCAAATAACTATTCAATATAAGATGCAACTCATTTTAGAGAGCTACTTGGAGTGCATGTATTATATCCCATACAATAGTTATTTACAATTCGAGAAACTAATTAGAGCCTAAGCTAAGCAAATCATTTAAAGAGTGAATGGTAAAATTAAATATATATAAAAATAAATAAAATTAAAAGCTTCGTGTGAGTAAGCTACTAAGCTACTATAAATTGGATGTAAATAGGTATTTATTGAGTGAATATGTATGAGATTAGAAGTGTATTCAAGAGACAATATATGGAATACAAATTTTAATGGATACCTAGTAACAAAGATAATGATTTATTTTTTATTAAATGTGAATAATAATAAAATTGGAGAAAAATCAAATTAGGTATTCATATTTTGGTAAAAGAAAAATAAATGAATATAATTGATTGTTTTATAATAATGAATTAAACTTTTACATAAAATAATTCCATAATAAGAAATTAAACTACCGTATATATGGACATGAATTAATCATATTTCATTTAAATATATATGATATTATAGACATTGAAAGTCATTTTTCAACCTTTGGAAAAAGAAAAATTAAATTATGTGATTGATATATTGAATCTTACTTTTTTGTTTGTATTGATTGCTATAGTAGCCCTACTATGATAGAGACAAGGGGGGATGAACTAGTGGTTGCGAATCCTAACTTCACATCACTTGAAATCCTAGATGGTAAGTCAGTTTTCACTTAAAAGTTTTAGCATGTTTATGTAGGCTAGTTAATACTTCAAGGATATTTTTTGAAGTTCTAGACATCGAGGATATAGTCACATCAATTATGTCTTAAGTGAGTTGTCCAAAAGCACTCAAAAAATGATTGAACTGAAATATATACATCAAAAATATATATTATCAATTACCTTATATGTCACTATATTCTTGAGTGTTTCTCAAATGTAATTGATAAAAATAAATATATATTTTTTAAATACAAATATAACAACCAATATACTTAATTTTACAATGTACGCTACTTTAAACACTAATAGAACTACTAACTTCGACATTGATAAGCACTATTAGAACTACTAACTTTGATAGGTACAATAACAATACACATCCTCTAATCTAGAAAAGACAAGGCTAGAAAAAAGAAACACAGTAGGAAATACCATGTGAATAAAAGCCACATTGCAAAGCCATAGACCAAATAAATTGGTAAGCAAATCTTGCATGGGGATATGATGTAAGGCTTGGGATCCAACAATATCCACAAAAGCACTTGAACATTAAGACATGAGCACATTTCCTCTCACAAGAAAACAAAAGTAGACAAGACATTAATTATTGACATTGCAATACTAATGTTCCTTGTCATCCACAAAACCTTGATTTAAAATGAGCAAATTTGATAATTTTGTGTGGGAGATTGTATTTCCCTGTTGTTTCCCATGGATGTAATGAAGTCTACACTTAGAAGTTGTGGGCCATGGAATCAAGTTTACTAGGGATTTTATTTGAATTATTGGGCAGGTTCTGGTTGACTCAATACAATGTCTCGAGACACCCACCACGTCGTATGTTATCTATCTTCTCAACAAACTATATAAATAAAAGAGGGAACATATTTCAAAGCTAATGTTATTATACTCCTCTAACCTACTCCTTGTATTGCTAATTAATGGAAGAGTCCTGTCTTATCTACGTTTGACATACAAATTTTCTAATATTTGGTCAATGATTTTTTTTGGACTTTTATGCATGAGGAAATAGTGTCTCATGTATGTGGTCAATTTTGTAATATTTTATAGTGTTTTTGGAATCTAGGCACCACCTCCATTGCAAATTAATAATTGTGGATGTTTTGGACAATCTTTATGAGTGAGGGTAGGGCTACTAGAAAACATGGAGATTTGTCTTTTATGCCATGTTTAAGCTTATTCAAGAACAAATGTTTGGTTTTGAGGAGACACTTGTAGTATAGCAGAGGGAATAAGTTTGGAGCTATGAGATGCATTCTCTTCAATGTTAATGGTGGAATTCAAAATTATGATTAATAAGGTTTTATTTGAACAAGTATATAAAGTTTTATTTTTTTAAAGTTTAGGTGGGTAAAGTTTTATGGGAAAGTATCAAATTATGAGATATTATAATAAGTAGTTAAAGCAGTAAGAGGTATCATGTAACAAGAGGTCGAGGTGGATCATGGTCATGGGATTTGCCCTAACTATTAAAAATGTTCTTATTGTCAAACTCCCAACTTTTAATGATAAATTCAAAATTTTAAGTAAATCTCGATATAAAAAATGTAATTTGAAAATTCTAATCTTAATTTACAATTAGCATATATCTAAAAGAAATAATCCAAAAAATGTGGATAAATATCATTATTCAAAAAATTGCTTTATTTATTTATTATTCCATTTAAATTATATTATTCACTATCACAACTTTCTTTCCATCAATCTCTTCTTGCTATTTTCGACAAGGGCTAAGCTCTTAAATAGAGCAAAATCCAAGTCGAATAAAGAAGAATAGTTGGCAGGCCTGGAATTTGACGGTCACCCCTGCCTGTCATATGAATTTTTTATGACGGTTTAGTCATTCTAATGCCTTTCATATAACGTTTTAATAAAAATCATAAGTGCCAATTTTTCGTTTTTAAATTTGTGAATAGTTTAATATAAATTCTTTAATATTTAAACATTTTTATCAATTTAATCAAATAATACATATCAAATATGAATTTTTCTTTTATTATGTATAAAATATTATTTTGCAATAAGATATTGAATTAAAACAAGAAGGGAGACATAGAAGAGTAGAAGCTGTGCATAAAAAAGAAAAATAGGTTGCAACAATACTTACAAAAATTGCAAATGCAAGATAGAGAATGTCTCGAGTAAAATAATTCAAAGAAATATGATAATTAAAGAGAGTTACAAAATAAATATCTTAAGCTTCACAAATACAAAATAAATAGTGAAGCTACTGAAAAATAAATACTTTAAGCTTGTAAAATAAATTCTCTTAAGATTTACAAATTGAAATTGAAGCTACAATTAAATAAATTTAAAAAACAATGAAAAAATCTTAAATTTACTTGTAAGCTTCTAAATTCACAGCAAAAAATCTTGTTTATAATAAAAATGGAAACTATTCTAAAATTTTTTATTACAATATTTGAAAAAACTAGAAAGGATTATATCTTATCATTTGTTTCTAAATTGATATTTAAGACAATCTTATAAAAAATATTAATTTTTTTTTGACAAAGTTTCTAAATTTATATAAAAAAAACATATTAAAAATTCATATAAAAATAATATAAAATTAGAAACAATTATATCTTAGTCCTATCATTTTAAAACATTCTAAATAAATGTATATATTTATAATAAACCTTGTAAAATATTATAATTTATAATAATATATAACATATATTTATGATTTTTTACAGTTTATTAATAATTTGAAGTGTCATATATACAGTTTTAAAAAAAAATAGACTGTCAATGTCGTCCAACAATTTTATTAGTTGTCATATACCGTTTAAAAGTGCAAAAACGACCATATAGACCATCAAATTCCAGACTGTTGGCAATAAGATCTTTGAAACTACATTTTCAATTTTTATGCTTATCCCCAATTGTTGTTTTTCTTTCACGTATTCTTTCTAACCTCCTAGAAGGATGGTTGCCATTGTAGATGCTTATCCACATAATTATGAATCTATCTTTGTAAATTTAAATACAAATTTAATAAAAGCATGGAATTATCTTTATCAATTTAAAATACATTTCAAAGTTCAAAGAGAAATCTTAATAAAAAATCTATTTTTAATATAAAAAGACAAAATACAAAATCTCAAACTACCCATATAAAATTCACAATTAAAAAAACTAAATTACTTAAAAAAATTAATACCGATATACAAGTCATTCATTTGTTAAGAATGTTGACAAGTATTATTCTATATATTCATAAATTATAATTATATTCTATTGTCGATTCAACTATTATATATATATATATATATATATATATATATATATATATATATATATATATATATATATATATATATATATATATATATATATATATATATTCCTTCCTAACTACTTATTGTGATTTAATTGGATGGGGGCGTAATTTTCTTTATTACCCAGCTACCTTTTCTTTTTTTGGCATGGGCCATATGATTTCTTCCACAAAATATTTATTTGCATGATTTTATGGTTTTTTTTTAACAAATATTTTGGAGCTATAATATATTTATTTCTGCAATTGGTTGGAATGCTTGTCATATGAGATGTTTTATGCTTGTCATATGAAAGTCCATATAGATAATCCAAACATTTAGTTGTTACTAATATGATGTTGAAGGGCGCTTCTTGACAAAGGGAAATTCCTCCTTTTCTTATAATATGATGTCATATTTTATATTAAATTTAATTTTTTATTTTTTATAAATATTGTTTCATTAGCATTGCCTTGTCTTCCTTCCACTACCACTTCTCTATAAATTATATAAGAATGGCTAAGCATATTACAACCATTCTTATTTTTGAAATGTAAGAATTTAAGTATAGTAATTTAAAAATATATATAATGACAGATATATTATAAAGTGTAAGGAAAACTTTTATGAAGATGAAATGAATTTATATATCTATTCATTTTTATAAGGAAAACTTTTATGAAGATGAAATGAATTTATATATCTATTCATTTTTATAAGCAATTATCCACTTGAGAATAATATTGTAATTATGAATTGTCTAAGTGTTGATTAGCATATATAAGATTAACATAATTTTAGTTAATTTTAGATTAATTTTTTTTTTATTAGTAAATATTGGCATGATGGGGCTGTACTCTTGTATTAATATTAAAAGAGTAATACATATGCATTTTGGGACCAATCTTTTGTCATCCAAAATCTCCCACACAAATTACCACCTATCAATAATATCCTAGAAGCCTCCTACGACTGACTGAAGCTCCAATATGGCTAAAAAGACCGAAATATGGAGCACTACGAAATAGATAACTATAGTATAGTCATTTATAAAATACACTACAAATTTAACAAATAAAAAAACCAACATCGTAGGGTAGCACCTACACCCATCCACATGCCTCCATAGCTGCTTTGGCCTTGATCAAACATTTAGGACCACAATCATCATGTGTAGCCAGCTCCACCTCCTTCAATAATTCCATCCCAAAGGTGTACACCTTGTCCTTGTCATCTTTCACAAGTGATTCGTCATCATCCGCATCAGTGACCAACCCTTCCTCCACCAGATAACTTTGCAACCAACCCACACTGACTTCCTTTGTCAATTCGAACCTTTTATTGAGGAACGTATCATTCCTTGCCCCCACCTCATGTTGTAGAGTGCACCTCCTCACACTTAGAGAAGAGAAGGGGAAATCTTGCTATCTTCTTGCCTCATTGATGAATAACATAAAAATCCTTTGGCAGAGGAATCATCATCCCTTCATCAACATTCTCTAGCACATCCCCTAGTTATCTAAGGTAGCATTTCTTTATCAACTTCTTGCTAATAACACTCACCATCTCCTTAGTATCACCAAATTACAACAACTTTGTCACAAACATGGCAGATATATGAGTATTAACCCTATAACGGTACTCTATCTTCAAAAATTCATCCCCCAAAATTCTCTGAATTGCATGTATGACCAAATCATGGCCAGAGTTGAAAACCTTCTTAAATCTCTTCTTAGAAATGTCATCAAGGAAGGACACTTGTCTCTTCTTGCAATGTAGCCTTATAGATGTGTCCATGGTTTCCTATAAATTTGTAAAAATACATTAGTGATAAAATGCAAAGGAGCTTTCTAAATACTCCCATCCCCTCTTCACCTAATGATTTGTCTCTCATTCCAAAAAAAATTGCTCATAATCACATATGTACCTCCCAACTCGATATCTTATAAAAAGAAGCACACAAACCCTCTGAGAATGTCATTTTACATGATTGTATGCCACATATTGTCTAGAATAGTATGTTGGTTAGTGCAATGACCAACACGTTATTGTCCATCACATCAATATTGCTGCCATCCCATCTTCTTTGGATGAAACCATCACCCACAATGAATGTAGAATTAAATACTCATAATTTTAACCTTCCCAATAGGCACTAGTCATCATATTGCAAACGTTTGATTCTCACAACACTTGATGTTACATCCTACCCAACAAACACCCAAGCCAACCCTTGATCAATTCCTCGCTTATTTGTCATTCTCCTCCACCTCAACCACTTTCTTTGCTAACTCATTTTCCTCCCTATTCCCCTCCTAATAAACATGGTTCACTTTGACTAATCACAATTCCTTATGGCCTCTTGTGTCTCCAATTAGGGATAGAATTTTGCCTCATAGTGCTAACTATAATTAGGGAGGCACCCTGCAAGTGAATTTTGGCTACTCTAACCTCTAATCCACACTTGAAACCAAGCATACCCGCTCTAAATTCTGCTACATTATTTATTGTGACCCCCAAGTGTTAGACCTTCTGATAAAGTAATCTACCTATATGGTCTCTAACCACACAAACTGCCTTTCTTGGCACAGGGTTACCTCTTAAAGCCTCATTAAAACTCACCTTAATCTAGCATTCCTCAATCATATCCCATTTCATGTTCTCCTAGGGGTTGGGAGGAAGATTAACCTTCCTAACCCCATTAACGGGGAGGATTTTAAACAAGAGAAAAATCTAGT
Organism: Cryptomeria japonica; assembly: GCF_030272615.1. Classification (NCBI taxonomy): domain Eukaryota; kingdom Viridiplantae; phylum Streptophyta; class Pinopsida; order Cupressales; family Cupressaceae; genus Cryptomeria; species Cryptomeria japonica. Next base: position 54,019,251 of record NC_081410.1, on the reverse strand, counting down.
CATATAATCATCCCAACTAGTGAACACATCGAGCATGATGCCAATCATATCATGGCGCAAGCCACAAAATCACTCCACAAGAGAAGAAATCTCCAACTAGTTGTTAATCTCAAAATTGCTCTGGGAACCAAGAAATAGATAATCCGGAAGTGACAACTTGTCAAAAAAAGATCCAAAGAACTAAGAATCTGAAATAAGGAATAAGAACATGTTTAAAAGCCAAGAATATGATCCTCAACAAAAAAGGAACAACTACCGGAGAATTCTGGAAGTAGCACAGAGACTACAACATAGAACAAGAACAACTTAAAAACCAATATATTTTAGGTTGATGCAAGATTGCTCATCGACCGAGGATGATCCTGCATCAAACACCGCAAGTAGGAAAATATATTCCATGAGAAGCAACTCATGAACATCGAAAAGGATTCAGGATATAAATCCCATGCTCATTTCTGATCCAAATGTCCTCTTTATCTACTAAATTATTCCTCCTTACCCCTTTTGATAACTCAATTGAATTCTCCAACTTCTCTTCTACTTCTCCTCTTTCTCCTTTCTTCATAATTGCACTTTGTCTCTTACCACCACTCCCTTTCTTCCATAAATCTGATTTAGTTCCTCCACTGAAATTCATCTCATCTTCCACCATAACTCTAACTTTGTTGTCATGCCTATCCACAAGGTCTTTCTTCAGATCCAAGCTTTCCTCTCCATCCCGCTTCTCAGCACATCAACTCTTCACAAGACTCAAGTTCTTCACTTCCTTCTCCTTCTCCTTCAAAGAAACCAAAGTGAACTTCTGCCCATCCTTCTCAATAGTGATCGGGTTCTTTCTACAATCATAGATAGCTCCCCTATCAAACTGCCAAGGTCTACCTAGTAAAACATGACAAGCACTCATAGGGACAACGTCACAGAAGACTTCATCTTCATAAGGTCCACTATTAAAATTAACCAAGCACTACTCTCTCACCTTATAAGGACAAGGGTGCTGAAGCCTTGTCAAACCAAGCTTCTCTACCATCTCCTTTGATACCAAATTTTTAGTACTTTCACTATCTACAATAACCTTACAACACTTACCTCCTGATTTGCAAACAATTCGGAATAGATTCTTCCTTTGTGTAGGTCCAGTTTCTTCTTTGTTCTGCTCCAGCAAGACTCTTCTAAATATAAGGAATTCTCCTTGCTTCAATGCTATCATGCTCTCATCCCCAACTCCAGCATCTAGTTCCTCATGTGCCATGAAATTCCTTGTCATTCCTTTGTTATCACGAGGACACTCATAAGCTCTATGTTATGGTTCCCACACTTGAAACATGTACCCAAGAACTCCCTACTGCTACTACCACTTCCTTTTCTTTGTGTCTTTTGGTCCAGTTCTTTACTCGATTTGGATTTTGGTTCTTCAATAGTCTCCTTCTCAATACTACCACTCATTTTCCCTCTATCTATTGCATGTCTCTCTCTTCCCTTAGGGTTATTCTGCTATCTTCTCTTCACTTTATCTTCTTCCTTCAGTGCATATTGATACACCTCCTCAACTATAGAAATCCTCAGCATACTCATCTCATCCTGAATGTTAAATTGGAGTCCATTTATGTATCTAGCCACCTTCTCCCTATCCATCTCTTGATGTTTGGATCTGATCACCACCTTGTATAATTATTCAGTATACTCTTTCACACTCATGTCCTTCTAATTCAAGTTCTGCAACTTTTTCAAAAATTCCAACTCATAGTCTCTCGGAATGAATTTAGCCTTCAATCTCCCAACCATTTGCCTCCACTAAGTGATTTTCATCTCATCATTTTCCACTCTATCTCTTTGCAACTCTTTCTACCATAAAGCAACATACCCTTTCAACTTAGTTTATACTAACCGAACCCTCTGTGGGTCTTTAACATCTTCAAACTTGAAGTAGTCCTCCAACTCTCCGATCCAGTCTATCAAGTCTTCTGGATTCAATGTACTTGAAAAGTTAGAAACCTCAACTTTATGAATTTTACTCACTTGTGCCACTGATCTAAGTAATATTTCTTCTCCCTCATCCACAAGTCCTTCAACTTCATCTACCTCTAGCTCTTCTCCTGCTTCTTCATACTCATCCTCTAATTTTGGATTCCTCCGCAAACCAATTAGTGCATTTTAGATCTCATTCGTCATCTCATTCTTGAAATCCTCCATAATTTTCTCTACCCTGCTAGGGTTCATCCTTCTCAATGACATATCCTCTTTCATTGTGGTGCAACTGCCTCAGATCGACGATCTGGTTGCAAAGTTCCAATTGCCTCTCCATTGGTGATCTATTGAACACATAAGCAACTTACCTTAAATTGGCAATCTGTTCACCCAAAGGAATGCCTCAAGGTTCGCAACCAGCTCTGATACCATCTAACGTAGCCATGACCTAGGGGATCCTCAATGAGAAGAATCTGGATCATGCAGCAAGAATAACACAACAATTAGACATCTGCAATATCATCAATTCATTATAATCAAGCCGACAACATGCATGCAAATATACAGGCTTACAAGCCTCATTACAACCTACATTCCAAAAAATGATCCATTCGGACCTCTAGAATAGTTCAAATTAGAAATCATAAATCTAAATCATCATCTATCTTTTCTTATCTACCAAAGGATTGAATACAATAATATATATAGCATCCAGAACACATCCGGGTTGGCCACAAAAGATTACATTCTCCAAGACAGGAAAATAAAATGTGTAAAATAGGTCAGACCCAAAGCGTGAAGATATCCTCTGCCAGAGACAATAACAAAGTGCAGACCACCAAGGAAGGTCGGCCAAGGGCCTAAGAACATCGATCATGGCGCCAATTAGACCCGCAAGCCACGAAATCACTTTGCAAGATAAGAAATCTCCAACTAGCCATTAAGCTCAAAACTACCCCGAGAACCAAGAAATAGATAACCTAGAAGCAACAACTTGTCAGAAAAAGATCCAAAAGAATTGTGAATCTAGAATAAGGAATAAGAGCACATCTGGAAGCCAAGAATATGAGTTGCAACGAAAAAGGGACAAAAAATCAGAGAATTCCTCAAGTAGCACAAAGATTGCAACATAGAAAAAGAACAACTGAAAAGCAAATATATTTTTGGTTGATGCAAGATTGCTCATCGACCGAGGATGCTCCTGCATCAGACAAGTATTATCTTTGGTTGCAATCCTGCAATTGAGGGGATCATTCAGATAGTGGGGTTGACAAAATTTTCACATGCAGATGATGGTCATCCAATTTCACTAATGGGGAAATCAACCACGATGTTTTAACTAGCCATTTTGGGGGTCTTCTAGGTGCATCTCAGTCGTTCATCCGCATGCGAAGGGAAGACTCAGCGGCTAGATTTCAAACTTGGAGTGATTGTTAGAATTCAAACAAGTGCCCAAGGTGGTTGTCGACTTAATTGGTAAGAAAATTAGTTTCTGACCTGGTCGGTGACCCAATTGGATTTGATCTTATTCCAACCACTTCTAGATGTTGCAGGGCGATCACCATTACTCTTGCTAGATTCTACAAATGTTTCCAAGGGTTTCTCATGCTTATTTATTGCTCGCAGAAGACTTTTGGTCTAACATAAGACATCAGACGTTATCCAAATGTAGAGCCTCCCTATTTTTTAGGGATTGTTGTTATTTCCTAGTTCTGTGGGATACTTTTAGGCACACAACATCAAATCTTCCATTTGATTCATGATATCAATCTCTCTCTATACCTAACCCTAGTCGGTTAGGGTTTTCAAACTCAATGTAAATCATAGTTATGCCTGACCTATAAAGGCAACTTTGTAACATATTTTTTGGGTCCTCTCCCTATTTCTCTTATGGAAATTCACACTTTCTGTAACTATAAGCTTTGCCTTGCCTTTACATCAATAAAATTATCTATTTTACCTCTTTCCAGTTCAAACATTTTGTGTGAGGTATCTTACCTCTCTGTCTTAATGCATTCTTTTCTATTCTCAAATTATGTGATTGTGTTAACACCTCTGTAGACGTTGTCTATAAATTGCCTTCATACCTCTCTTTATCTTACAGGATTCTAACCTTTGCATGTTATTTGTAAGCTGATTAGAATAGGAAATTGTGCATATCTTTGGGTAGTTTCTATTGGTCCCTTATGCAGTTATGGGTAGGGAGGATCAACCTTCAATCTTGGTGTATCACCTCTTATTTCCTTTTCAACATTCCTTCTCCCTTTTCCTCTACAAGTGATTAGATTAGGCTTAGGAGTAGTTTTTACAAGTATTGGGTTAGTCCAACACTGCACCTTGATTGAAAAGGAAGCCGAACTTCTTCGGAGATTCAACCTCACATGCGCAAGGTCCCACACTTGGAGGTTGTTTCCATGTTTCACAAGGTTGTTGAGCATTAGTGTTCAACAAGGGTGAAAACTTTTGTGACAATAATAGCTAAACATAGTTTTTGCCAGTTAGTTGGCCACATAAATAACCAATCCCAAATATCCCAAGGCATCAAACATTGTCAATTTAGCTTCCACTTCTTTACAAAACACACACCATCTAGACCTCTAAATGCTAATTTTATTTAATCTGTTGGTTGTCAAAATATTTTTCTAAACTATCATCCATATGAGTACCCTTTCCTTTTATAAACAACATTTTCTCCCAAATAATTGTATTGGCTAGTTTTGTTTTTCCAACACCGCTTCCTTAATCCTGTATCCCATTTTGACCTTATAGCTTCCTAGCATATGTAGCATAATTCCCATTTTTAATCAATAATATAAATTGATTGAATACTTTATTTTTTTAATCTATGGGAGATCTTATCATTATTAGTGATGAAGGATGAGCAAGAAGGATAATCTATGTGATCATCCTACTGTGTGTAACAATAGAACTTCTTATGCTTTAGCTATCAATTCTTTAAATTTAAGTGCAATGATGTGTGGTTACAATATGCTAGGGATTTTTAGCCCTCTAGTTTAAAAAAAATAAAATCTCTCATGTTGAATGAGAAATTTACAAACAATATAAAAATTGCTTGATCAAGTTTGTCCATCAATTGAACAATTCTAAGAAGTTTATATAATTCAAATTTAGGCCATTTAAGAATAATAAAAATGAGCATATTGATGTACTTATGAATTGTAAGTCCAATGAACTATAGTCTATCCTTATATCATAAACATAAATAAGAAAAATCCTCATGAAAAAACACAACTTAAATAAATACAAGATGCAAATCTACCACAACTTTATGATACAATTATCAAATAAAAAAATAATTCAAAACATAATTCTTCATAACCATGCCTATGGTTATAGGCTTGCTACACTTTCCTAGCTTCTCCCTTTCAATTTTAGGACTATCTCAACCTATGTTCTCTCAACCATTTCTCATTTGTACTATCACAATTACTCTCACTACTATTAAAATTTCTCCCCTCCATACTACTAATCCAATCATTAACCAACTTATAATAAATGTAGGCAACCTTCAACAATAAATTGCATCCCTTTCCATAACTATTTAGTGTTACCATTATAATTGACTCCCCCTTGAGATTCTTTCTACTTTACTCCCTACTAACTTTCAAGTTCCTTGATTTAAAAAAATTAAATAAAAAGGGGACCCCTAAATCCATGTCTTCTATTTTAATACCCTTGCTTTATAGAAACTTTTTATTTGATGATAAATTGCTAGTGTGTATAGTCAAATGTGAAAGAAAACTATAGAATAAAACCATAAGATTAAACTCTCTTTCATACTTTACAAATACCTTAGTCAAAGCAAGATATTTTAAATATGGATGAAATAAATATTTAAGTATCACCTAATGGTTCCTAATGTGTCAAAGGTAATTGTTCTTTAAATATTTCTATTGAAATGAAGACTAATATGTGTGAAGTATTTTAGATTGTTGGCCCCAAATTGCTTATGGGAAAATGAGTTTATAGATTTTCAAAAGGAAGGATCAATGGTTAGGATTAGTTGAGAGCATCAAAGGGTAGGATAAGTAGTTGTCAAATGAAGGGTAGAAAAATGAGGGATTTAGTAATTATTTTATGATTTTTAGTTAGGCAGGATTAAGGTGATCATTTGGTTATGAGATGGAGGGAAAAGAAAAAGGGAAAATTTAATAATTCTCATATGTATTTTTTTTAGTGTAAATGATTAATGGCTGGTTAGGTTATTTTATAGATTTAAAGGATAAAATGAGATTTAATAAACACATTTTTATTAAATCATGTGAAAAGGGAATGCGAGAGAACATTAATATTAAATTTATTTAGTCTAGACTTAAAATTTAGGGGAAATGGAAAAATAATTAAATAAATTATTGTAATTTATTTACTTGTAGAAATATAATATGTGATAGGATAAGTAGGATGTGAATATTTTTAGGTTTATATATTTCCCCTATTTAAGATGTTATTGTGAATAAATAGGGTAATATCATTCAAAGAATATTACAAAATAGTTGATTTGGGAGAGATGGGACTAGTGATAACATTATTAGAAGTAGAGGAATGATAATGATGAAAGCAAGATTCCCCCTCAAGAGGGTCTAGGCGAATTTTAAGAATATGCATGTGTTTTCAAAATAGATGGAAGGAATGCTAGATTAAATATAAAAGAAGATGAAAGGATGAATAGATTAGGATGGACAGATGGAGGGATGAGAGATGGGAAGAGACAAGAGGAATAATCATCCTAGTCAATGTGAGCAACCTAATGTTCGATACATCACTTGATGTTAAGAAGTAAATTAGAGAGATCAATATTATAATGATGTGTGAAAAGAATTGACCCAAAAGAAAAGGTTACATGCAAGTATATGTCAAATGGAGCCACAATACAAAATACCATGATAAAACATAGTGGGATGCTATAAGGACCATGATAGAAGTAAAAAAATGATAACACACATGTAATAAAGAAAGAAATAATACACAAATAATGCAAAGAAGAATAAATAGTTTGAATAACTATCACTTACTAAATACCCATGAATAAACCATGTTAATGGTCATTGTTCACATTATATGTTAGTGGAAAGTAATCTACATGGGCTTCTTCAAAGTGTGAACATGGTACAAATGCAACTATAACATTAGATAATGTTGCCAAGGGATATAGAATGGATGGGCGACTAAATGAAAGATAATTATTTATGTGAGAGATTGAATTAAAGAGATGTAATGGTAGATGTATGTTGGATAGTGAAATGGGGGCTGAGATATGATTGAAGGAAAGGATGGGATGGTGTGAGTACATGGTATTTCCATGCAAACAATGGGAACTAGGACCAATAGTTGTGCACACCTTGTTGGAGGTTGAAGGTTTAGTTTAGGATGTGATTTTGGATGTGGAGATTTAGACGAGGAAGTCAGGATTGTATAATTTACGATGTAGGGGCATAAAATGGATTCAATATACTTAGGAGGGAGAGTTGGTATTGTTGATTTTAGGATGTAGGGAATCAAAATGTATGTAAAATATTTAGGATGAGGTTGCATGGATTCATATGGAGAAATTTATAATTGGGATAAGGGATAGGTATTTTTAGAATTAGGGAATTAATGAGCCTTTGGTTTTGATATGATTGGGGAGTTGATGCTAAGCTGGATGTATTGATTTTGGTTAGGGATTCCACATTATTTTTGCGAATTCCTTTTGATTGGTAGGACTTGGTGGCCTTTTTGATTTGAATCATTTTTTTCTTTGATAATGTATGTTGACATGTTATGACATGGTGTTTCTTGGTTTTTTGTATATTCTTTTCTTTATATGTTTTTTCATGAAAATCACTTCTAAATGTGATGGTAAAGTCCCATGGAGAGATGTTATCTTGATATCCCATGAATTGGGTGATGGAATCATAATTTTGGAATATACCCCATGATGTAATTTGTGTTTGCCTCAATTGATGATTCCATAGGATGGATGGTTAGGGGTGGGGTCAATGAAAGGATTAGTGGTGGAAGTGATTGGGTTGATAAACATGAAATGAGCAATTAAAGGATTAGGAATAGTAAGCTCAGGATAGGAGGAATGAGAAACACTTATTTTTATGTTGGAAGGTATTTCTTAGTGTTACTGTAGGAGTGACCAAAGTTTTTTCATGAGATGCATAGCCGAGGCCTTGAAATCCTAGATTTTATTTCATTTTGATGGGTTCAAAGGTACCTAAATCTCATGTGGTCCTAACACTTTTACTTAATAATACACATTTTATCAATTTAATTTACAAGGGCATGCCATTTCATAAGAAAAATGTGCATCTATTTTTAGATGGATAGGGAGTGGTGGACATTGTATCTTCCTTTATAGGTAGAGAACCAAATCAAATAAAAGTGGAGGAACTAAGTTCATAGGATTGTGGCTCATGGATGGATTCAATCATGATGATTGTATCTTAAGATGGTAAGGGTTTGTCAAAGGATTAGTTGGAATGATTGGATGTTGATTTGGATGAGGACATGTGTAGGAATGCTTTAACTCTTGACATAGCTAGATTGTTTTTGGATAATATGAGGGAGGAGTGGGTTTTTTGTGTTGATAGGGACTAGTGAATAGAGACACTCCTTTATTTCTGATAGATGGACGAGAGAGGGAATTATGGTGTTTATAGATAGTAGATTTAATAGATTTGAGATTAATAACCACATAGTCAATATGACATTTAGATGGAATGAGATTAGTGACATTGTGGGATGTAAAAAAATTATCTATATTTTGTGTTCCATTATTACTTGACAATAGTTCTTAAAGGTAATCCATAAAATTACATTGTTCTATTGGTGTTGTATTAAGAAAGTTGGTTTATGAATGTTTTGGGATGGAGAATTTATGTAGAATGTGGAGTTTATAAGACACTTATTTGAGATGGGTAGATGGAATATGTATTGGTGATATAGTTCAAGTGGGTTAGAGATGTTTTTACCTTGTTAAAGGTAGAGGAAGGATTTGGTGAGTACATGATATACTAAGAGGGGGGTGAATCAATATAATACAACATTTTATTTTTTCAACTTAACAATCACAATAACATCAATTCCACATTATCAATAACAATAAAAAAACATGATTTGTGTGGAAACATTATGAGAGAAAACCATCAACAAGTATTTCTTATATAAACTTGTTTTACAAACTTCAAAGGCACTAACCTACTAGAGACACAAATCCCCACAATTTATAGGCGCCAACCTACTGGAGACACCCAATCCCCATAATTTGTAGGCACTTACCTACCAGAGGTACCAACCCCCACTTTTGAACACCAACCTAACGAAACATCAATCTCTCATTAAGGAAGCACCAACTTCGAAAACAAATTTCCACCTTGAAGGTTTCTTCTTTAACGAATGATGAATAATTTAATCTTATCGACTCACATTCTTCCTTTTACCTAATGTTTGTTTTGATTCTACTCGCACCATCCATTTATATATATTTTCATCTCCTTATCTGTATTCCCTCCAAGCTTGAGTCCTAATTGTCAAGACTAGGATGTTGGGTGTGTTGAGCATTAAATTTAAATAAATAGAATTCTGTGGTTTCGATTGAAGCTACATAAGTTTTCTTGACAAAAAAATGAAATCAAGCATGCCCTTAAGAATTTAGATAGAACCCTTGGCATTTCCATTGACATCAAAATCCTAAAGATTATCGCTCAAACCAAGGCCATCGGATATACATGCTAATCCTTCACCGAGATTTCTAGTTTGACCGAAATTGTACACCTGTTGTATCGAAGAAACCTATCAGTGTTTCATCGACAATATGACTTATCCAACAAACTTGGGCCTCGATGAGTTCCAAAAGTGGCTCATCGAAAATATTATTTTCATCGACAGGTGGTATGTCAAGGAAACCGCAGGAAGTTCTCATCAATAAGACTTTTTGAGAAAAGGAAGGTGTCGAAGAGGTGCAAAAGTTATTGGCCGACGGTCACAGTTTCATCAAAAAATGAAAAGTCGCAGGAGGATATTCTTCTTTCGCCAACATGAAAGATTTCATCAATGACCCCTGTAGAAGCCAGATAATGAAGGACTGTTTCGATGAAATTCTAACATTGATAAAACGATGGAGGGACTTAGCAATAAAAGCATTTTCATCGAAAAGGAAGATTTTGATGAATTGATAAAACATTATACCGACATAAACACTTATAGAGAGGCTTTGATGAAATAAAGATATCGATGAGACCAAGAGAAGTGTCAGCGATAGTGTCAATTTCACCAAAATAAAGAATGATGTCGGTGGAATATGGTGTTTAAGGGAGACATAAGATAAAGCCATCGAGACATATGATTTCATCTAAGTACAGCGCAGGTGTAAGGTTGGATACGTGTCGGTAAAAAATTCAAATCACTGCTAGACAAGTGATTACCCGTTGCCGCGAAGATCAATAATCTTTTTGGCATGCTTAATTTCTTTATCTTTCACTTTGTTAAGCAATCGTAATCAGGTTATTAATGATGAAGGGACATGACTTCTCATAGAATAGGTGTTGCTTGTTTATTTATATGAGCATATTTTGTAAAATGAGGACATGATTAGGATATTAGAGATGGGACAAATACTATAGCCTTGGGGCATACTATTATACCATTTTGAAGCTTTAATAGAATCAGTCATTTTCTTCTGCATATGTGCTATGGATTATCTCATTTTCTGTAGGCAGTTGTTTGTGATATTATCTAAGGGAGATAAGGTTATTCGTATTCTTATAGTGAAGTTTATGTTTCTATGTTTTAAATTTGGATTTAAAAGATCTACTCGTGGATTGTAATTATTCCTTGTAGTTCTTCCTTGAATGGTCCCTTAAGGTTAGGGTTAAATTCATTCGGGTGGTTTATAATATAAATATTTAGCAGATCTCATAAGAAACAGTAACTGACAGATTTACCAAAGGGGGTAGGTTTAAAAATTGTCTCACAAATCAGACATTAAGTTCTAGAGAAATATAAGACTCTGTAGCCCAAACAACAAAGAAGGCACTGGTCATCCATAAACCATAATTATCATTATATGAACGCACCTTTACATTAAAGCAATAGGGATTAGTTGAGTAAGAAGTATAGAGTTAGTTAGTAATAGTGTACATATATAGGAATTTCAAGCACAAAGATTGAATAACTTCCATAAAAACAATCTTAAACTCATATAAAAGACATCTATTCCAAGAACCTTTGCCATTTTGAGATAGGGGTCAGTTAGATCAAAATAATCAATCTTCTATAAAAAGCATTAGTTATCAAAATCCACTAGTGAATAGGTATACCCACCTAGGTCTTGCAGAGCCTAAAGTGAGAGAGTTAGTGTTGTGGATTATCTCATTTTTTGTAGGCAGTTGTTTGTGATATCATCTAAGGGAGATAAGGTTATTCATATTATTACAATGAAGTTTATGTTTCTATGTTTTAAATTTGGATTTAAAAGATCTACTCGTGGATTGTAATTGTTCCTTGTAGTTCTTCCTTGAATGGTCCCTTAAGGTTAGGGTTAAATTCATTCAGGCAGTTTATAATATAAATATTTAGCAGATCTCATAAGAAACAGTAACTAGCAAATTTACCAAAGGGGTAGGTTTAAAAACTGTCTCACAAATCATACATTAAGTCCTAGAGAAATATAAGACTCTGTAGCCCAAACAACAAAGAAGGCACTGGTCATCCATAAACCATAATTATCATTATATGAACACACCTTTACATTAAAGCAATAGGGATTAGTTGAGTAAGAAGTATAGAGTTAGTTAGTAATAGTATACACATATAGGAATTTCAAGCACAAAGATTGAATAGCTTCCATAAAAACAATCTTAAACTCATCTAAAAGACATCTATTCCAAGAACCTTTGCCATTTTGAGATAGGGGCCAATTCGATCAAAATAATAAATCTTCTATAAAGAGCATTAGTTATCAAAATCCACTAGTGAATAGGTATACCCACCTAGGTCTTGCAGAGCCTAAAGTGAGAGAGTTAGTAACCAAATAGGTTCACTATATAAGTTGGCCAAGACAAATTGGAGGGTTTGATCATAGGAGTTGGCATTTCCTTAGAACCTATACAATCTGTTGATTTGAGATCCAACAGGGCACCTTGGTCCTCTCAATTACAACCAATTTTTTGTCCTCATAACGGTCATCTCAGATGAGCAAAAAATTTGACCCCGTGTCAAACTACTCCAAAAATTTAATTAATTTTTAGGTAGTCAAGTATAAAAGGAGGTCTACCCCTTTCATTTAAAACCTAACCCTCTAACCCATCTAAATTACACTCTAGCAAATTCAAGTGAGCAAGCAATCAAGCATTCATCAAGCATTCGAGCAAAAGTGAAGTCAAGTTTATCCATTCAAGATGGTATCCATGAACAACCTTATTTGAAGATATTACACAAGACATCCTAAAACCCTTGCATGAGGATCAAACAAAACTTCATCAAGGTATACATTTTAATTACAACCATTTTTGTTTCAGATTTAGCCTTTCCCTCAAAAGGAAAACATCTTGCAGTGATTTCCATTTCAATTACTATTTCAATCTCGAGGTTAATTCCACAATTGGGGTTTTCCTTAGGCAAACCCGTATGTACAACATCTTTCCCTCTTTATGTGTGTAAGAAATAGGTTCAGGAACTGTACTTAGGGATTCCAACGGAGTCAACAGTGATGAACAGGGTCAAATTTCAACGGAGCAAAATCCAGAGGACCAGGGCGAATTTGTACTACCTAATCCCAAAAAATTAGACCAAACTTTTGGGAATAGGTTCTAAACATCTTCTTTTGCCTAAATCTCAATTTGTGGCTCCGTGAGATATTTGTAGCAGTCCATTTTTGACAACTTACCTCAATTATTCATTTTTCCCCTAATTTCACAACTACCTTCCAATTTCAACTAAGAAAGAGGGTAACTAACAATAACCGGTGAATCAAATCATAATTTTAGACCTTTCCCTATTTGGATTATGGCTAGATGTATTGGATTCAACCCTCTTTCAATGTGTTAGCTAAGTTGACTTGTTAGTGGTTTTATTATCTTAATTGAAACCCTAATTCCAAATTTTCCCAATACAATTATATATGTCTTTTCTCACAAATTTGATACAATTTTAATAGATACTTCTCTTCTTCAAATTCACTTGCACGTCTCTTTAAAAATCTGCCTTTGAATTCCTTTACAATTCTATTGTAAATATCTTTAATTTTACTATAAATCCATCTACTAAAAACTTCCTTTAGGTTTTCTCATAGATCTTTTCTTTTTCTCTCATCTTAAATCTTATTTAAATTTGCACAACAAATCTTCAACAATTTAATCATAAGGTATTCACATAGTGTGTTCAATCTACTCAAAAGATCTATTCTAATTTTTCTATAAATCCCCCATAAATTTAGTCTTAACTTCACTAGCATATCATATCTTCACAAATGTGCTACATTCTTTATATTCTCTACTTGTAAATCCTTCACATATTGACTCACAACTCTTAACACATCTATCACTTTCTCAAAATTGTTCCTACAATTATGAATAATTTCCCATTATTTTTCTTCTTTATTTGATTCTAATTCTATTCTTCTTAAATACCTACTCACATGCCCTTTCACCCAAATGGCAACCATTCATAAAGAAGTTGACCATATTTAAGAAAACATAATTTATTTTTGCTTTTGCAAAAGGTGGCACATACATGAAGGGAGGTCACACACTTTAAATAAACATTTTTTTTTTCTCTCCTATAGATTGGCTAGCATAACTTGGAAAATTTAATTTGGGTCCCACATTATGGGGTAAGCTAATCCTTTCATTTATTTAAATACTTAAATTAAATATATATTTTTAAATGTATTTCCTCTAGCCATTCAAACTAATCAATATTTCATTGTTTGGAATGATTAAATCTGTAATTTTTGGACTAAGGATAACTTTGATTATCATTTGTGTTTCCTTTCATAATCTAAAAATTATCTTCAAAATTTGGTAATAATTATTGTATGTAACACTCACATCATATGTTCATGAAAAAATGATATTATTATCATCTGGCTTAGTACAATCATATATACGGTAGGTTATAATATTACTAACCACCCATTAGACCATCATGACACTAATTTATCTTTGACATCAATGACAATTAATCTTCTTACCTTGACATCAATGACAATATGTCCAAAATGATGACCAATAGATAGCTAGTACTTGGCCTTGATAATTGATTAGTGAGCAATTAGAGCTTTTGTAAAGCTTTCTTGAGGTAATTTAATAAAAGGATTCAAGAGGGGATTTGAAATGATGACCAATGCATAAAAAAATAGAATCAATAGTATAGATTGTGCTATTGGTCATGATAATTGATGAGAAAGCAATTAGAGCTTATGACAAGATTTCTTATGACAATTTTATCTAAGGGTTCATGAGAGAACTCATCTTGGTTTAAAATACTTATTATCATCACAGGGAATATATTCTTCTTTCTAAACCATTCTAGCTTCATCATTATCAAAGAAGTGTTGGAGACTTGTTGAAGAGAATGTTGGCAATTGTGTTGTCATTGATGTCAACACTAATGTCTAGAAGTATGTGTAGTCACATAAATCTGTCCAATTTAATTAAATAAATATTTCCTATTTATTTGATTAAAAATCCACTAGCCATCAGTTAATTAAATTAACATTTAATTAATTCATCTTCAAACATTCTCCTATTAATTAAATAAATTATTCAATTTATTTTAATTAATTCATTATACCAATTTCACAAATCAATTAAATGAATAAATCATATTTATTTCATTTAATCCCCAATTCCTCTTTTAAATAAATTAAAAATCAAACATTTATTTAAATCATTTATCCCCCCCACTTGCATTTTCCTACAAATGCAACTTGCACACATTTATTGAAATAAATTAATTTATTTTTGTAGACACCTAAAATTGTCCAGTCTAATTAAATAAATATTTTATTTATTTAATTATCTAAGCCTAATTCTTCTATTAATTAAATAAATCTTTATTTATTTAATTAATTCATTTATCCTCTTCTAGCCTTATTTCTTATTTAAATAAAGACATTTATTCATTTAAATTATCCTTTTTCCTAAATTAAATAAATATCTTATTTATTTAATTATCCTACTTCTTCTATTAATTAAATAAATCTTTATTTATTTAATTAATTCATTAGCCTTTTCTACCCATGACACATGTCATTCATCTCTTAATTCATACACTACCTACCCCTTTCATTATTTTATTATTTCTTTTACCTACCCTCTAATCATAGCCGACCTCCTTTTACACCTCTCAATCTTATCCCTCTATTTCATATAGTGTCTTCTATATAAGGAGATGCTTCCCTCATTATCAAACCCTAACCACTGGATCAATTGACTACTTGGCATATACGATCCTACTTGCAACCACATTCCGTTCTTTGTTGAGCTCTTGTGCACATAAAATCTGAGAGCAAATATATCAAGCAAGATCAATGGAGATAGGAAGAATGGAGATCAAAACCCTATTGGACATGTGATGGTATAATCTTTGTGATTTCATGTGATTTGCATTGTCTTAGGTAATCTTCATATGTTATAGTGGATCTTTGTTGATTGTTAGGCTAGGGTTTTGTGGTTGAATTCATTTAGCCTTTCAATATTGTTATTATTGTTATCCATTTTCACCATATACATTTTGGCACACCCGGTGGGACACTTGTCCCTTTTGCATTTAACCTTTGGTTGCAGATTTTGTGTTTGAAGTTGCAGATCTGGCATTTCCGACAACATTTTTGACATTTTCGCGTCTGCATACTTTCGGATCGCGTTTTTGATTTTTTGGCGCGTCTGCGAAATTTGGAATCGCGTCTGTGTTTTCGACAAAATTTTATTTTGCAGGTTTCCGAAAGGCGCGTCTGTGTTACGAAAACGCGTCTGTGTCATTTTTATCCGCGTATGTGTCTGGGAATCGCATCTGTGTTTTTTATCCGCGTCTGTGTCTCACAGATCCGCGTTTGTGTCTCAGAGGCGCGTCTGCGTTGAGGGTAATCGCGTCTGTGTATCACCCGTTTCAGAATTTTGAAGTTTGATTGATTCAGTTTTTGAATTTTGCATTTAGGGTTTCAGATCTGGTTTATTTTTGGACTAACATTTTCAGATCTGGCTAACAAAGTTGGTGCAGCTTGTCTTGGAAGCAAAATCGTTTGGTTGAAGGCCCCTATTTTCACAAAGTCTTTTGGGTTTTAAAATTTACCTAACTTGTGTGCTTGCAGGAAGGGGTGATCATTTGAAACAACCCAAACTACTAACAAATCTTTGTTGCAGGTCCTTGGCAAGGGTTTTTGGATTTTTATTGTGTGCCTTGTTTTCATAGACTAGCAAACACTTCCATTGGTGCACTAAAATTGAATCATTGTCTTTTGTGTCTTGAGCAATAGGCTCTTATTGTTTAATCTTTAGAGGGTCTGTCTTCCCGTGTGGTCATTAGGACTACTAGTGAGAAGAGAACGACCCAAGTGGTAGCAAAAGAAAAGCCATCTTCTTCCGAACCACTATAAATAAATGTATTCATGGTGAAAACTATGAATAACGTGTGCTGATTAGTTCATACCGACACTATGTCTCCCCATAAACCCGTTTGATCAAATTTATTTGATCAGTTGTAGGGTGTAACCCCTACCGGCTGGGAGCCTTCTGTATTTACAGAGCTGAAAGTGCCGCATGTATGGCCACACGAGCGGATGCCCTTACTAGCACCATTTTGTTTTAGAAGCCCAAATCCTTCTAGTTGTTGGGGCAGGAGGTCGGACCTCTAGTAGCGGCCCACACACATACGGTTCTTAGTAGAGATACAAAGTTCGCCATGGGGAGTTTTCATGGGGACTGATGCTTGGCTGACCCGAGAAGTGAGTGCCGAGGGTGGAGCCAGTGAGGTCAAGCATCTAAGTATCCGCTCTGAATAGCGTAGCCTCAGGGGTAAAACCCCATGTGGGATCAACAACTATTGTCTTGGCCAACCATAAGAATTGTGCTTGACTTATTTTAAACATTCAAAACATTCAAGACCAAACAACAAAACATTGTGTCTTTTGTGTCTTCAAATGTATGCAAAACATTTTCACATCAAACAACACACTTTTCTTGGAGTCATTTTGAGTCTAGACACTTGCAAACATTGGGTCTTCATCAACACTGTGTCCTCTTGTCACGAAAATCAGTCAAACAGTCAGATTTGGTCACAACAAAATAACTTCACAGATTGGAAAAATTGCACAAAATTTGCAGAAACGCGTCTGTGTCGGGCATAATAATGTCTGTGTTGTCTAGCCACGTCCGTGAAGGACAGAATCGCGTCTGTGTTCCAACAGTCAACATTGCATTTGGCAAGCCAAAAAAAAAAAATCTTAGAAGCGCGTCTATGTTAAACAGAGCAGCGCCTGTGTCGGGAAATAGCGTTTGTGAAGTATACAGGCGCGTCTGTGTCCAGAATTGAAAAACTGTTACAGTCCAGCAAACAAACACAGTCAGTTTCAGAATTCTTGAGCTTCCTAGGTCATTTCTCCAGGGTTTCATTTAGCATTCAACCTGTCTTTGGGTCTCACAAAGTCCATCATTGCTTCACATCTCACTTTACATTCACAATTGTCTAAACTTGAGTCAAAAGGTCACTTGCTTGTCCTCATCATACTTTATCAACACACTACATACAACAACACTTTGCTAAGTGGTCCCTCATCAAGGTTTCTTACCTTTGGGTCTCATTTGGTCTTACTTAGAGTCAAGGTCAACTTACCTCATCAAGAGAAACTATCCTCTCTTTGGAAGTGTCACCTACTCTACTACATACATACTTGGTCTTACACTTTGGACATTGCAAGTACACCTCATATTCATTTACATTTCATCCAACTCTTGGTCTTCCATACTCTTTCCATTTTTCATCTAAGTCTTACACATCTTGGTCAATACCTAGTTCATGGTTGAAACCCGTCTTCAAAAATCTAGGAGAGAAACTAAAGAGGCTCAAGAATCCACAAACATGAGTTCTTATGAGTATGACAATGAGCTCTTTTTCAATTCTGATCATACTACATTACCTGACATGGATGCTTATAGAAACATTCCAAATGTTGAGAACATGGACACTATAAACAACAATGCTACACATAATGACAATATGGACAACTTTTCAGTACATTCAGTAGATGTGGAAGAATCCATTATGAATCCCCATTTCAATCGATTGGTTGAGGAAATAATGAGGAGGGATAGACAATACTTTTTACAAATGATGGCACAAAGTGGAGCCAAGATATCTCATGATTTTGACATGTCTCAAATAATGGAAAATCAACCTTTGCAACAACCTCACTCTAACATGGATCAAAGGAGACCTAATAGTGGAGGAAATAGAGGACCACATATGGTACCTGAATCACCATTAGCTTTGCTTCAAAAACCAAAGGTCCCACATACACATGGTCAAACATATGATACTCACCTTCGCAGACCATTATGGAAGTCTTATGGAGAAAAATATGCTCAATCACATATCAATGCTAAGGATCAACCACCAAAGCAATGGGATATTCCAAGGCATGCTCAAAATTTGGACACAAGAAAACCCTGTGTCAAATTTGGGGGCAATACAATAGAACATGACATGCCTGTAGAGTATGGTATACATGCACAAAATAGATATGGTGTTCCTCAACATGAATCCATACCAAGTGGTACACATATGCAGCATCATTACAGACCTCCTCCATATGAACATGTGTATGATCAATATCATCCATATATGCAACATGCTCCTCCTCCAATGGGTACATCAAACACAGGATATGGTCCAAGAAGTCGATCTCCACCCAAGAGCAGTTTGGAACAACAAATCAGGGATTTACAAAAGAAAATGGAGGACATAAATACACCGAAGCCAACATACACAATGAGAGACATATGTCCTTATCCATTTGACAAGAGCATTCCAATGCCTCCTTTTCCTACACACTTTGTGATGCCTAAATTTGATAAGTATAGAGGAAAAGGGGATCCTAAGGCGCACATAAGACAGTTTTTCACAGCTTGCATTGAGGTAGCAGCAGAAGAGACATATTTGATGAGATTATTCCCACAAAGTTTAGGTGATCAAGCTATGGAATGGTTCTCCCAACTTCCACCTGGAATTAAGTCATGGAGTGACTTAGCAGAGGCATTTATTCAACATTTCTCCTACAACATAGAGACAGACATATCAGTCACTACTTTGTGCAATACTAAGCAAAAAGAGGGAGAATCTTTTGCATCATTTTTACAAAGATGGAGAAATCTAGCCAGCAGATGCTCTTGTGAAATTCCACAAAAACAAATGGTAGAGATGTTCACACAAAATGTTAACAAAGACATTGGTTATGACTTAAGGAAAGCTTGTTTGTCCACCTTCAAGGACGTCATTGAAAAAGGCTTAGCGACAGAAAAGGTCCTAATTGAACAAGGAGTCATTAAAATATTCAAGGAAAACAAAGATGACTTTAAAGGAAAAGACAAGCCAAGATTTTGGAATAAAAACAAGAACACAGTCAATGATGGTGTTGTTGATGCCAACACAATGCGACCCAAATTCATCTTTTCGGGATCAAGTTCTACAAACAATCAAGTGAATACTCAAACAACTTCTAGATCACGAAGGAAGTACACTCCATTGGGAGAACCACTTGAGTCAGTGTTTAAGAAGTTAGTGACAAACTAGGTAATCACAGTTCCAGATTTTCCTCCATATGAACCAAAGGTTAAACCAAATTGGTGGAATGATGATGAGTATTGTGAATTTCATAAGAGCAAGGGTCATAAGACAGGAAATTGTCAACGACTGAAGAACATCATACAAGATCTCATTGATAGAGGTGATATTGAGATTGAGGGACATTCGTCTAATCAAGAACATGAGATGTTTAAGGAACCATTCCCAAAACATGACAAGGGAAAAGCTAAAGCCACAGATGACCAAACCAACTATACCAGAGCATCTTACAATTATGATTCAACCATTAATCACATTTCAATGGACAATTATGTCTCTACCATTATCATCAAGGACAAAGCGTCTGAGAATTCTACTCAGAGACCCAGGATTGTCCTAAAAGGTGTTGGATCTTCTTCCGAACCTACCTCTGAATGTCATGTTACAACCCGTCGAGGCAAAATCACTTTGCAAGGTGCTCCAACTAAAAACATAGCCTCCTCATCAACCAAACCTGAGTATGACCTTGTAGAACAGTTAGGGAAGACACCCACGCTCATTTCAATCCTTGACCTATTACGCATATCTCCCACACATAAAGCCATTCTTGACAAAATCTTGAGAGATACTGCTGTTCCTACTGATCTAAACGTGGACCAGTTTCAAGCCATGGTGGGATACCTTTCCATTCCACATTCACTTACTTTCACGGAAGCTGATGACGCCTTTGTAAGTCAGCCACATAATGCGCCATTACACATTGAAGCCTTCATACACAAACATCGAATAAAACGAGTCCTGATAGATGGAGGAGTAGGTCTAAACATTTGCACATTAAGCACTATCACACAATTGGGATATTCTGATAAAGCTGTGAATTCTACAAACAAGATCACCATTAAGGCATATGATGATGAAGAGCGTTCATCCAAGGGTACAGTCATCTTACCTCTCAGAGTTGGGCCAGTTACAAAGGATGTGGTCTGTCAAGTCCTGGATTTAAATCTCACTTATAACATATTGCTAGGACGTCCTTGGATTCATGAAATGAGGGCAGTCCCATCCACATATCACCAATGCATTAAGTTTCCTCATAATGGAGTGGAAGTAACAGTTAACGGTGATCCTAATCCATTCATATACTGCAATAACCTGAAATCAAAGACTGAGACCATCATTCCTAGTAATCGGGAGGTTGTTCCTTCATCGACATACATTGATCCTGAGTCATTAAAACCTTCGACATCAAAACAAGGTGAGCTTAAAGGAAAGTTTCAGGACAAAGGCATGGGGGAATATACTTTCAATCAAACCATGTACTTAAGACAAGTCATGAGTTCCCCAAAAGAATATGGAAGACCACATCCTGACAAGCAAATCTCCATCATGACGCTCAAATGGGACCCTACTACCTTTCAAAGATGGGGTGAACTAGAAGAGGAAGATTTATACCAAATGCTTTTCAGGGACAATGAAGAGGAAACACAAGACCGCATCAATCTACCATGTGAGAAATATGGCAAAGGCTTCAAAATTCTACAAAAATTCGGGTATGATGGAAAAAGCCCTCTGGGGTTACGAAAGGAAGGCATCATTGAACCTTTACAACCTGAATTGACTTTCAAGAAGGAACGCTCGAAGGGACTTGGTTTCTTAACTTCCAAGGTCCACACCCAAAGGACAGAAGAAGCCTTACAAATCAAAGCTGCCAAAATTCAACAAGAGAATCGCTATTCCACAGATTCCAATGAATGGGAATGGGGTTCCGACAAGTCTTCCAGTGACTACGAGCTCACCGAGACATTCAGAGAGCCAGGTGAACCCACAGAAGAGGAGGAGTTTTATAACAAATTCAGAGTTGGTCAAGAAACAACCCATGAGGAGTCTACACAGTCCTTGTCTCAAGGTTCTAGGTTGAAATCACATAGGATGAGAACACCTGTTCCGGAATGCGCTACTAGTGATGACAATTTGGATTCGCTCGTGATCGAGACTGATGAGGAGAGTGCCATCGATGACCTCGATAATTACCTTGACATACCCGAATATAACCACATCTTCACTCTTAGCCCCGCTCTTTGAAGACATTAACGGCCTTCCCCTTGTTCACCACCAACTCATTGACTGGGATCATGAAGGACCGGCACAGTTGGATACATTCCAAAATGATAAAGCTTTTATTGACTATCTAGGCATACGAGATGATCTTCCCCTTGGAGATCATAAAGCGGGATACACCATAGAACTCAATAGCGTGGCATATTTTGGTGAGGGTGTCGGACCTTCCAGTCGCAAAAATGTGAAAATAAGAACAAATCAAGGGTCTTATGGTGAAAACCACATTGTGGCGCTATCTGACCCCAAAAAAGTAAAAAGAAAGGACGTATCTGAGGGCGAAAACCTCTCTGAGGCACCCGAAGCTGGAAGGCTCGACATTCTCCCAGCATCATATGAGGAAAAATCATCCATGTTGGTAGAGGAGACTATCAAAACAAACATCGGTACAGAAGAGGTTCCACACAACATATTCCTAGCTCAATCATTGACAGAGTCTGAAAGGTCAAAATTCATAAGTTTCTTCAAAGAGTGACAAATCAACTTCGCCTAGTCATACGCTGATATGCCTGGATTGGATCCGGATTTGGTAATGCATCATCTGACAGTCAAACCGGGGGCAAAACCAATAAAACAGAAATTAAGAAAAATGCATCCACAAGTGGCATTACTAGTCAAAGCAGAACTTGAGAAATTACTTGATGTAGGATTCGTACGCCCAATTGATTATCCTGAATGGATCTCCAACTTGGTACCTGTCAATAAACCAGATCGCAGCATCAAAATTTGCACAGATTTCAGAGACATTAACAAAGCTTGTCCAAAGGATGACTTCCCATTACCGAACATTGACTTGATTGTTGATCTCACAGCAGGTCATGAAATGCTATCATTAATGGATGGATTCTCTGGTTATAATCAGATAAGGATCGCACCCGAGGATCAACACAAAACATCATTTACTTGTCCATGGGGAACTTTCTGCTGGAATGTCATGCCTTTCGGGTTAAAGAATGCAGGTGCTACATATCAAAGAGCCATGACTACTATCTTTCATGATCTCATGCATGTAACTGTGGAAGATTATGTTGACGACCTCTTGGTCAAATCAATAGACAGAAATACACATTTGGACATACTTTCAGTTGCCTTTGATCGGTTGGAAAAATACAAAGTAAGATTAAACCCTAAGAAATGTGTCTTTGGAGTAACCTCTGGGAAGCTCCTAGGATTCATTGTATCCAAAAGAGGAATTGAAGAGGATCCAAAAAAAGTCAAAGCTATCTTGGAAATGCAACCACCAAGAAATATCAGTCAACTTCGATCCTTACAAGGCAGACTCCAGTCCATCCGAAGATTCATAGCACAACTGGCAGATAAGTGTAATCCTTTTCAACACCTGCTACATAAAAACATCAAATTCAAATGGGATGACAACTGTCAACAGGCTTTTCAGACGCTCAAAGATTATCTTCTAAATCCGCCAGTTCTGATGCCACCAGTTCCAGATCAACCACTGTTACTATACATATCAGCTACTCCAACAGCACTGGGGGCACTCTTAGTGCAACAAATCGCTGAAGGCAAGGAAAAAGCAGTATACTATATCAGTCGCACATTAGTGGGATATGAGCTAAACTACACACCAATTGAGTGCGCATGCCTCGCTGTGGTCTTTGCTTCACAGAAATTACGACATTACATGCTTACTCATAAGACAAAGTTAGTTGCAAGGATAGATCTGTTGAAATACCTTCTCAATAAGGCAACACTTACTGGGCGACTGGCCAAATGGGTAATGATGCTGAGTGAATTCGACATCGAGTATGTGGACAGAAAAGCAATTAAAGGGCAAGCCATTGCAGATCAATTAGCAGATGCTCCCATGATAGATGATGTTCCTCTAAGTTCAGAATTTCCAGATGAATCCATTTTGACAATGTCACATGCAAAGCCATGGCAACTATACTTTGATGGCTCATATACACAGCATGGGGCAGGAGCTGGCATCCTCTTTATAACTCCTCAAGGGGATTCTATACCAAAATCATACCACTTATCATTTCCTTGCACTAACAATATAGCGGAATATGAGGCATTAACAACAGGATTACGAATTGCAGTTCAATGGAAGATCCAGGAACTTTGTGTTTTTGGGGACTCCCAACTTGTTATCCGTCAAGCAACTGGTGATTACCAAACAAAAGATGAAAATTTAATGCCTTATAAACAAATGGTGGATGATCTGAAACAGCACTTTACAAAGATAGACTTTGAGCAGATACCAAGAGAGCAGAATCGCGCCGCAGATGCCATGGCTACAATTGCTTCACTGATTGATTTACCTCCAAACGAGACCCGCTATGAGTTCTTGGTGGATAACCTTTTGGTCCCTTCATATGAGATCATGCCTATTGAGATGATATGCGTTGTCGGTCCCGAATCCCAGTTATATGGTTCCATTTTCACATACCTATGAGACAATACTTTACCTCCTGATCTATCAAATAACCACTGTCGCACTTTCATTTGCCAATCCTCTCGATATGTCATTTTAGCTGATATCCTATACCGGCGAGGTCTAGATGGCACTCTTCTTAGATGTTTAGAAAGCGACGAAGCTCAGATTGCGTTACGGGAAGTGCATGAAGGGATATGTGGTCCACATGCTAGTGGTCCTACCTTGGCCAAGAAACTCATCAGGACTGGATATTACTGGCCCAATATGGAGAAAGACTCATATCAATTTGTCAAGAAATGTAAGCAATGTCAAATTCATGGAGATCTCATACATGCGCTAGCACAGGAACTTCAACCACTTGCGTCTCCTTGGCCCTTTTGTCAGTGGGGGCTCGATCTCATAGGCAAGATTCACCCTCCTTCTTCCAATGGTCATAAATTCATTATCACTGCCACAGAGTATTTTACAAAATGGATTGAAGCCGTGCCTCTCACACAAGTTACTGAAAAACAAATTGCTACATTCATCCTCAACTATATCATTTGCCAATACGGTATTCCTGTTTCCATTATCACTGATAACGGGCGTCCCTTCAAAAATCAGGATGTTCGCGAACTCTGTGACCGCTTCCATATCTCCCATTGTTTCTCCACACCATACTACCCCCAAGGTAATGGCCAAGCTGAGGCATCTAACAAAACAATCCTTAAAATCCTAAAGAAGACAGTCGACGATGCTGGTCGTAATTGGCATATTCAACTTAATCCTGCACTTTGGGCCTACCGCACAAGTGTCCGTACACCTACAGGAGCTACACCCTATTCACTAGTCTATGGTTCTGAATCCATCTTGCTTATTGAGGTCGAGCTACCCTCTTTACGGGTCTCTTTGCAAAACATCATCAGTGATGAAGACTACAGGGTCTCTTGCTTACAAGAGCTGGAACTATTGGATGAACGAAGACAAACTGCTTATAGTCATCTCAAATCTTACCAACAATGAATGAGTCGCAGTTACAATCACAAGGTCAAGCCTCGCACATTTGAGGTAGGTGACTTAGTTCTCAGAGAAAACCCCAAAAATCAGCAAGACAGAGAGAAGAAGGGCAAGTTCGAACCAAATTGGCTTGGTCCTTACATCATTACAGCAGCATATGGATCTGGTGCATATCAGCTTTCAACTACAGAAGGTGAACCTTTGGAGGATCCTATCAACAGCATGCACCTTCGCAGGTTTTACACATAGCTCTTCAGAGTATCCTAATTCAAAAAATACAAAAAAATCAGAAAATTTCAAAAATACAAAAAAAATTATAAAACAAAATAAAAAATCGTTACTTGGTGAAAACTTGGCAAACAGGCGCCTTGTGACACAAAAAACATTGAAAAATTGAAAAAAGTAAAGAGAAATAATTTCGTCCAACGGTGAAAACCACTTCGGTGGCGCCCTGGGCAAGTACCATGGTGAAAACTGGGTCACCAGCGCCATGCATAGAGACGTTGTTCCTCCCTCCTTCAGGATTCACTTTCATCCTTTCACTTTGCACACACTCACAACCAATTCGTTAATAATAAACTTACCCATTCCCATCATGGCCTGTTATTGATCTACCCAAGATTGGTTAGCCATTCATAATAAACCTCCCTTTTCACTCCCTTTCCACCCATAATAAATCAGATCCTATCTGTGGCTAAGGCAAATCCTACGTCTAGTAATGGGTGTGGAACTGAGAACATCACATGTTTCGAGGAGTACAATTTCTTCTAGCTTCCTTCAATCTATCCGCGCACAATCTGCAATAAAGCAACATTTGCATCACAGATCCGCAATAAAGTTTCATCTTCTCCGCAATAAAGTATCAGTTTCATAGATTCAGTTAATTTCAGATGAGACAACAGCAACAATGGGCTTCAAAAAAATCAAATCTTTCAACAGACTCAGACGACATTATGGTTCAGTGCTATCTATCCATTTTGTGAAAGTAAACATTGTGACCACAATCAAACAAGACTTATACAAGTGACAAGAGACACTAAACTTGAGGACTACAGTGGATTTTGGTGTCGAGTCTTGGTTTTCTTTTGATTTTATCTTTTTGGTGACATGTCTTTTAGCTTTTCTAGGATGTCTCTGACTAGAGATTCTATCTCCAGGATGTCTTTGACTAGAAAGGCGAGGATGGGGTATCGTCACCTATTTGTATTTTCTGTCTGTGGATTGTCTCTTAGTAATGCTATGACTTGTCCAAGGATATGAGGACACTGTGAGTCTAGTAGGAATTGGGGCATTCCTTGTTTGTGACTGTCTTATCTCCATGCAAACAGGTACAATGACTTTCTGGGTCAAACATATGCCTCGATTGTCATATCTACTTGCCATAATAAAGCTCAATGATGATAACGCACAAGAAGCTCTTTCACTTTCATATCTTCTGTCTTTCATCCCCCCTTTTTCTTGATTGACTTCCATCGTCCTTCTCGAGTCCGCATAGCCTGCTATCACATGACTGAGTATAATGACACACCAAAAACATTTGCATTTCATGTAGTTGCACCTACATTACCACATATAAGCATTTCATACATACATATAGATATCACAACTGCATCACATCCTGCACACAACACCTATTAGCACAATTTATATTTGCATTATCATATTCATCTGCATTACATACATTCACATTTGCATCATGCATAACATTTTAAAACATAAAAAAACAAAAATATTGCATTACATCATATACATATTTGCATCCATCTCATAAATAAGCATCACATAAGAACATCTCATCACATAGGTACACATGCATATAGCTGCCGCAAAGATGAATTATCTCATATATATATATATAAAGTGTCATGATACAATGATGTCAAAATCATATGGCTACAATCATCCGCAGGTGTCTACATCATTATACAAAATGGTACAAAATTGATACAGAGGAACTCACTGATCACTCCTACCAACACTATTGGTAGTGCTAATCCTATCCATGTCATGGTATCCCATGCCACGTGTCCCACCCTCATCTCCAGTCTTGGATCCTAGAACACTCGTCTAAGGGCATCCCTGTCTCCATCTCGATCGTACGGGATCAGCTCCCCATCAATCGGTATCCGCATAATCCTATATACATCCTCCAGGGTGACTGTCATCTCACCCATTGGCAAATGAAACGTGCACGTCTCAGAGTGCCATCTCTCAGCCAGCGCAGTCAGCAAACCCATGTTTTCCCGAAACTCAGGCACATACAGCACATGTCTCAAACCCATCTCCTCGATGGCAGCTCTGTCCTCGAGCGACAACTCAAGTCACAACCTCTGCGTCGACGGGAATCTCTCCCGTGACTCTAGCATCGGCAAATACTCCTGCAGTCAAACAACTCAATCATGTCAGTTATAGTGGCATTCACTGTTTATCACAAAATGCTACCTTTTTAGCTAAATGCATATTGCTATCTATCCTAGTGACACTCACTGTTCATCACAAAGTGTTGCTATTTATCCTAGTGGTACTCCCTGTTAATCACAAAGTACTACGTGTGTGACACTCCCTGTTCATCACAAAGTGTTACTCACATTTGCACTCTCTGTTCATCACAAAGTGCTGCTCATACTCTAGTACTCCCTGTTCATCACAAAGTACTCTTGGTACTCACTGTTCATCACAAAGTGCCTTGATCTATCCTAGTCTTCCTAGAGGACCTGCTTGAGTGTATCCCCTCAGCAGCTTATCCAATCGACAGCATATGTTCATCACAGAACTGCCGATTTGACCTAGAAGATGCAAATTCATACTTTTCCAACGCATACGCGCTTACATGACATAAACGCGCTCAAAGACTGCATAGACGCGCTTGAAAAACACAGACGCGCCTAGCGAACACAAACGTGCCTATGCTCTTCATAGACGTGCCTGGACGTTTTTTGACACTTTTTGGACCCTAGTCTAAGCGCATTTATTACCCTATTCGACATGCATTAATGACAAAATTAAATGCGTCAAAGTACGAGGAGGTTTGGTGGTAGTTACCGGCTCTCCTGCCTCTGCTGGCCTCTGAAATCGGCGAACGCAGTTGAATCTGTGAATGAAAGCCATTGCTGCTGATTGCTCCTGCTCTATTTTCGCTTTGCAATATGCTCTTATGAATGTGTAGATGACAATGAGGATGTATTTTCCCCCGTGGTCTATCTTATAGACTACCCCTAGCCCTCGCCTTCGTTTCCCGAGTCAGTCTTCTTTATCCCGTGACTTTGTCACTTTATCCGGTCAGTCCATTCTAGCCTTTCTTTCTTATCGAGAGATTGTCTGCGATCTTCTCAGACATCTTCATCCAATCTCTCGAGGGGGCATATCATTCCCATCTTGGGGCAACTCGGTATCAGTTCATATTATCTTCTTTGAAACAACGCAACAAGCCGCATTGTCTCAAAGAGGGGCAAAATGTAGACACCTAAAATTGTCCAGTCTAATTAAATAAATATTTTATTTATTTAATTTTCTAAGCCTAATTCTTCTATTAATTAAATAAATCTTTATTTATTTAATTAATTCATTTATCCTCTTCTAGCCTTATTTCTTATTTAAATAAAGACATTTATTCATTTAAATTATCCTTTTTCCTAAATTAAATAAATATCTTATTTATTTAATTATCCTACTTCTTCTATTAATTAAATAAATCTTTATTTATTTAATTAATTCATTAGCCTTTTCTACCCATGACACATGTCATTCATCTCTTAATTCATACACTACCTACCCCTTTCATTATTTTATTATTTCTTTTACCTACCCTCTAATCATAGCCGACCTCCTTTTACACTTCTCAATCTTATCCCTCCATTTCACATAGTGTCTTCTATATAAGGAGATGCTTCCCTCATTATCAAACCCTAACCACTGGATCAATTGACTACTTGGCATATACGATCCTACTTGCAACCACATTCCGTTCTTTGTTGAGCTCTTGTGCACATAAAATCTGAGAGCAAATATATCAAGCAAGATCAATGGAGATAGGAAGAATGGAGATCAAAACCCTATTGGACATGTGATGGTATAATCTTTGTGATTTCATGTGATTTGCATTGTCTTAGGTAATCTTCATATGTTATGGTGGATCTTTATTGATTGTTAGGCTAGGGTTTTGTGGTTGAATTCATTTAGCCTTTCAATATTGTTATTATTGTTATCCATTTTCACCATATACAATTTTAAATAAAAATCCTATTTTCCCTCACCCACCAAATCCACTTGCATTCCTAAACCCCCTTCTAGATTCTTCTAACCCCTTCCTAATTAGCTTAATCCATCCCCTAATTATTGTCACATTCCTAAGCAATTTCGAGTCACTTCTCAAAGACTTCAAAGTCTTTGAAAAACATTTAATGCTTTGTGTGTTCAACAATTTAACCTCCAAAGTCTTCCAAAACCACTAATGACTCTTACATGACCATTTATGGCTCTTACATAACCATTTATGGTTATTTCAACTTGCACTCGTGTCTCCTCAAACATTTATCGCTTTGACCATGGTTATCCCTTTTGCCTTTGCACAAGAGTTTATCCATTGGATAAAAGCTTTATTCTTTGAATAAAGAATTTATTCATTCAACTAACGTTGACCTTGACTCCCAAGTTAACTCTCAGGTCATGTCGAGCATTTAATGCTTATTCCCTCTCCTCTCAATCTATCTCACATTGACACTTGTCAACCAGGGATTGGGTTGAAAGCCCTCACATGGATCTCAAATCATTCAATTCCGACCCTTGTTGAGATTACTCAATCTCAACCATCCATTGCTCCATTTTACCTATAAATAGAGCTCACATTTCTCATTTTCAAATCCTCAAGCATTTAACATTCATAGTCATAATCCTTAAAACTTGTATGCATTTAAGCTATAGTGAATTCTAGAGAGCATTTAGCATAATCAACTCATATAATTGTTATTTTGGCCTAAAATAAATCATTTTAGCATTATAGCATCTAATATTTGCTTTTATCTACATTTGCATAGCATTTAGAGTAATCATCTACAATCTTGAACCTCCATAAGCATCCATAGTGCAAAAAGCTGCTGAGAGCTACACTAATTTGGAACTTGGAGAGGAGAGGAACAAAGGAGAAGGAGCTAAGAACATGTTAAGAGGCATTTGGAGATGCCTTCTTATATTTGTTTCATTTGTTAAATATGTTAGCATGATCTTAGTATCTCTTTTGATATGCCTGCTTAGGTTAATCTTTGGTTGAATAACACTAACCTTAACCCTTGTTTCTTGTTGTTTGTATGTGTTATAATACCACAGGTTTTAATCTAACTTGTCAGTTTTGCAGAGCATCAGTATGTATTGTCAGTAAGTTGGTTTGATGGAAAATGTGTTATAGATACTAATGTATCATAAGATATTTGAGAGAATGTGTGCCTAAACAAATTGATTAGTGATGTAGAAGACAATCAAGAGTCTTATCTATTGATAGCATATCAGCCCAGAGTTCATGGTATGTATGGATTCTCTTGGTATATAACCTATGTTCATGATGAAGACACTTTTGGTATCATGCTTGGGAGATGACTTGATATTAGTTTTAGTTCATTTTCAAAACTAACAGTTTGAAGAAAAATATCTTGTGTTGTGATATTAAGTTTATCTTATGATTGCGGGTTAGTGTTTTTCTCCACATTTTATTGCATTTGCACCTTTGAGTTGTGTGGTTATAGATTTAAGCTTGCTGATGTATTATGTATGCACTATAAAGATCTCAATAGATTACATTAGCTACAAAAAAAGTTAAGTGTTTGATTTTTTGGTTCCAATTTGATAGATAAATAGTTTCAAGACAGTCGGAAGAATGTTCCGCATTCTCCCGCATTAATAAATATGCTTGTGTGGATTTGAGGACATGATAAGGATGATATTATGGATTAGTGACATTAATTTAAAGTCTATTGGTGCCTTGGTGGATGATTCTTTGCATACTATTGTTGCATAGTCTATTAGATCTATACAACGATTACCAGTTAGGTAAGATATTTTATTTGTATTAGCAGTGGGTATCTTGTCACTTCAGGAGATGATTGGAGAATGGACCTTGTATATCGGTCACATGTCTTGTTTGGTTGTCCACATTATGCCTTGGATATAAGGTTGTGTTGGAATCAATATTTGGTAAACAGGTTTGATGTTTGAAGCCAACTATGTGTATTTTGTTGATTGTAGTGGCTCTTGACCTATTCTACATGTGTTGGAGAGTTATTGGAGAATTGTTATCATTTGTTAAGACTAACTATGATATTGGGTTGATCCACAACCCATTTTGTTGATGATGTATCATTCTTGAGGTCGACTTGTGACTTGTCACAAGTTTCATTTATTAGGTCCTATTGAGCCAGCCTACTTGATATATTTGGATGTTGTGAAGGGTATATATGAAGGAAAAATCATTGTGAATAGTAGGGAGTGTGAATATAGTTACAAATATGTGTATCTGTGCTAGAGGTGTGAGAATTGATGTGAAGTTTATGAAGTGTGCAAAGTCAATATGATAGATTTAGATGTGTGCTACAAAGAGGACTGTGCTATCAACATTTGAGATGATTCTTCTACAGTAGTTCACCTAATATGATGCATTGTAATAGTCTGACATTGTATCTTGCCCTGAAAAAGTGATCTTTAGTATGCAAGTCTTTGTATCTTTCCCTAGGGAAGTGCACCATAGCTTGCAAGTCTAGGTGGCAATAAGCCTCCTTGGCGATAAGCCTAAAACAAACATTGTAATACTTGTTTCATGTATTATGAGTTGATCCTCACCACGGTTTTACCCTCATTGGGGTTTCCACGTAAAATCTTGGTGCCCTTGTGTGATGAATGCTTAGTGTTGTTCTTTATTTCTATTTAAACTTTGGTGTGTGTTGAACAAGAAGGTCGAAGAAAAATAGAGATGTGAATTTAAATTTGGATTTGAGATAGAAATTAGTTTATTAAAGCTTAGATTTTAGATAGATTTAGATAGTGAAATGAGATTGGGTTGGATTGGAGGTGGACAGGGTTTATTAAAATCAAATTAGGTAAATAAGAAAAAATTAAGACCTTATAATTGATTCATTTGATTGAATTTTATTATACTCGAGATAGGCTAAGTTCCTAAGCATGAGTTGGTTTTGATAACAATGCTTAGGATATATCAAGTTCTTAAGAAGTTTAATTTGGATTTGGATTTGATTTAACCTTTTGATATTTTCAAATTTCATCCATACACTTGAAACAAAAAAAGTGTTTTATAAAAGCAAAAACTGGTCATACGGAGCCAAAAATCTATTGCTCACAAAAACATTATTAATCTTCTTTTTCAATTTTAGAAACATAATTAAGTACATGAAGGGTGTGAATGCAAGAAAATTGTTGCTTCAATGCCTCTATACATTTCTTGTCACTTTTCCCACACCAAAAATGCGGTAGTAATAACATTAAGAAAGTACGATAACTATTGTAGTGAGGTTGAAGAGATAGGTCACTTAGAAATGGACATTTTAAAACACTTCAATAAAAAACATACTGATGTGACATCGTATTTGATGATGTGAATTTAAAATCTTAACTATAACGAAAAATCTTGTTAAATAAACTACTATAAAAATTTGAAAATGATTCAAAATTATCACATGATTTTGAAATGCCGAAAATTAGAATACTCAACAACTGAATTCCCTCCCAGATGATTTGGCTGAGTACCTTTCTTCTTTAAAAACATAATGTAAGAAGGTGAAGGGTATGAAAACAAGAAAATTTTGCTGGCAAGCTTAAAAGAGAATGGTACTCTGGCTTGGCTGAGTACCTTTCTTCTTTAAAAACATAATGTAAGGAGGTGAAGGGTATGAAAACAAGAAAATTTTGCTGGCAAGCTTAAAAGAGAATGGTACTCTGGCTTCATTGACTATGTACGCTCTTTGTCACCATGAAAACACAGTTGTAATAACATGAAGAAAGTGTAATCACTATTACTGTCATGGTGAAGGGACTATCGCATTTTACTCAATTTTTCTCAGTACGCTCTTTGTGGGTTGCCCCACACCATGAAAACACAGTTGTAATAGCTCGATGAAAGTATAATCATTATTACTGCCATATCATTCATGGTGAAGGGACTGATCAATGTAAAATGTCCTCTAGAGACTATACACACGAACTCCCTTCCCATTTTGCTCAGTTTTTCTCAGTACCATTGCTGCGGAATTATCGCCACCCTTTATGTCACTGGTTGCACTGGCACTGTCCATCTATTTAGATTTGTGAAAAGTGTGCATTTTTCAATTCTACATTTTTCTTTCATTTTGATATCATGTAGGTAATCGACATGAATCATGTATGTCAAAAATAACGAAGACATTAATGAAATAAGTAAAAATGTTGGATTTACATATTATAGGAGGTTGTTTTCTGTCTTCTTCATGATTTTGGTTGTGCCATATTTTCATACCTACAAATTAGATCATTAGTGATACTAGAAAGAGAAGTGTTAGTATCATCAAAGCATAATCATCATATTTTACATTTTTATGAAAGTAAAATAATGAAACACATATAAAGATAAAGGAATGTATAATTTGAGTTTAAAAATGGAGTCATGTACATGTGGTCAAGTTGGCTCCCACGAAATCATATTATAAGTTTGTGTAAGATCTACACAATGGAGTCATGTTAACCATTGCATAATGTAGGACGCATTAAGAAATCATTGGTCCATAAACTAGAGTTAATATTCCATGTCATTTCTCACTAACTATGGATGCTAACTATGAGAACTGATCCCATGCATTTGAAGATGCAATCCTTTTCAGTTCAACCTTTTATGTTGTAGTGAGCATTCCAGGAGCGAGTCGTTCCTTTGTATCTTTGCAGTGAGCAGTTTGGCAGTGAGTTGCTTTTGTAATCTGGCAATGAGACACCCCTGTTGTAAACACCATATAACAAGTTATATTCTCTTGAGAGTTAACACTCTCCATGGTTTTTCCCATTTGGGTTTTCTACGTATAAAATCTGGTGTTTGTTTTGTGGTTGTGTTCTTTATGTTTATTCTACATTTTCTATTTCATATATGTTAAGTTTGTTGAATGGAGTTTGATATCTCTATGGAAGATTAAGGTTAGAAGAAATTTTTTAAATCCGTGGGAATACTGATTCACCCCCCCTCTTAGTATTCCAGTTCTTTCAACACAGTCAACATAGTTTAGTTCCACACTTACAAAATATCTTCAAATCCTTCAAAACTACGTACATTGGTTTCCAACACCCTATATGAGAACATAGAAAGAACACATTATAACTCAACCTTACATATGTTTATAAAACTCCCACAATTATCCTTTCCTAGAAAAGGAGAAACAAGGTTATAATCATTACTAGAAATTGTAGAAAATATTCACTTTCATTACATCAGTATTCACAAAACCATACAAATGCCCCCTTTTAGAATTAATAATTTCATCACTAGACAAATGCTCTAATATCTATAATAGTCCCCTAAATTCACACTTCCTTGATATTCTTTAGATGAATGCAATAAAATCGTCAATATTGTGGAATATCTACTTGGTTGTGAAAGTATTATCCATGAGGAGTGTGAAGTTCTTTGACACCTTCTTAACAAATAACAATAAAATTTGACCTCTCAACCATGTGTTAAGATTTAATTTCTAGATAACACCTCCCCACTTAGTAGGATTTTGGTCACTCCAAAGCTTATGAACTCATAAGTTGAGAAAATTTATTCTCCATATTTGCTTTAGGATGATATTTTTTCATTGTGTAAAATATCCTTTCATTATTATTATCATTATTTTAGTCTCTTATACTCCCTACGAGTCCTTTCCTAAAGCATAATGTATCCCTCCAACTTATTTTAATTGTGTGGATCAAGATTATCAATATGAGGAAACAACAAACCTTTCTCTTCTACAAGCATCAAAGGTTCATGCAATTGAATGTTATCAACATTAACTACCTAAGTCTTCATGTATGGAGTCAGATCAAAATAAAACAAATTCTCTCACTTAATCCAAAATTTAATATGAGTACCTAGTATATTAAGGTATTGATACTCCTTTCTTTCCCTTATAGTGTATCTTTACTTAGATACACTAAATCTTTCTCTTCAACCTTGAAATTACGCTCAATCCAATGTTGACCATACCTTTTTTACTACTATTTTTTAATTCTTTCAACTTGTCTTGAATTTTCTAACATAGATTAGTTTAACTCTCTCAATGAACTTCTCATCTTCATGAACTTTTGAGTCCACATGCTATTCATCCTTATGTTTGTCTAGATTGAGGTTGCCACTCTACTTCTAACTCCCCAAGAATCCTATGCACCATTTTATCTTTATGGAGCTCATTGCTACATAGATTGAGGATGCCAACTTGTTCTAATACCAGTTTCTTAACAACCTTTAAAACACATGCACCATTTTTAGCATTCTACATCGTTACATGATGGCTAAACTAGTTACAACCTCATGACTTGTACATTTTTTGTTTCTTTCATTTGAAAGATGATACAAAATGTAAGAAAAAAAATTGATTATTTTTTTCATATTTCGTATAAGTGCTACTAATATTTTATCATAGGAACATGTGTAGGTTGGGTGATGTAGCTTCACTACTTGAGAAAAGACATGGGCATCATCTATTGTGCATCATAATTTTTCTTCTTAATTCAAACAAACTTCTTTACTTTACCATTTATGATGCATCTAGGACACATGCATACCATAGTGGAGCCAAAATGTAAACATGACCAACACATAGTTCATTCTTTTCCCACTATTTTTTACACTCACCTTGACCTGTAATAAAAATGTTATTTT
The DNA here is from genome assembly GCF_030272615.1 of Cryptomeria japonica. NCBI lineage: Eukaryota > Viridiplantae > Streptophyta > Pinopsida > Cupressales > Cupressaceae > Cryptomeria > Cryptomeria japonica. Next base: position 53,983,108 of record NC_081410.1, on the reverse strand, counting down.
AGTATTGAATTCTACCTATTTTTGTGTAAGCTAACAAAAGCCAACAAATTCATCAACTTTAGTCATTCTAGGCTCAATGTTCTAGCTCCATCCTAATTCATACTAGTTTTCTCATCCTAGCCTTAATTGTGTGCATGATATTTTCCCTTGGACAAAACTATGATTATTATCATATTTATTTAATTAAAACTCACCTTTTACTAATACCAACAAACCCTTTCTTTTGGTATTGAAAATTCCTACCATCCATGCCACGCCATTATAATAGTTAATTAGAGCATAAACTTAGTCATATATATGCATTAAGTATGTGAGCACATAGTTACAATCTAGTTAACTAGAGTGTGTGTAAGTTCACTCTTATAAAACTCAAAGTTACCAAAAAAGCACATCAATATTGGCAAGTGTTGTCACAAAATTTTGTACCCTTGTTGAGCTATCAACTCAATAACCTCATAAAACATGGAAACAACCCTGAAGTGAGGGACCTTGTGCAAGGGGGTTGAATCTCTAAAGAATATCAAATTACTTTCCAATCGAAATGCAAGTGTTTAACTAGCCCAACACTTCAACTTCAACTTCTAAACCTACTCTAACAAATTTGCAAGGAGAAAGGGAGAAGGAAAATGCAGAAATGTAAAGAGGTGATGCACCAAGATGAGGAAATATATCTCTTTCTCTACCCTGAAATGACATAGGGAACTAATTAAAACACCAATAATATGCACAAACTTCAATTGCATTGATATTTAGGCGTGAATATGGAGGTTAGGGTTTGTAGACATTTAGAGGAAAGAAATGTTTTCACAATCAACACTCATAAACCAATTTAACACATCATACACATGAGGAAAAACATGAAATACATACTAGTATGAAGGTAAGAAGCATACATGACATATACGAATTGAAGAGAGGCAATAATAGTAATCTTAATTTATTCAAAAGCTGAAGGTCAAACTTATAGTCATGGAGAAGAAAGAAAATTACAAGTCCTTGAGAGAAATGATTAAGAAAGAGAAGAAATAAAGGTTTGGAACAAGGATAAACGTAATTGTTTCCCAACGAAATTGAACCCTTACGAATGAGGCTTAACAACCTATATATAACCATCCAGTTACTGAGAAGAGCCCACGTGAAAGAGTGAAACCTTAAATTTTGAGCGAATATTGAGTGTGTAGGAGATTTCTAGTCCAAAGAGACATGGAGGTGGTGAGATCTAACTAATAATGCATGTTGAGAGTCTACACCATGCCTTGACAAGGTGATTATATGAAAACACATGCATCTTGAAGGTGAATCTCTTGAAAATCAACATATAAAGTGTGTAGATCTAACATGGAAGTTGTATGGAAGCCAACAAGTAGCTATGAATAATCATGACCTTGAATCCACTTGATGGCAACCTACAAAATGCATTGGATGCACCCCTATAGCTCTACAAATCAAAATGGATAAGTTGTAGGAGTTGGTGGAGCATTTATGGCTATGAATATTGGTAATGCCAATTGGAAGTAGATTTGGGCATTAAGGATTGGGCATCATCCCTAAGGGGAGCATCATTATAAAAAACAAGTCGCAATGGGAACCCAAAAGTCTAGAAGTTAAAGATAAAAAAGGAGGCAAGAAGACAAATCAATGATCAAGCATCAGACTTAATTGATACCTTTCCAAAGTTGGAATGGTTATCAAGGAAGGCTGACCCCCGACCCCCAAAACGTAGTGTCAAAGAGGTGAAAGAGGATTAGGGAATCGGGCTTTAGGGATGTGAGTTAACAACTTCCGAAGTGGAAGGGTGAACTAGCACCACTAACCCCTGATGGCTGAAGGAGAATAAAAAGGATGGTGAAAGATTGAGGTTTGGGGATAATCCTCACCCTTTCCCTAAGGAAATTGTCAAAGTCGCCCCCAAATAATGATGCCTAGGAGGAAAGAGAAAAGAAGGAGGTGGGGGTTGGGCTTATGGGGGTCAATGCTAAAGTTGACCTTTTTGAGAAAGGTTAACATGAATCCAAATCCTTGAATCTTGATGAAAAAAAAGGGAAAAATATATCAAACTTCAGGGGTCAAGGTTATTAGGTGACATGACATTTTATATCTTAATGGGAAATGTCAAAAGGAACCCCAATCCTTGAAGTGAAAAACACTTAAGTTAAAGGGAGAAAGGAAAGCAGGGAGCATGATAATAGATTTCAAGGCTACTGAGAGTGAAATGAAAGGATGAAAGGGGAAGGCTTGAAGCCTAATTTGTGATTGGAGAACACTTAGGCACTTTCTTGATATTCTGACTTTGACATCTGATCAATTAGGGTAGAACTGGTCCATGGAACATATCTCTGATTGGTTCTCACTAATGGACTAGGGGCTAATAAAATGATAGCATTTTGGCGATCTCTATGGGATGCTTGTCTGCTAAGCATATAATTTAGGATCCTTGAGAATCCATTGGGCACTGAGTCACTAAGAGGACCCACTAAAACTTGTGCATAAAATAAATGTACATCCCCTTAAGGAGAAGGAAACATGTACAAAAGCACTTCTTGAATAGGAGAGCATCTAATATAATATTTACATGATCATCAAACCCCCTTTAGAAGCCATCTTTGAGATGGATCTCATTCCTGGGATTGGAAAAAATTCACCATTAGTCCTAGAAAGATGAAATTCATGATTAGCTTTCTTGCAACTAGTTATGACATAAGGACAACTCCACATAGAATTAAACTCATAATATCACCCTTATTTGGCTCTATCTACATCACAATTGAGAACCAAATCTCCTTCTTTGAAGATCTTGTTGGTATCTTTCTTGCCAAAATATCTTTTGACCTTCTCTTGGTGAACCTCAAGTGTATGCATAGCCTAATTTTTTACTTCTTCTAGCTCCATTAGTGCAACTAGCCTTATTGTCATAATATCATTCTTGTAACAATTCTAATTGATGTGCTAATTCAAGAGAGGGTAAATCCAAGGAAAGTAGAAACCTTGTTTCCTTTCCATATACTAACACGAAAGGGGAGCTAGCAATTCCCCCCTTGGGTGTGATTCTACTAACCCATAAGGTTGTCTTTAACTTAGTATGCCAAGACCTATGATTATCTTCAATTTCTCTTTTGATTACCCTTATGAGGTTCTTGTTGGAGGACAAAGCAATTACCCTAGGGGCAGTAGTTTGATGATGTTTTTAGGTATATACTATGCCTACCTACCCAAGAACTAATTTGGTCTCCAACAAATGCCTTGAAATTGTCTGATATGATGGTAGAAGGGACACCAAATCTAGTTACAATTCCATCAAGGAATTCCAACACTGAATTCTTTGTGGCATCCTTCAATGCAACTACTTCTATTCACCTAGTGAAGTAGTCTATAGTTGTCAAGATCCACTTATGACCAACACTAGAACCTATGGATTTATCATGGCAAAAAATTCTAAAGCCCATTGTGTGAATGGTTAGTCTACTTGAATAAGATGAAGAGGAAGGGCAACTAACCTTTGTTGTCTTGAGAGTAAAGCACCTTTTTTGTAGTTCTTTACCCATCTATAAGAGCCATTGAGTAAGGTTGGCCAATAAGAACTAGCCCTTGTTAACCTTGATTGTTGTGGTCCTTGGAGATAAATAGCCACTACAAGAGCCATCATGAAATTCCTCTAATAATCTACTAACTTGATTTTTCTCTATGCACCTTAGTAAGACCCGCTTACAGTCTTTCTTGAAAAGTATGCCATCCACTAAGATATAGGGGATGGAATGCAACCTAAAATGTATTATTTTGGTCCTATATAGACTTAGACGATATCTACCTTCTATCAAGAAGGTAGTTATGTCACCCAATAGATTTGAATGCCATTTTGGTTGTTTGATCTTCTTGTAGACATGAGCATCCTCAGAAGGAGTCTCAAAAGATGAGACAAGATGTTCACACAAACCCTTGCCTCTTACAATCTTGGTGATCTTGATCTTGATGTCACATTTAATTTTTATTAAATCCATCTAGCCCTCTTCTCATCGATATCCTTGTTCAAAGGAAGTCCTTGATGTTTGCATGTGGGGCTACTAGCTGGATGTTATTGTTTCACAACATATGTCTTAATTTATTCAATGCTATAACAACCACAAGGACTTTCTTTCATATATAATTGTACTTGAGCTCATATTCTTTTAATATCTCATTGAAGAAAGAAATAGACCACTCCAAATTATCAATGTTCAATTATGTTAAAACAATTGAGATGCTTGATTCTCCTCCAAATTTACATAGGATGAAATCTCTTTCATAGTTAGGATTGACAAGAGTGGGCTCTTGAGCAATTACTTTCTTGATCTCTTCAAAACTAGCCTTTCCTTCCTTGGTCCAACTGAATGCTAAGTTCTTCTTCAACATGGAGGTGAGAGGTTCTACCATAGTAACAAGATTGGAAATGAAACTCCTTGCAAAGTTTATCCCACCAAGGAAACTTTGTAGTCCTTTGTTGGCCACTGAACTGGGGAAGAAGAATAGAACTTTCTAGATTAATTCTTTAAATTTTCTATGTTATCGTGAATTACTATGTTTTTATTGAAGCAACTATTTTAAGAAATTGAAATCAATTATTAAATGTTTACATACAAGATAATTTATTTTTGTGTTGTTCAAATGTTATTTGTATTGTTCAATGTTATGTGCATTATTTGATGTATTTGTAGTGTATTGAAGCATGATGTTCTATTAAAAAACAATTAGTAAGTAGTTTTACCTTAGGAAATTCATTCATTAAAAATGTTTTGGATAATCTAGTAGCCTAAAATTTCATTCTCAAAATAGTCAAAAATGAAAAATTTGTTTCACTTTTTTAATACTTTTGAATGATTTTTATAGTTTAAATTTTTAATGCTTTCCTAGTTTATGATTTCAAACATCTTCCTACTATAGATTCAAAATGTTTCTATGTTTTGGATTTTGTTCATGCATAAACATTCCTTTTATTCAATATCATTAAAAATAATCAATGGAATGATACATTTGATTTCCTATTGCATACAACCATCGAACACCACATGGATTGGCAACACATTAAAGTACAAGATTTGGCAATGCTTCACCACTTCATATTTTTTATTTACACCTATAAGTGAGTTTAATCTCCTAATTTACAATAACCTATCTTAGTTTCCCTCAACTCCAAAGCATTTACCATGCTAACAATTAATGCATTCCTACAAAATGTTTGATTTGCTTTCACTATAAGTGTGCCAAGAACCATGTTTTAACCTTTGTATATCATGGACTAAATTGAAGGAATTAACAAGTTAGGGTAGGAAGTTGAATAATAATGGGGGCCTCCTTTAATTGTCATTTTAAAAATATTTTAAAACTATTGTATATAACAAATTCTCTTAAGAGACCTAAGAGAAATATATTGTTTATTTTAATGCAATATATATATATTGGATTCTAAAGAGCCTAGTAATGTTTCAAGTTTACACACATAGTTAGATGCCAAATCTAACTATAATAACCTATCTTGGTTTCCTTAATCTTAAAACTATTTGACCATGCCATCAATGAATACATTCTTCCAAAATGTTTCATTCAAATTTTGTGTACTTGGGTATTAGGGCCAAAATTTTAGAGAGAGACAGAGATGTAGAGAGGGAAAATTTGATAAATAGATGGAAGAATAGATAAATAGATAGAATGCAAGATAAGCCATTCATCATACACATTAATTACCTTTCATATATAGCATTATAAATAAACTAGTAATATTTCACACAAGAACTGATAAAGATTAATTAAATTTTATTACTTTCATTGTCAATATATATAAATATAATATAAAGAGTTAAAGCATTAATAACCATGCTCAAGCTTGGGTATTATTCAAACCACTAAAGCCATTTAAGTTATAAACATGTACAAGATATTCTTTATATTCATCTCAATAAGGCCGTGAAGGCATACATAAATGTCATACAATGCTATGAGGCCAATATTATCTTTTTGACTATAAAATATCATCAAATATAATTATACAAATTCTTATGAATGAGTCATATAGGCATTAAAATATCTTCCTCTATATGAAATAGGATATTGCTAAAATTTTGACATCTTTTTCTAACCAAAAGTGGATTTCAAAGTTGTGAATCAATTCTTCCTTCTATTATTTTGATTTCCTACACTCTCTACTATATTATATACTTTAATGTGTCTATATAATTAATAAAATCAGATTGTATAACAAACTCTATAACTAAATAATATTATTTTAAGATGATATAAAAATAACACTTACAAGATAAATTAATAGTTTAGCTATTCTTTCTTCACATCAAGAGAGGCATGTGTTCATACTAGGGTTCTCACTTCAATTTATAGTATAATATAGAAGTAGTATAAATTGGTTATTTAAAAATACCTTTCGATGATTGGAAAGAGAATAGTCAAGAGAGGTAATGTTTGGATTCTTAGAGGGGGAATATTATCTTATAGAAGATGGAGCTCAAGGAGTGGGGCTGGAGTTGAGCAAAGATGGAGATATAAGGATTAGGGTTTTTAGATGTCACAATCTCTAATCATGCGACCTTCCTTATTGGGGAAACATGTATTTGGTTTGTTAAGATAGACCATGGTTTCAATTAACTATTAAGAACCATGGTTTGATTCCACGCAAGTCCTAGTTTGAATACAAAGGCTTACAAATTTATCAAGTCTATGTTTGCACTATGTCACCCTTCAAAAAACACTACAGTGTCATTGAAGAATATATATTCAAGGCTAAATTCATGAAGGGTAACTCTATTGACATGGGATATTTAGACAAAGAAGCATGCCCTTTAGAGTTTCATGCTTATGAGCAAAACTCTTATCCAAAAAATACCCAAGTCTTATATTACAAAATAACCTGGGCAGGTTTAGGGTAGAGGAAAGTATATAGTATATACAACCAAGTTTATCAAGATAACCTAAGCCTTGAAGGAAAAATAAGATGCAATTACATACTATAGTATTAAATAACTTCAATGACATAATCTAGAAGTTGAAAATCAAGGGATTTGCCTTGTCCAATTTTTTTCCCAAATGAGAGCTTATTCATTAATTGTTTGGACTCGGTGTTGTATTCCTTGCAAATCCTAATCTAGTAGTGTAATTATTTAATATTTCTAATGTGATATTTGGTGACCCTTATTGAGTGGGGTGCCACCCTTGAAAGGAATCTCAAGATATCTTGTAAGATACGTCTCACCAATTGGAATTCATATTACGATGGTTGTTAGAGAGCATTGAATTTGGATGATGCAAAGTTGACTATGTGAAGCAACTCTTGTCTACTATGTTTAGCATGTGTAAGAGGTTTGGATATACCCACATCCAAAGTACTTGGTTTGACCATTTGACCACCTTGTTTATAGTGGTTAAGATTGTTTGTTTGGAGTTATATTCTATTGTAGGAAGGTGCATTTACGTAGAAGGGTGAAAACTTGGACTAGTTGGTACTACACATGACTTGGCTCAAGTTTTGAGAAACCACTTTATGGTTTCTTGGATGTCTTTGGTTTATATATTGGATGCTTGTGAGATAGAGTTTGGATGGTGATTTTTTAGCAAGGTTGTGATGTTAGATTGATTCTAGAAGATAGAGTTAAAGATCTCTTGTTGATACTACTATTTTGTATTGTAATCTTCTTTCTAGATAATATAACCAGAGTGTGCTTTAGAAGTTGGATTTTCTCAAGGTTTATATTGTGTTATTTGTTGTTACTTTGCTGATTTTTTCTAGAGTCCTATAATTAGTATAGATTCTCTCATAGTGTTAATTATTTCCTTTTAGGCCAATCCATGCATCACATTGAAGATGTCAAAGTTAATGCCACTATCTTTCATAGTCAATTATTTTCTTCCCCTACATGTTTAGATATGGTGGAGTATGCTGAGCTAAAACATTAGAGATGAATGAAGTTGCCACATCATAAGGTTGGTCCTTGCTCAAACCTTGCTAACATAGGTAACTCATGCTTGACAGGAACAATAATAGAAGAGTAGAGTCCAAACACCCAATTGAACTTAGAGAAGGTTGGTGGCAAGCCCACACTTTAAATTTCATTACTTAAAAAATGAGATAGATGTCATGAGAGATAAGAAAAGACAAAGTTATAGAGTCCTATAACTAGTATAGATTCTTTCATAGTGTTATATATTTCCTTTTAGGCCAATCCATGCATTGCATTGAAGATGTCAAAATTGTTGGCATTACCTTTTATAGTCAATAATAGAAAAGTAGAGTCCAAACCCCAAGAGTGCTTAAAGAAGATTGGTGTCAAGTCAGCACTTTAAATTTGATTCTTTAACAAATTTGATGAGAATCATGAGAGATGCTACAACAAGAAGCCCAAACCCATCCCTCAGAGTATAACTCTAATTACTCTTTTATTGTCACTCTCTCGACCTCCCAACCTACTTTGTTGAAATGATTCATGATTTAAAAAGAAATATGAAATTGTAATGTTATTCTAATCCTTAACCAAATTTTCACATTTCATCCACACCTTTGAAAAAAAACTATATTGTAATTTTACAAAAGCATAAATATAGTCATACGGAGCCATGAAATATGACCCTCATCCTAGCACACTGCAACCCTGGATCAACTACGTGCAAATCCTGCAACCATGAAAACAACACAAGAAGCCCTCCTCATTTCTTTTGTATGAGAGGATACCAAATCATCTTGAATTGTTATAAGAATCTGTTAATCACAGGTGCACCAATAATCTTGTTTTTCAGTTTTAGAAACATTATTAAGTAGGTGAAGGATGTGGAAGCAAGCTTAAAACAGAATGGTACTTAACTCTGTACATTAAGAAAGCGTGAAGAGTATTGTAGTGATAGTGATAGTGATGGTGAATCTGAAATGTCCTCTACAAGGCAGAAGTAGGACACGCTTCACGTTCTCTTCAGTTTTGCTCTTTCACCAAACGCCATGCCCCACGGGCTGCACAAATCTGGCCACTCTTTTCAACTCATGTGATAAAAAGCATGGTAGGTATGCTCTCATAAGTATATATGAATTTATCCATACTAATGGTTGCCATAGCCTGTCTATGACTTTGTTATTGGTCTAAAGTTATATGAAGAATCTTGTTAGTAAACTTTGAGCCCATGCTCTCTATGGTCTAGCCATTATATGGTATGTTAATGATATCGTCAATGATATTGTCAATGATATCATCAATGATGTTAATATGTTGGATTGGGTTTAAACATCACATTTTAAGTTTAAGTAAAAATCGATAGTAACGATTGCTATTGTTTGTGCATTACTTGTTCTTGGATCACAGTTAATACTATGTAGTATCTTGTTAGTAAACTTGAACCCATGCTTTCTATTGTCTAGCCATAAGCTATTGAAGTCATTTTATGATATGTCAATGATATGTTAATATGACGGGTTGGGTTTAAACATCACACTCTAAGTTTAAGTATGGGTTTATCGATAGTAATGATTGCCATTTCATGTGCATGACTTTGTTCTTGGACCACAGTTAATACCATGTAGAATCTTGTTAGTAAACTTGAGCCCATGTGTTCTATTGTCTAGTCATTAGCTAAAATGAAGATATTTTGAAGTCTTTATATGGTATGTCAATGATATCATTGATGATGTTTATATGGTATGTCGATGATATCATTGATGATGATGTAAATTTTGAAAATGATTCAAACTCGTCATAAATGTCTTCCCTAACTGATAACATAAGACAAAAGGCTCTTTTTCCTCTCTGAATCATCCATGTACATCTTTAGATTAATTACATATAAATCTTAAAATCATGAAAAAACATAAAAAACAATCATTTAAAATACCGAAAATTAGAATGCTCAACTGCTGAATTTGAATTCCCTCGTAGATGATTTTAAAAACATAATGTAAGGAGGTGAAGAAAATTTTGCTGGCAAGCTTAAAAGAGAGTGGTACTCTGGCTTCATTGACTCTGTACGCCATGAAAACAGAGTTGTAATAACGTGAAGAAAGTATATTTATTATTTCTGCCATATCAGTCAATGTAAAATGTCCTCCATAGACTATACAACGAAAATATCGCCATCCTTTATGTTCTTTCTGTCGGTGGCGCTGTGAAAATAATATAGTATAGGATTGTGTTTCTTCTTTTCTTCATCATTTTGGTAATGGTGTTTCTTTATACTTGCTAACTAGATTATAAGTTGTATTAAAATTAAGTGTTTTCGTAGTATCCAATTATAATCATCATTTTTCACATTTTGATTAGTGTGAGTGAATTAAGAACACAAAAAGATTAAGAGCTGTAGAATTTGAGTTTAAATGGAGTTGTGTAGATATGATTAAGTTTACCTTCATGAAGTCATATATAAGTTTTAGGATCGATGGAGGAGCATCCAAATCTTGCATCATCTAAGAATATTATTTTTTTTTTTCCATTAAGGATTGAAAATAACAGGTTACTATTTTTAGTAAGTTTTCATTTGTGCATGTATGAACATGAAAAATTATACAAACATCTAGAATCATGAAATGAAGCCAATGGTGAAGAAATCAGTTCAATATCATTTGTCATTTGTGAGATATTAATATTTTCATTTTCCAAAATCTTTTTGAAAATGTTCAAAGTCAAATTTGAGGCACCTAGAGGCTCCAGATGGACCCAAAAATTGGTCAAAAATCAAAATGAATCTTAATGGTCACGTTTTGAAAACAGTTGTCTTTTTTAGAGCTTTCCAACTATAAGTTATAGCTGAGAATCCAATGGTCGGATAAAAAGTTATAACCTCGAGAAGTTGTATTACCAAAATACACAAAAATTTCAAAAATATATTCTTGAGCAAGAAAAAGGACAGTTAGAATTATGGCACCAAAATGGGAGGTATACGATCTAGAATATTCTAGGGCAGTTAAACATTCAAAATAAAGAAGGCAAACCAGAGGATGGTGGGGGGGAGGGTTTTAGAGGACAATTTTAGTAGTGCAGATTGTGGTTCTAGCCTTGTAGATTAATGTAATGAGAAAGAACATGTGGTTGTAACTCATGTTGTTTTCTAAATATTGTACTTTTCATTTCATTGGGATAATAGAAAGCAAAGTTATTCGTTGTTGCATTTTGTGTCTATTTCTCTGTTGTTGGTTTTGTATTTAAGCTTGTAAGGGGTTTAACCTTCATCAAGAACCCACATGATGGAGCTATGTTAGCCATTGTATAGTGTAGGACCCATTAAGGAATCAATGGAACATCAATTAGAGTTAATATTCTACTTCATTGTTCACCAACTATGGATGTTAGCTATACAAACTACTCAAGTCTTTCTCCTCTTTAATAACTTTCTAAAATATTAAACGAACTAAGCTTGGTAAAATGAATATAACTACAAGAAACATGAATGAAATTAAGAGACAACACACATATACACACTTAAATGGAAAAAACTCTAGTAAAAGGGAGTTTCAAGTTCATAACTCACTATAAACATCACCCTTTACAAGAAGGTATAGTGTCACTAGGACCTTTAGGAAGTCATGGAAACAACAATAATAGTTAAGTTTCACACTTGCAAAATGTGTACAACTCCATAAAAACTATGTACATTAGTTTCCAACACCCTCTATGAGAACTTAGGAGGAATAGAATATGACAACCCTTTTCCAATACCCTACATATGTTTATATAACTCCCACAAGTTTCCTTTCCTAGAAAAAGAGGAGACAAATTTACAAACATTGTTGAAAATTGTAGAAAATTGTCTCTTTCATTAGACCAATATTACAAAACCATGAAATTGCCCCTTTTTAGAACCAATAATTTCATCAACAAGAAAAAATGCTCTATTATCTATAATAGTCCCCTAAAATCACGCTTCCTTGAGATTATTTAGATCATTGTGGCATAATCTTCAATATTATGGAATGTCTATTTTGTTTTATAAGTATTATCCATGAAGAGTATTTGAATTTCTTTGACATATCCTTGACTAATAACAACAAAAAATTGACATCTCAAACATGTGTTAAGATCTAATTTCTCGATAACACCTCCCCAATTATTAAAATTTTGGTCTGTAATGTTTAGGAACTCATAAAGTGAGGACATTATTTCTCGTGTCACCTCTAGGATGCTATTATTCTATGTATTAAACTATCCTTATATGATATCAAGTTTCCACAATCCATCATGTTGTTCAATATTGCTTTTGGATTCGATTGTGTTGGAGTTTTTTCATCATGACTGATTTGAGGAGGGATAAGCCAACCCAAAAGAAAATACACCTTATGATGGTAATTATGTCTTTTTCAGAGCCTTGACCACTAACACTAGCACACAGTGTGGATATCCTTGTGACACGTTGTCATCCAATACCAACGTAAAATTGAAAGTCCAAAATGCCTCAAAACACATGTCTACACACAAAGTAGTATAATACAAACTACTATGTATGATGAATACTAAAATGATAGAAATAATGGTAATATAAATTATGAAACCACTACTAAAGAGTTTGAATAAAATACTAAAAAGTGGAGAGGATATCACTAGGAGTATAGACTATTATTCTTTGGAGAAATCCACACATAGAAGAAGAAGGACAAGCAGAGAAAATGTTGGGTTGTTTATTTAGGAGCTTGTCTCAATCAAGCCACCATTTTGGTATTTATACCTCCATGGATAGCCAAGATTGTGATAATATTGATAAAAAATAATTAAAGATGATTCATTATACAACAAGATGTAATGCCAAGGATATGAAAAGTAGATTAAATGTAATCTACTAACACCAAATACATCTAGTTGCTACATATGAAACTTGTATGAAATGAGAAGGAGACAACAAAATGAACAATGATCACCCAGAAGCTACAAAAGACATCCAAAGGGAATTCCAAAGCTACGACAATGTTGTATTTCCAAAACTCGCCAAGAAAATGTAGCATGCAAGGCACTAAGAGATTTCTATTTCTTCAAAAATTGAGAACTTCTTCAAGAAAGCTATAAAAATACCAATGTGAGAGTGTAAACGTGATTTGAGAGAGAATGAGAGCATGATAACTCTTTTTTTTTTTCAAATTAGCAAGTCACGAATTTTCTACAATGTCAATTATTATGCAAAGGCATTACACATGGAATATTCTCAGGAACATACTACTCCAATGGCCACTTGAATCGTAAATTTTTGTGGGATGCTAGCATGTCACATAGAAATCCATGTGTAATGCTCGTGTCTAGGAAAAATGGTTTCCGAAAGCTAGGATCATTAGAAAGTTGCTAGCTAGGAGGCATTTTGGTGTTAGCATTTTACATTTAATAAAATGTTTTTATATCATGAGCTAAAGGGAAGGACAATGCATAGTGTGAAATTGTAGGGATAAGTAACTTCTAACACCAATTTTTTTCCCTATTTCAACATCATATAGATTATGCTAAATATGCATGCTAAAGTAGAAATAACTTATAATTGAGAATTGCCAAAGGATATTGTAGAGAAGAAAAATCTTCAACCCATATGTATATTCCCCCAAACATAAGTCTTTCAAAACAACTAATATATCCAACACAAAATATGAATATCATGCAAAAGAATTAACTATGAAAATGTTAGATAAAAGAACACGTGTTAGGTAAAAAGGTCATTAAAAAAGCATGCATGCATGCAAAAAAGAACACAAAGACATAACTTAACTAGAAAAAGAAAGAAAAATAATAAGAAGAGCATGAGATGAATGATTTAAATAATTGATTTGATAGGTATGACTATCAAACTACATTATGCTAGAATCCATACAAATATTTTGATTGATCATGGTAACTACAAGCTACGTTGTAGGAAAAACTTGAAAAGAATAGGTCATATGAAGAACCACAATGTAGCAATTTGCGTTATGCTAGCCACTTAATAAGTCAAATCTAAGAGTGTGTTGTTTAACTCAAAATCATATGATGTAATTTTTTGTAGCCACATTCAATAAATACATGCAATAATGGTAATCATGTCATGACTGTAATTGAATGGATGTTGATCTTGCAAACCAAGTTGCTTATAGAATTTATCTACCTATAAATGTCACACAATAACATCGCCACCCTCAAAGACATCAACTAGTAGGTGTATGAGTTTGTGTGTAGCTATGATGAATAGTTCAAGGGACTCGTCTCCATGATCCCACACCATTGATGATATGATTCATATAGAGTGGTTTATTAGATGTTTGATTTTACATTTTTAGAGGGAACTTATATACAACATACATTACTGGTGCAAGAGCACCTAGTTTTGAGTGCATTTTCTAGATTTTGGTGTGTTCATCTTTAGTTTTGTTTAGGTTTGTGAATAATGTACTACTCATAGGTCCACATGTGTTTTGGATATGCATTTGAAGGTTGATTATAATCTAGGTTACTTGTTTGCTCAATTTTGGCCTACGAGCCCTTGTAAGCCTAAAATGGCATAAACTTGCATTTTGGTGTCAAATGTATTGGAAAGCCTCATTTGTAATTGATACATGTCATTTTAGTGTTTTTAAGTCACTATAGGAGGTTTAGGATGAGTGAAAATGCATAAAATGCAAAAATGCACTTTTTGGCAAAAGTTGTCAATGTTGCTTGACAACATTTTACAACTTTTGAGCAACTTTTTGAAAATGTGAGCACATCGGTGGTTAGAAAAATGATGGAGAGCTTGTTAGGATCTATATGGCATATAAAATTCTCTAAGAATGAATGTAAACAGGCTGGTGAACACCTTGACCAAGTTGGAATACATTGTGAAGACCTTTTTCCAAATTTTGCCTTGCATTTTCTCAAATTTTGAGCAACAGTTCGTACTTCATGGATTGATTTCATTACTATTATTTGATGTTTGATTTTTAAATTTCTTTTTAGTTCTCATAAGGTATTTGAGATAGTTTCTAGTGCAAGTTTGAATTGAGTATATGATTTTACATTAATCTCGGCCTGAGCAAGGGTTTTAGAGCCCAAACATGGTTCCAGCTTGAAGTCCTTTGAGTTTTGCTCAATAACCCTTGGGACTCAAGCCATGGAACCTTTTTACAGTGTATATAAGCTTTGTTCTAGTTTCCAATTCATTGAAAGGCCATTTGACATCATTTCCTAGGCGAGCTCAGTCATAGCCTGGTTAGGAAAATGATTGAAAGATTGCATGTGCTTGCAAGGTTGATTAGTTTTGAAGATGCCAAGTGTTTGGCATGAGTGAGAAAGGTGTGGAAAAGCCTATGTGGAAGGTTGGAGGTGTGATAGACTAGGGAAGACATTAAACCCTTTGAAGAAGACCACAAAGTCCCAAAACCCTTCAAAAAATGCCATTTTCGGGTTCCGTACATGTACGGACAAACCTGATTTTCTCACCTGATGAATCTAAAAGCTCATCCAAAAGGGTACTCAGGTCATAAAATATTTTTCCAGGGTCTTTGAGACATTTTTGAGTAATTCCACAAAAACCGGTTAGGTAGGGCTAATTGGGGCTCTAGGGCTATTAGGCCTAGAAAATAGGAGAAAGAGGGAGCGATGAAGAAATGAATGAAAAAAAATTGCAAAACTAGTTGATTGGCATGGAAAAACCTTAAGAACGCTTGCTACAACCCCTACAAGCATATGTTAGAAGATTTCTAGTTTGAGGTTGGATTTACCCTTGTGAATCTCAACCATGCCTAAGCAGCCATTGAGCACAATTTGATTGGGAGGACTCCTAGAGAGTTTGAATGTTTTGGGTTATTGAATGATCAGTGTAGAGTGAAATGACACCACTAACATATCACCCAACTTCCTATTCAGAAAGGATAGACTCTCGTTGAGGACCCCTCCCCATCAAAGTGGTATCAGAGCGACTAAGATTTGGGAAGAAGCCACTTCATGTCAAACACTGAGTCAGTAGGAGAAAATAGTCTAAGGATGGTGACCAATGCAGAGTTAGCCAAGAAGGTAGAAGATCAAGAGGAAGAGAATAGACTCCTCAGGGTAAGATTACAATAGTTGGAGAAAAAACTAGACGCAGTTGAAGACAAGACTGAGAAAGTGACAATCAAGGTCAATGAAGGGAAGGGTAAGGAAGTTGTAGAAGAGGATAGCACACCTGAACTAGATCCTATTCTACTTGAAGAACCTTTCCTTAGAGCCATCAAAGTCTTAGGAGGAAAATCCTTAGAAGGAGTGCTACTTTTTTGTGGAAAAATGGAACTAGAAGTAGTCATGGAATGGATTGAAGGATTGGGGAATCACTTTGAATGTGATGGGATCAGTGAGGCACAAAAGGTGAAGGTAGCCAAATCTAGATTGAGAGGAGTAGCCTTAACTTGGTGGAAATTCATCCAAGAGGAGAGGAAAAAGGAGGGTAAGAACCCAATAGCCACTTGGAAAGGAATGCTAGCCAAGGTGAAAGAAGCATATGCTTGAAGATTATGAAATCCAATTGCACAAGAGGAGACAAAACTTGAGACAAAGAGACTTAGATGTGAGCAACTACACAGAGTAATTTCAGAAGTTGTGTTTGAGATCCAAGGTGGTGGAAGATGAAAGCATCAAGGTAGCCATATACTTGAATGGCTTGAGATGGAATATTCAAGAAGAATTGAGTTTGTTATGTCCTAGTACCGTTCATAAGTCCTATCAATTGGAACTCAAGGTGGAAGAGAAGAGAAAAAAGAAACAAGAACAAAGCAATAGAGGCAGAGGCAGGGGAAGAGATGGTAGAGGTCAGAGAGGTAGCTTTGGTGGAAGAAGTGTAGACCAAATATCCCAATCCAAGTTGGCAGAGCAAAGTGGGGATTCCAATAGCAAGAGAAGCTATAGAGGAAGGGGGTCTAGTAACTCTAGTAGAGGAAGGTCTAGTGGATCAGGAAGAGGGTCCTATTTCGCCACAATGAAGTGCTACAATTGCCATCAACTTGGACACCCGGCCTATAGATGTCCTGAGAAGTCTTCTTCATCCCAAGGAGGTGAGAGGAGAGTAAATTATGCTCAAGAAGATGCAGAAAACATGAAGGCATCAGAAGTGAGTTTAGATTCAGAGGTTGGAGAGAATCTTATGATAAGAAGAGTCTTGATTAAAGAACCAATTAAGGAGGAACCAAGCCAAAGGAGATCCTTGTTTAGGATAAAATGCAAGATCATGGGAAAGGTGTGTAGAGTGGTGGTGGACTCAAGATCCACAGATAACATAGTGTCAGAGGAAGCAGTGAGTAAGCTCAACCTACAAAGAATACCATATAGTGATTCTTATAGGGTCACTTGGCTCAACAAGGGGCAGCATGTTTTGGTGAATGAACAAACTTGGGTGGAGTTCACTATAGGAGGCTACAAGGACATAATCTTTTGTGACATCTTGCCAATGGATTCCTGCCACCTACTCCTAGGTAGGCCATGGTAGTTTGATATAAAATCAATACACCATGGAGAGAAGAATTCCTATACTTTTCAAAAGGATGGAATCACCTATAAAATTTAGTCCATTGGAGACCAAGAAGAGGGTAGATCAAAGGGTTCTAATGTGTTTCTAGTTGGTGAGAAGTTCATTAACACACTCAAGGAAAGAGAAGGAGTGGGGTTTGCAATTGATGTAAAACCAAAAGAAGACAACAAGGAGAAGAAGGTATGCATCCCAAAGAAGTGCAACAGGTCCTAAATCAATTTAAGGACATTATCAGTGATGGAACACCAACAACCTTGCCTCCTCAACGTGCCATAAGTCACCAAATTGACTTCATACCTGGAGCTTCATTGCCCAATAAGGAAGCCTATAAAATGACATCAGATCAGAACAAGGAAGTAGCCAAGCAAATACAAGAACTCTTAGAAAATGGACTAATAAGGAAGAGCATCAACCCATGTGCAGTACCCACCATATTGGCCCCAAAGAAGGAAGTTACTTGGAAACTTTGCACTGATTCTAGAGCCATAAACCGGATTACCATCAGGTATAGGTTTCCCATTCCAAGAACTGAAGATTTGATGGATTGTTTAGGAGGTGCTGAATACTTCACCAAGATAGACCACCAAGGAGGGTGATGAATGGAAGACAACCTTCAAGACCACAAAAGGACTTTATGAATGACTTGTTTGGCCATTTGGACTCACAAATGCTCCTAGCACATTCATGAGACTCATGAATGAAGTACTCAAGGACTATATTGGTAAATTTGTTGTTGTTTACTTAGATGACATCTTAATTTTTAGCAAGTTTAAAGATGAACATCTTAAGCATATAGAGATTGTATTGAGGAAACTATGTGATGAGCAACTAACCATCAATTTGGAGAAATGTGAGTTTATGAAACAAGAATTGATATATCTTGGGTTTGTAATCTCGAGAGGTGATTTGAAGATGGATACCTCTAAAGTTGAAGCCATAATCAGTTGTCCTGCACCTAAGACAACAAGTGAAGTAAGAAGTTTTCATGGCTTGGCACAATTCTATAGGAAGTTCATCAGAGGATTTAGTGAGATATGTGTACCCATGCTTGATAAAATCAAAGGAGGTATGAAAACCAATTTTCAATGGACAAAAGAAGCACAAAGAGGATTTGATTTCTTGAAGACAAAGGTGGCTACTCAACTGGTACTCATTCTTCCAAGCTTTGACAAGCTCTTCACCATTGAATGTGATGCAAGCAACATAGCGGTTGGAGCAGTTTTAAGCCAAGACAATAGACCGGTTGCATTTTTCAGTGAGAAGCTCAATGATGCAAAGAAAAGGTATTACTCTTATAATTTGGAGTTGTATGCACTTTTTCAATCTCTTAGGAAATGGAGGCATTATTTTTTGCCTAAGGAATTTGTGGTTTATACTGATAATCAAGCTCTTAGCTTTCTCAATTCTCGAGAAAAGTTGAATAATAGGCATATTAAATGGGTAGAGTATTTGCAGTCATATACCTTTACCAATAAACACAAGAAAGGAAAATGTAATAAAGTAGTTGATGCATTAAGTAGAAGGTTGCTAATAGTGCAAGAAGTGCAACTCAAAAGTATTGGAGTGGATAGTTTCAAGGATTTATATCAAGATGATGAAGACTTTGCTACTGCCTACAAGGTTTGTTAAGAGATTGGAAACCATTTTCATAGTGAATATGAAGATTACACCTTACAAGATGGACTTTTGTTTAAGGGAGGATAGCTATGTGTACCTAAAGGGTCTACGAGAGAAAATTTGATGCAAGAGAAGAACAATGGATGCCTAAGTGGACATTTTGGTTCGAACAAGACTTTGGAACTTGTCCAAAGATTCTACTATTGGCCTAAGATGTAAAGAGATATCAGGAAATATGTGGAACAATGTGTGGTTTGCCAAAGAGCTAAAGGTACCTCTTCCTATGCTAGTCTTTATCAGCCTTTACCTATTCCAAACTGGCCATGGGAGTGTGTAAGTATGGATTTTGTTGTTGGTTTGTCTAAAACCAAATCAGGTTTTGATAGCATCTATGTTGTGGTAGATAGGTTTAGCAAGATGGCCCATTTTATTCCATGTAAGGTCACTCATGATGCTAGTCACATTGCTCATTTGTTTTTCAAGGAGGTTATTAGAATTCACTGTTTACCTATCAGCATTGTATAAGATAGAGATGCAAAGTTTATTGGTCATTTTTGGAAGACTTTATGGCAGAGATTGAGTCCTAACTTGTCTTTCAATTCAGCCTATCATCCCCAAATGAATGGTCAAATAGAGGTGGTCAATAGAGAACTTGGAAACCTTCTTAGATGTCTGACAAAGGAGTATGGACAAGGTTGGGATCAGATCATCCATCAAGTTGAGTTTGCCTACAATGACAGTGTGAATAGATCAACCGGTAAAAGCCCTTTTGAGATTGTGTATGGCCTTCATCCTAGAGGTTTTTTGGAGCTTAGAGATGTTGGAAAGATGGGACAGCAAAGTGGACATTCTTTGGAAATGGCTCACTCCATGCAAGAGATTCATGAATAGGTTAGGACAACCCTACTAGATACCTCTCAAAGGATCAAGGAAAAAGTAGATGAGAAAAGAAAGGATATACAATTTGCAGTTGGGGACATGGTCATGGTTCACTTGAACAAAGAAAGACTTCATAAAGGTGTCCCTAGTAAACTTCAGATGAGGAGGATTGGTCCTCGTAAAATCTTGGCAAAGTATGGCAACAATGCTTACAAACTAGACCTACCTAGAGATATGGCTTTATCTCCCATCTTCAATGTTGCAGATTTGGTGCAGTATAAGGGCACAATTCCAGAGGAAGGAAGTAAGGTCTTAGAGGTCTCTCAAGCACTTTCAGACCTGCCCTTACCACCTGCACCCATGCTAAAAGCCAAGAAGGTGTTAGACTATAGAGTTCTCAAGAAAACAAGGCATACAGTCTATATGGAGCACCTGATCAAATGGAAGCACCTTATAGCATCTAAGGCTACTTGGATACTTGAGGCAGAATTTTCTAAGCTTGGGGTTCCCCTTTCTTTGTTTTCTAAAGGAGTCACTTGACTTCTTTCTCATTGAGGGAGTATGGTGCAAGAGCACCTAGTTTTGAGTGCATTTTCTAGATTTTGGTGTGTCAGTATTTAGTTTGGTTTAGGTTTGTGAATAATGAACTACTCATAGGTCCACATGTGTATTGGATATGCATTTTAAGGTTGATTATCATCTAGGTTACTTGTTTGCTCAATTTTGGCCTACGAGCCCTTATAAGCCTAAAATGGCATAAACTTGCATTTTGGTGTCAAATGTCTTGGAAAGCCTCATTTGGAATTAAGAAATGTCATTTTAGTGTTTGTAAGGTATTGTAGGAGGTTTAGAATGAGTGACAATGCATAAAATGCAAAAATGCACTTTTTGGCAAAAGTTGTCAATGTTGTTCAACAACATTTTACAACTTTTGAGCAACTTTTTGAAAATGTGAGCACATCGGTGGTTAGGAAACTGATGGAGAATTAGTTAGGATCTATATGGCATATAAAATGCTCTGAGAATGAATGTAAATAGGTTGGTGAACGCCTTGAGAAAGTTGGAATAGATTATGAAGACCTTTTTCCAAATTTTGCCTTGCATTTTCTCAAATTTTGAGCAACAGTCCGTACTTCATGGATTGATTTCATTAATGTTCTTTGATGTTTTCTTTGTAAATGTCTTTGTTGTGCTTAGAGTTATTTGAGATAGTTTCTAATGCAGGTTTGAATTGAGTATTTGAGATAGTTTCTAATGCAGGTTTGAATTGAGTATTTGATTTTACATTGCTCTCGGCCTAAGCAAGGGTTTTAGAGCCCAAACATGGTTCCAGCTTGAAGTCCTTTGAGTTTTGCTCAATAACCCTTGGGAATTGAGACATGGAACCTTTGTACAGTGTATATAAGATTTGTATTGGTTTTGAATTCATTGAAAGGCTATTTGACATCTTTTTCTAGGCAAGCTCAGTCATAGCCCGGTTAGGAAAATGATTGAAAGATTGCATGTGCTTGCAGGGTTGATCAGTTTTGAAGATTCCAAGTGTTTGGCATGAGTGAGAAAGGTGTGGAAGAGCCTATGTGGAAATTTGGAGGTGTGATAGACTAGGGAAGACATTAAGCCCTTTTAAGAAGACCACAAAGTCCCAAAACCCTTCAAAAAATGCCATTTTCGGGTTTCGTACCTATAGAGACAAACCTAATTTTCTCACTTGATGAATCTAAAAGTTCATCCAAAAGGGTACTCAGGTCATAAAAGAGTTTGCCAGGGTCTTTGAGACATTTTTGAGTAATTCCACAAAAATCGGTTAGGTAGGGCTAATTGGGGCTCTAGGGCTACTAGGCCTAGAAAATAGGAGAAAGAGGGAGTGATGAAGAAATGAATGAAAACAAATTGCAAAACCAATTGATTGGCATGGAAAAACCTTAAGAACACCTGCTACAACTCCTACAAGCATATGTTAGAAGATTGCTAGTTTGAGGTTGGATTTACCCTTGTGAATCTCAACCATGCCTGAGCAACCATTGAGCACAATTTGATTGGGAGCACTCCTAGAGAGTTTGAATGTTTTGGGTTATTGAAAGATCAATGTAGAGTGAAAGGAGCCCACTAACATATCACCCAACTTCCTATTGAGCAAGGATAGACTCTCTTTGAGGACCCCTCCCCATCAATTACCTTCTCAAAAAGAGTCCCTTGAAGTAGTTATGGTACTATAAGCATTGGATATTAAACTATAATCTCATGGTCTAAGTATTCGTCTAGAAAAGAAGATTAGATAAATGAATTTATAAGTGGAGCAACTTGTAAATAGATAGAATTTAAAAGAGACTTGAAGTGCATTGGGTATCAAAGCGAAGGTCACATACTGACTAATTTCCTAATTGTGAGTGCTCAAGCCATAGTCATCATCTCATTAACTTTAAGTAGTGTAGGTATTGCACAAAACTTGTAGAAAGTATGTCACAACCATAATAGCCAAATCCCAACATGGGTACAGCATGTTACACCATAATACCAAGGTTGACGCTTTGGATGAGTTGAACATGGAGGTAGATGAGGAGGAGGATGAGCTAGTAGTTATGCTTAACTAATTGTGTGTTATAATTGTGGTGAGCTCGGGGAATACCTCACAAAAGTGCACCAAATTTTGTTTCTATGGGCATTTTGATGGGGAACACATAACAAAAGGAAGAGTTTCACTATTCCAACAATTAAGCTCGTGCAAGAGTGTTTTTCAAATAATCTAAACACTAGATAAAACCCCACACTACAAATAATTCATGAATAATGAAATGGTTCAAAGGTAAAGAAAGAAACATCAAATGTGAAATATTAGTCAAAAACATAAATGTAATCATACCAAAGCTATGAAGTATTACATTTATCCATAGTAAGAATAACCAAGTTATGTACCAATATTTTATACTAACAACCAAATAACCTTTATGGAACTCGTGGGCGATTGCTTCCAAAAATAAAAGCAAAATAGTAAGCTTATAATACCTCCGGAGGAGGACCCAATAATTGAGCATGTTTAAGTAGTTGTGACAGTATGTGTTGATTTAATGCCCCATATTTTTAATATTATAAGACTAGAAGTTGTGACTTTAAAGTGGTTTGTATAACTGAATGATTTTCACTCTTTAGATCTAAAATGAAGCAAATCATGTGATGCCACATCAATTCGAAAAAAAATGTGATTTAATGCACAACTATCAGTCTACACTTTTTTAGACACTCAACAAAAAGCATATCGATGAGCATCATATTTGATGATTTGAACCAGAGACCTTAACTAGAAACAAATATCTTGTCAAATAAAATAATAAAAAACTCAAAATTTGAATGCTCAACTATTAGATCTGCTGAAAAAAAACCAAAAAAAATAAAATTATTAGAACTCCTCACCTTCTAGTACAGATACCATACAGTATGAACATGGATAGGGAACTCGAAATCACAAGTGCACTAATAATCATTTTTCAGTGAAGGGTGTGGAAGCGAGATTTTTTTGCTGGCAAGCTTAAAACAGATTGGTACCCTGGCTTCATTAATTGTGTACGCTCTTTGTGAGTTGCCCCACACCATGAAAACACAGTTGTAATAGCTTGAAGAAAGTATAATCATTATTACTGCAATATCATTCATGGTGAAGGGACTGGTCATTGTAAAATGTCCTCTAGAGACTATACACACGAACTCCCTTCCCATTTTGCTCAGTACGCTCTTTGTGAGTTGCCCCACACCATGAAAACACAGTTGTATTAACATGAAGAAAGTATAATCATTATTACTGCAATATCATTCATGGTGAAGGGACTGGTCAATGTAAAATGTCCTCTAGAGACTATAGAGCTTCACATTTTGCTCAGTTTTCTCAGTACCATTGCTGCGGAATTATCGCCATCCTTTATGTTCCTTTCTGTCACTAGGACCTTCATGAAATCATGGAAACAAGAACAATACTTAATTTCCAAACTTCTAAAAGCTCTACAACTCCATCAAAACTAGGTAGTTTACAACACCCTCTTATGACATTTAGGAAGAATAGAATATGAAATAGGGGAAGAGCACTAGCAGTCATCATAGCTAACTTCGCACATCCACAGATCTTAAATGGTACTTCAGATTTTGAATTATTATTTTTAGTTGTCTTCGTATGCGACTTAACTGCTTATAGCTATTGATCTGGCTTCTGGGTAGTAACGATGCACGCTGTGGAATCAGTTATATGCACAAAGGTCAAAAAGTACACATTTCAAAGTGTCGCCTGATACCTAACTAAAGATGTTCCAGTAACCATCAGCTCAAAATCGCTAGTACTTGTTGACAAATGTTCCAATAGTGGTGCACAAATGTTCCAATTGTGGTGCACAAATGGGCCAATTGTGAACAAAAAATTACAAAAAATGATTGGCTATTGGTACAAAACAAATTTATTAATGGTGTTTTCACTATGAGGGCTATTGGGCGGTCAACATGACAATAAGGTGACGGTTATTGGAACTATGTTATCTATTGGTGCTCTGCCCCGGACCCTTTTACAATATCTTACATATGTTTATATGACTCCCGCAACTCTCCTTTCCTAGAAAAGGAGGAGACAAATTAAAAATTATAGAAATTAGTTGCTTTCATCAAATTTGTAGTTGTAAAATCATGAAATTGATCATTTTAGAATTAATAATTTTGAATCACCAACACAAAATTTCTATTATCTATAACAATCTATTAAAATTGCATTTCTTTGAGATATTCTAGATCAACGCAACATAATCTTCAATATTATAGAATATCGATTTGGTTTTAAATTATCCACAAAGAGTATTTGAAGTTCTTTGATACCTTCTTGACTAAAAACAATAAAATCTGACTTTTCAAGCATGTGTTAAGATCTGATTTTTAGATCTAACACCTTCTCAATTAGTAAGAAAGCTTATGAATTCATAAAGTGATGAAATGTCTTCTTGCATTCTCTTTGGGATGTTAGTTTTCCTTGTGTGTAAACTATCCTTTTAGTCTTATTATTCAATTCTCTTATACTCCTTACAAGTCCTCTCCTTATAAAGCATAATGTTTCCCTCCAACTTCTTTTGATTATGTGGATCAATGTCATCAATATGAAGAAATAACAAACCCTTCTCTTCAAGCATCAAAGGTCCATACAATTGAATGTTCTGAACATTCACCATTAAGTACATCTTCATGTATTGAGGCAAATCAACATGAAATGAATGCTCTCACTTTTTTTAAAAAAGTTAAAATGAGTAACTAGTATATTAAGGTATTAATATTCATTGCTTTCCCTTACAGTATATCTTTACTTAGATACACTATATCTTGCTTTCCAACCCTGAAGTAATGCTCATTTTAATGTTGGCCATGTTTTTTTACTATACCTAATTTGTGATTTTTCACCTTCTCTTGAACACGGATATAGGTGTATTGAACTTTTTCAATGAGCTTCTCATCTTTGTGAATATTTGAGTACACATGTCTTTTATAATCCTTATATATTTATCTAGATTGAGGAAGTCGCACTAGTTCCAACTCCTCAACAATCACATCCATGCTACCTTTTTGGAGCTCATGGCTAGATAGATTGAGGGTCAACAATAGTACAAACTTCTTAACAACTTTATACAACACATACGCCTTTTTATTTATGTAACCTCCTACATGATCTCATGGTGTCCAACTTCATTGCATCTTCATGAATATATCCTTATTAGTCTATTTTGGTGTTTTCATTTGAATGATGATAAAAAAAGGTGAGCATGCAAATCGATTACAATTTTTTTATTTTTTTATTTTTTCTATAAGTGCTACTTACACTTTGTCATGAACATATGTGTAGGTTTGGAGATGTAGCTCCACCTAGAACACAAGGAAAGGCACAAACATCATCTATTGTCTAACATATTTTATTCATGTTAATTCAAACAAGTTTCTTTACTTTACCATCCACGATTCATGTGTTTCTGATGTAACTAACTTTTTACTAAGCATTCACCATTGAATAGAAGTAAAAGAGACATGAAAGAAACTTCACAAATCAAATTAATTCTTCTTCATTATCCCCAAACCATTCTATTTTTACAATGAAAAATAAACCTATTTTAACAACTATCCAAAAATTTCCCCTTTTTGTTAGATTTTTACAAAATCTGAAATTTGTCATTTTTGGTAATTTTCAAATCTATCCAAAAAGTCACGAAAACTTATAAATCTCTAGAAAAACATAATTGCGACAAACTTTCTAAATTAATAAAATCATGAGTTAAAAAATAACTAAAATATCAACTTTCTAGAAGTACAAGATTGTTTTGTGTATAAAAAATTATTTTTGGCTTTTATAAACTCAGCCCAAAATCTTAACACAAACTAGTTTTTAAAGTTTGAATTCCGCAAAATTATTAGTTTTCTACACTTAGAATATTAAAATCTCCTAACACAAAATCACCCTTATTATTTTATAAAACATAAGTTGCTCCTAACAAACTTAGATTGCCTTTGGAAGCCTCATCAAAATTTAGTTCTACCTACCTCTTAGCACCTAGCACCTATCATCTCACTTCAACATATAGTTGATTTTTTCTAATCACCCTTGAACATGTACCACTCTGACCAATTTACCAATTTTGTGATGACACTTTTTTCATGTATGGACTTATGCCTTCAAATTTTTATAGGCCCCCTAGGGGCATTGTAATAAATTGAAATGGTTTTCTTGTCTTTCATTACTTTAGTTCTTAGTGACATTTTTCTATCTAGACAACTTTTGTTGCGTGCTTGTTCAAGGATTAACTATCATGTTTTTATATTCTAAGGAGGGAAAGCCTATTTTTGTGCTCTTGAAGGAAATAATGGTATTTGTCACCTTGAATTTTTCAAAGGCCTACAATATGAGTTAAGAAGTTTACATAAGAACATAATAAAATGATGGGGATTTGGTTGTTATTGTAAAAATTTGATGCATTTTTTCAATCCTTAAGGAATTGTGCTTAGTATGGAAAAAGTGCACGTGTATCATACTCTCCACCATGATATGAAGATTGGTGTCTTGTTTTTCTATAACAACACCTTAGGCTCACATTTTCCCAAAGGCCACATTAGTTTGTACTGCATGTAGTCCAATTACACTTTTGAAGGAGTGCATAACACAATCAAAGTTAGTATTTTCAACTATGGGCTAGGTCATTTTGACAATACTGACCTATGACAACAATGTCCTGACATATTGTGTAGTCGACTATATGATTGTATAATCCAACCCCAACATGCAACTATAACATTATTGAAAGCACTTGATTGTTTTGAAATCATTCTCTCCCTATATGTTGAGATCCTATTTAAACAAATTTATGGATCCATGAAGGGATGATTTAGTCATTTATGAAACATAGACATTGGAAACACTATAAAGTGATGGTTGAGCATGGTATTAATGATAACCATCCACGACACTTATTATAATTGGGTGATATTACTCACAAGCTACCTCAATCATGTGACATGGATAAAATTTGAAATAAGTAAAAACAAATATACCTTTCACTAGCAAATGTTCCTCCTCCATTCTATTTGATTGAATATCTAAATAATGAGAATGGTTTTCAATCATTTTTTTATGTTTATGATGCACATCTCCCCATAACAACTTTATATGAAAAACTAATATCCCAAGATCTACAATCCATCTCTATAAACCCACCATTCTACAATATAAACTATAAAGTGTTCAATCCCTCTAGGGGAAGCATACCAGTAGTCATTATATCTAACTTCACACACTCACATTTTCTAAATGGTACATCGGATTTTGATGATTTTTTTTTGTTGTCTTTGCATGTGACTTAACTACTCATAGCTATTGTTCTGGCTTCTAGGTAGTAATGACGCACGTTGTGGGATCCATCATGCATGCAAGGGTCAAAAAATATACATTTCAAAGTGTCGCTTGATACCTACTTAACGATGCCCCAATAACTGTGTACTTAAAATTGCCAATACTTATGCACAAATGCCCCATTAGTCATGCGCTATGGGTATCAATAATGGTGCACAAATGTGTCAATTATGGTCCAAAAATACTAAAAATAGGCGGCTATTAGTACATATGAAATTTATTAATTAACCTTTAATTTTAATTTTTTTACTTTCTTTAAAATTAATACTTGAAAGATTGGATGTACAAGAAGTGAACGATAATTGAATGATACTTTTCCCCTATATGAATTTTACAAAATTTTCGAAAAAAACCACTCCATTTTCAAACTATAGCACTTCTACCATGGCTCCATGAGGCTGACATAGGATCCATGCTATAAAAGAGCTCAAATAGGTCAAGAATATATTAGGCAATGGGCTATATAGGTGAAGCTCAACTAGACACCAATCTTGATACCAATCTCATGCAAGTCACTCTAGGCTATTAGGTCAAAGATGGAGTCTAGGTTGTACCAAGTGTATTACCCATTCCCTTGTCATGCAATGCAATGATGCCCCCATCAACACAAAACTTGTACCAAATTGACAGTTCTTCACCTCCACGCTGATTACAGTCCAATGGGCATCCAGAATGATCTGTTTCATTCATGGACAACACGCCTTTTCACAAGATAATTTCATGTCAGTGTACATTTCTTGACAGACAACTGAGTTTACTGGACAATGTGGGGAAATACATCCGTCAAGTAAATGACAGAAAATGTATCCTGAGAAACCGTCATAAGTACCACTCTGCTCTTTTCTGTCCTTGAAGGGATTGCTCTGTCTGCTCACTGCAAATTACCCAATGCCATTCACGTTGGAAAACAAAAACAACACACTAAACAAAATTACCTCCTCCATGGGCTGCGTAGATTACGGTATTCATCTTATGTCGTTATTGAAAATTCTGTAATCATGAATTAAGCAAATGGGCATGATTGTATTTCCAATGGAACTTCACATGTTCTTCCAAGGACAGTGAGGTTAAAAATACAGGTGGCTCTTATTGTCGGTTGAAGCTAAATGGACTGGTTGAATTATTTAGGGCAAACCCATATCTTAAGGTTTTGCTCTAGGGAGAGTAGTATGTTTTTTTTATAATAGTTTGGACCTCCATAATTAAGGGGTTGAAGTCTTTAGTCTATTTTCATTGCTGAAAGTGCAGCATATGAAGATATTTGTAATCAGTTTGATAACAACTTAAAATTGGACAGTTTGATTGAGTTGTTGTTGTGTTTCTGTCATATTCATGTGTAGACAACGGGAAATGATTAGAAACATTAAATAATACATGTACATAAATATATATATTTTCAATACATAAATTATTTTTACCACTTAAAATACGTTTTATCTTAACTGGTGTGAGTGATGAAAGGACGCGTCCATTCCTAGGCCACCTCAAGAATAGACACCACGTTTCAAGGGGAATCATGTGGTTTCAAAGAGGTATAAACCCGCACCTCAAGGAAGCACGGGAGAGGAGGTGACAAAGAGAGAAGGGCAAGGAGAAGCGTCCAATAGGAACTTCATTACTCAGCAATAATATTTATTTCAATTTTCATAATTTATGATGCCTAGACAACCATGAGGATTGCCCAGTGAATGCATCAGTCAGTAGACGATGTGAAGGGGCTAGTAGTTGGTTCTTCAAAACGATGAAGAACCAGCACCTAGTAAGCATCCCTCCCCATCGATAGCAGGCCGGTACGTCCCCAGGCCAATCTGCTTAAATGTCGAAATGTGCCCATGTGTTTATCGCCAACGATGTATGTCTCTCTGCAAGTTGTATTAAATCTGCTTTCATTCCTCCTATAATAGTAATGAATATAATTTAACTAGTGGCCCAGATTAATTGCTAAATTGGTTCCATGCCTAGAAATGTCTTGCCAAATGAACTAAGCACATGTGTAATGTACAAAGGGTAAAATGAACTTAATCTTCACGCTAGATAGGTAACCTGCAATATCGGGTTTAGTATATTGAATTAAAATACACTTTAGTGACAAACATAAGAATAAAAATAATTCATTCATTCTCAAACACAACTAATAAGTAAAGAAAAGGAATACTAATTAATGATAGTCATGTTTCTGCAACTAGGCACATGAATTAATCCCTACAAATTAATATATAATGGATAAATGTTAACCAAGTAACATAGTCATGAATCTATGTTTTATGTAGGCATTTATTATCTTCATGTTATCCTCTGTTTGTTAGTACATTCAAGATAATGAGTGCAAGCCAGGGGTATGTTGGGCCCATCCTCAGGTGGCCCTATTAGCCCTAAGAGACGAGATGGGTCTGGATGGGTAGCCCAGCCAACCTAGAAAGTCCTCAAAATCTAGAATGGGTCGTGTATGTATTTTGTGCTGCAATAATTATGCCATTGATCTAATATTACTGCTGACATATAAAATGAAATATCTAAATGTTGCAGGAAACTGCAAATCCTTTTGTGGCCCTAAATCCAACCTTCGATGGACAGATCAGACCCTAGTTATCAAGAAGGCGAGGTAGGTACAACAAATGTTCATTATAGTGGTTTCAAAGCCTCCTTCCTGCCACCCTGTGGAAATAGTTGATGCAACAAAGTCAAAGAACCCATAAAGCCTTAGAAAGAGAGAGGAAAAAAGGAGCCAACAAAATAAGTGAATAGGCTAGCAATGAACTTAGGGCCTTCATGGAGCAAACCACTCAAGCACTGAGGGAACAAACTGAAAGAACCATGCAGGCCTTCATTGAACAGAATGAGAGGAACAACTAACTGGTCCTTCAGGCCCTCCAAAACATAAGCAACCATAACACCAAAGAAGCCCAATCCAATCATTCTGAAAACCACCACCCCACCCCGTCAAAGGACACCATCTCAAGGCCCACCCGACCTTCATTCCTACCCAAGGAAGTGCCAATAAGTGATGATAACCATGACAAACCCATGGGAAATGTAAACCATATCCTTGCAGACTACCGCGGGTTGGATCCCGAACTACGAGATCTTGTAACCTTCAAAGAATATTGTGATGCCAAACTAAAGACACTTGGTCATAACGAAAGACATCCTCCAGCCCACAAAGAGCTTAAAAACAAGCTTAGTAAGGCACTAACTATCCCCAACTATGATGGGGAAGGAAAGGTATCGGCTAGGTCATGGGTCCAAAAATTGGATACCTATTTATCCCTCAGCCCCATGACTCAATCCAATGCCATTATATTTGCTATACTTCATCTATCCGGAGTTGCCCATGAGTGGTCACACCATGGCCTCATCACTCAAGGACATCAACTTATAAACACATATGAGGAGTTCACCCAAAAGCTCATAAAAAGATTATGACCAAAAGCATCCCGAGTGGTACTTTCGAGAGCTCACCCAACTAAGGCAGCAGAGGACTATTGAAAACTATGCCATAGAATTCTAGAAATTAGCAGTGATGGTACCAGGTCTAACACAAGAAAGGCTTACTTATCTATTCATAGAAGCTCTGAGGGGATCAATCAAAAGCACAGTAAGTGCCCATGAACCCCAAACATTAGATGAGGCTATACAAAAAGCTATGAAATTTGAAGAAAGTTCACCCAAGGACAAGACCAAGCCCTTTGGAAACTCCTCCAAACCTCCACCCAAGGATAGTAAACACAATCAAGAAGGGATTGTAAGGTCTTGCACCTATTGCGAGGGAAAGAGAGAAAAGGGACATATGTGTTCAGCCTTGGAGGACCTTAAAAAGAAGGGACTTTGTTTCACATGCCTAAAACCCTATGAAGGAAGGAGCCATAAATGTCAAGGTCGAGCTCACAAATTAGAAGCCTCACCATATGAGGATGAGGAAGAGAAACCTAGCAAAAGGATGAGACTGGGGGAAGAAGATCGGGCCATAGTTGCCACTATCACCCATGCTGCTAAACACAACCTGTTTCGAATCAAGAGTTCACTGAAAGGGAAGAAAGTAGTCACACTTGTGGACAGCGGAGCCTCCCATAACTTCATCGATGAAAGGGTTGTCAAGCAGCATAAATTACCCACACAAAATTTTAAAGGGTTTGAAGCAACAACAACCATAGGGTCAAGGGTCCAATGCACTAAGTTGGTACCTAAGTTGGAGTTCATAATAGGTAGTCATCCGGTAAGGGAAGATCTCTGCGTGGTACCATTGGACACAGTTATCATATTGGGAACTCCATGGATTTATTCACTGGAATGTTTCATGTTTGATCTCCCAAACCAAATAATCTGATTTCAACATGAAGGGAAGGAAGTTACTCTCAAGGGCTTACCTGATGGTAGCCCTAAAGTGGTTTCTTGTAAGAAATTGGAGCATTGTTTTAGAAAAGGGAGAGGAGAATGGGTGGTCCAATGCATGATACTAGATAAGAGCAATACTCATGAGAAATCCATGCATATGGACATCAAAACCATCATGGAGAAATATAAAAGGATGTTTGGGGAAATTCCCCAAGGTTTGCCTCCCAAACGGAGGTTTGAACACACTAGAGAATTGGAAGAGGGGGCAAAACCAGTCATCACTACCCCTTATCTCCACCCTCACAAATATAAGGAAGAAATTGAGAAAACCATTAAGGAACTACTTGCTATGGGACACATACAACCTAGTTCCAGCCCTTTCGCATCATTGGTGGTACTTGTTAAAAAGAAAGATGGCACTCTAAGGATATGTATTGACTACAAAGCACTGGATATGAGAACTATCAAAAATAGGTACCCAATCCCAAGAATAGATGAGTTGATTGATGAACTACACGGAGCCAGATATTTCTCCAAGATCGACCTTCGATCAGGATATCATCAAATTAGGATGAGGGAAGAGGACGTCCACAAAACAACTTTTCGGTGTCACTATGGACATTTTGAATTCTTGGTTCTACCTTTCGGTCTAACCAATGCACCAACAACATTTCAGTCATGTATGAATCATACTTTTCACAAGCAACTAAGGCAATTTCTACTAGTTTTTTTTACGACATTTTGATCTACAACAAAACTTGGGAGGAGCACCTCAAACATATTGAGGAAACATTGAGGATCCTAGAGAAAGAGTCACTTTATTCTAAGGCATCCAAATGCGAGTTTGGAATGGAGGAAATCCTATATCTAGGGCATAAGATTAATGCGAAGGGGGTTAGCGTGGATGAGGAGAAGATAGCCACTATCAGAGAATGGCCTAGACCTAAGTCCCTCACAGAATTAAGGGGGTTCTTGGGGTTATGCAGTTACTACAGAAGGTTTGTACGGGGTTTCTCCAAAGTGGCAGCCCCTCTCACCGATCTAACTAAGAAAGGGGCTTTCTCTTGGAGAGAAGCAACCCAAAGAGATTTTGAAAGTCTGAAGGAAGCTATGAGCTCATGCCTCGTCCTAGCTATCCCTGATTTTTCCCTTCCTTTTGAACTACAATGTGATACCTCCAGAGAAGGGATTGGAGTTGTCCTCATGCAAAACAAACACCTCATATCCTTCGAAAGTCGTAAGCTGACAGAAACATAAAAGCATTACCTCATCTATGATAAAGAGATGTTAGCCATCATGCATGCCCTAGCCAAATTCCGCCAAAACCTGGTTTGCACCAAATTCCATGTAAAGATAGATCATAACAGCCTAAGATTCTTTTTAAACCAAAGGGATCTAAATGATAGTGTAGCGTCGTAAATTGTATGCACTTGCTAAGGTGGTACAATTTCACACCTAGTTTAGCACCTGCCTTGGCGCATTTTGCATTTTGCATTGCATTTCCCCTTTAGCACTTAATTAATTAAATTAATTAGGTCTAAGGTTCTATTTTATCATCTCCCATATCATAAAGTTGGGCCCTTTTCATTAAAGTGTGCCCCTTTCATTTTATTCCTCTAATACATCATTTAATCAAAAACCCTAATTAGGTCCTATTTTGAACTTTAAGGCCTGATTTCAGGGGTCAAAACATCTTGAAATCACCTGTAACTTCGGGATTCACTCTAAAATCATCATATCCGACGACCCTGAAAATTTGGTGAAAAGTTGTCGGGACCATGGCGCCCGGAGTGCACACGGTCCCGGACATTTTTCCCGAAATTTTAGGAGCGCGACCCAATCATAAAATAAAGCTTAACCCCAAGAAATTGGTGGGAGATTCAATCTCTAAGTCGGCCTAAAGTGAAATTAAGACCTAGGGTTTCATATATAAGAGCTCTCTTTCTTCATTTGAAAGGATCCAGAATTTTGGTTTCGGGGACCTTCTATGCAGCGAAAGAGCAGATCTTTGAAGACTTCAACAACATTCAACATCCATCCATCAAGAATTCATCAATTTCATTCATCCATTTAGGGCTTTGAAGACATTGAAGAGCAATAGGGGATCACCAACTGAAGATTGGCTTGTACCCCTCCCTTAGGGTTGGGTATGATTTCATGTTGTTTTCATGTCTTTGCATAAGCCTCATTATATCATTTGTATTCATGCTTTAGATCACTTTGCATCTTGATGTAGAGCATTTACTTTGTCAATTACAAGCAATTAGGGTTTACTTTCTAGGTTGCTCTAGCTTGCTTACTTTCATTTTAGGATCTTGCACACACACAAGGTCTGCACACACACAAATTTTACTATACAACTTGGCTATTCGTGGAGGTGGAAATCACTAAAGTGGGGGTTTGACTAAGGCAAAACCCTATATAGCCACCTACAACCCTTTTCAGATATAAGTGCAGATTTCCAAATTCGAAGGACGTCGTGAGTTGCAGATCTGACGAGAGCAGACTGAGACGGGACAACACACCAAATTGCAGAGCAGAAACCTAGGATAGGGGCATGGGGTGCCCTGGTCCTGACAGGACAGGGGCGCTGGGTGCCTTGGTCCCTGGGACGGGGGCGCTGGGCGCCCTGGTCCCTCAGACAACAGCAGTTTTCAGCACTTTTCGATAGCTTTTAGGTTGCCAAAAGGAGCAGTTTCAGGTGCAGAATCAGGTCAGTGGTGCATGCGCCCCCGTCCCGAACATTTCCACTCAGATTTTAACCCCAGGTACACATCTGCATTCTCCTCTTATCCTTGTGTTTACAGCTTTTCATCACTTAATCTCAATCTTGCAATCTTGTTACTAGTTCATACTTGCACTCTAGGGCCAGTAGTTGAACTTGCATCATTTTATCTATCATTTGCAACAAAGGAATATAAATCCTAATAGGTAGCCCGTGGCTCTCTCTTCCACAAAAAGAAGTAGCCAATTGTGTGATACCTCTAGGCTCTTTCGTATTCCACAAGTGTGTGATTGAAAGTGAGATTAGGGCATGTTTGCTTAGTGTCACTTTTTCCCCTACATAGATAGACAGCAAAAATGGGTCAACAAGATACAAGCTTAAGATTTTGATATTGAATACGTTAAAGGAACAACCAATGTGGTAGAAGATGCCTTATCAAGGAAGCCACAAATAAATACCATAACTTCTATAAATGTTGATTGGAAATATGATCTTTTGGCAGAATATGCCAAAGACCCTTTGGTTAGTGAGATCTTGAGGGACCCATCAAATCATGCAGAATACAAAGTTGTGGAGGAGCTTATCCTATATAAGGACAGGGTGTACTTGGTGCCCAACTCTAAACTCAAGGAAGTAATAGTTAAAGAGTACCATGATAATCCATTGGCAGGACACCCAGGGTTCTACAAGACATATAAAAAAATCAGAGAACTGTATTCTTGGAAAGGACTTAAGAAGGAAGTCCAAAAATACGTACAAGAATGTACATAGTGCCAGAAGAACAAAGCAGAACTCAACCACCTAGCCGGGTTGCTACAACCATTGCCTATTCCCGAACAAAAGTGGGAAAGAATTTCGATGGATTTTATCACCGGCCTACCCAAGGTTGAAGGAAAATATTGTATATATGTGGTCGTGGACCATCTCACCAAATATGCACACTTCTTTGCTATAACAAACAAAGTCCAAACATCTCAAGTAGCAGAAGTGTTTTTTAAGGGAGTCTTCAGACTTCATGGGCTTCCCCAGAATATCATAAGTGACTGAGATAGCCGGTTTATGGGGCAATTTTGGCAAGAAATCTTCAGGATGGCAGGGACTAGTCTCACTCTGAGTACTAGCTATCATCCCCAAACCGATGGACAACTGGAATCATCAACAAATGGATTGAAGGATATCTAAGAAATTATGTCACTGGGCAGCAGAAAGCTTGGATCAAATGGTTACATTTAGGAGAATATTGTTATAACATTACACATAATATGTCGATCCAAATGAGCCCATTCAAAACACTTTATGGTTATGAACCCACCTCTTTTGGATCACTAATTACTCCAAAAAGTCAAGTACCACGAGCCAAGGATTTTATTTAGGAAAGCATGGACATCCTAAGGGCTCTAAAAGATCACATACATCAAGCCCAAAATCTAAAAAAGATATATGTTGATCGTAATCGTATTGAAAGATCATTTGAGATAGGAGACTTAGTCTTCCTATGGTTGTAGCCTTACAAGCAGTCTTCGTTGAAATCTAGTGGGGCAAAGAAGTTGAAGCCACGGTTCTCCGGAACCTACCCAATATCAAGGAAGGTAGGGGAGGTAGTATATGAACTTGAGCTTCCTCCAGGTAGCCGCATCCACAATGTATTCCATGTGTCTAGATTTAAAAAAGCATTAGGGCAGCAGATATCCCCATGCAAGGAGTTACCTCCATTAGATGACGAGGGAAAATTAACACTAGAGCCAGAAGCCCTTTTAGACATAAGAGAAAGGAGAATAAAGAGTAAAACCATTGTACAATACTTGATCTTATGGAAAGGGTTGCCGGAGGAGGATGCAATCTAGGAGGGTGAAGAGATCTTCAACCACCCAAATCTCCACATCGCATGAGGACAAGCAATGTAAGGGGGGAGGACTATCATATTCCCATGTAGACAACGGGAAATGATTAGAAACATTAAACAATACATGCACATAAATATATATATTTTCAATACATAAATTTTTTTTACTGCTTAAAATACAATTTATCTTAACTAGTGGGAGTGATGAAAGGACACATCCATTCCCAAGCCACCTCCAGAATAGATGCCATGTTTCAAGGGGAATCACGTGGTTTCAAAGAGGTATAAACCTGCACCCCAAGGAAGCAAGGGAGAGGAGGTGACAAGGAGAGAAGGTCAAGGAGAAGCATCCAACAGGTAACTTCGTTACTTAGCAATAATATTTATTTCAGTTTTCATAATTTATGATACCTAGACAACCATGGGGATTGCCCAGTGAACGCATCAGTCAGCAGACGATGTGAAGGGGCTAGTCGTTGGTTCTTCCCAAAGATGAAGAACCAGCGCCTAGTAAGCATCCCTCCCCATCGCTAGTAGGTCTGTACATCACCAGGCCAATCCGCTTAAATGTCGAAATGTGCCCATGTGTTTATCGCCAATGATGTATGTCTCTCTGCAAGTTGTATTAAATCTGCTTTCATTCCTCATATAACAGTAATGAATATAATTTAACTAGTAGCCCAGATTAATTGCTAAATCGGTTTCATGCCTAGAAATGTCTTGCCAAATGAACTAAGCACATATGTAATGTACAAAGGGTAAAATGAACTTAATCTTAACGCTAGATAGGTAACCTGCAATATCAGGTTTAGTATGTTGCATTAAAATACACTTTAGTGACAGACAGAAGAATACAAATAATTCATTCATTCTCAGACACAACTAATAAGTAAAGAAAAGGAGTACTAATTAATGATAGTCATGTTTCTGCAACTAGGCACAAGTATAATGAATTAATCCCTACAAATTTATATATAATGGATAAATGTTAACCAAGTAATATAGTCATGAATCTATGTTTTCTGTAGGCATTTATTATCTTCCTATTATCCTATGTTTGTTAGTACATTCAAGATAATGAGTGCAAGCCAAGGGTATGTTGGGCCCATCCTTAGGTGGCCCTATTAGCCCTAAGAGATGGGATGGGTATGGATGGGTAGCCTAGCCAACCTAGAAGGTCCTCAAAATCTAGAATGGGTCGTGTATGTATTTTGTGCTACAATAATTATGCCACTGATCTAATATTACTGTTGACATATAAAATGAAATATCTAAATGTTGCAGGAAACTGTAAATCCTTTTGTGGCCCTAAATCTAACCTTTGGTGGACAGATCAGGCCCTAATTATCAGGAAGGCGAGACAGGTACAACAAAGGTTCATTACAGCTTCTAGATTTAATTGCATAAACTTTTATTTGCATCAACGTTTCGAATCACACTCTATGGTCCATTGATTTGAAATGTTGATGCAAATAAAAGTTTACACAATTAAATCTAGAAGCACAACAACAACTCATTCAAACTGTCCAATTTTAAGTTGCTATCAAACTGACTACAAATATCTTCATATGTCGCACTCTCCACAATGAAAATAGACCTAAGACTTCAACCCCTTGGTTATGGAGGTCCAAACTAGTATAAAAAAACATACAACTCTATGATGGATCATGGAGTGGGATCCGAAACGTTGATGCAAATAAAATATTACTTAGTAAATCCAGAAGCACAACAACAATCATTATGAATTGTCAAAATCTAATGTATCAATTTGAATGAGCTTTTTGAGGAGGCAAGGCTTCACAAAATGGTGAGTTTCTTGCTCAAGATTCATAACAAAAGAACAAACATGGAAAAGAATTTGAAAATGAGTTAATTTGGTGTCGCTTGGTCCCTTAGATTGCTAGGCCTCGTGGATGACATTAACATTCCTTCATTCATTTATTTATCCCAAGTTTAGAAAATTGTATCTAGCTCAACCTAATGAGCAGGTTTCATTCAGGTTGAACTCTCCAAAGAATTGGAATAATTTATCTTGCGTTCAAGTTAGGAGTCATCATTCTTTTGATAAATGATCTAAAATAATTTATCCAATAATTGCTTTCAGTGCTAGTAACGTAATCGAAATATATGGATTTTTGTACTTCTTACCCATTCTAAGTCCAAACCATGTTATATGTCATTTACATTGTCTAGGAAAAACAATTTGGATTGAGATTGTGGAAGAGTATATTGTATTGTTGGAATGTTTGAAATCAAGGTTGGTAGTGACAAACTCCTAAGCTACTACAAAGTGTTCAAACTAGTAAAGTCAAGGATTTCCCTATCGGATTTAACCCATAGAGCTAGTTCTTAGCTTCAATGAATTCTCAAGCACCACAAGTTTGTGAAGAAATAAAGTGTTTTTTTTTCCTTTTTTATTCCTCTACTAAGAGATCCCTTATCAACCCTTGAAGCATATGGGACTCTCCAATATAGACAATGGGGTTAAATTTTGCTTTATCTTGGTGATTTATTTATTTATTATGAACATGACATACTTGTTAGTTGACCAATTTCTCTCACTTACAAATTTATAGGAGGGTATATGGGTCTTATTTAGTCTTTGTTGATGCAATATGTATGGTTACATTTCCACGATTTAGAGCTCTTGCCATTATTTGTTTGTAATAAATTAATGTTTTAAGATTTATTTTGAAAAATTGCTTGAATTATAAATGGTATGGTGTTATTTACTTTTCCATCTCATGTGAATAAATTTGGGGATATACTACTTTATCATGGCATAAATGCCCAAAAAAATATCACAACAATCTACAACATTTTAAGTTCAATTTGAAATTTCGTCTTAGTCAATATGTGTGCCTATAGCTAATAATGTTGTTGTCAATATGTGTGCCTATAGCTAATAATGTTGTTGATTTTTATTTATAAATGACTCAAAACTAATGGTTTGATTGCTCATTTTTTTGTTTGAAATCCCTCAAACTGGCCTCTAATCACTTGGTTCATGAGGGAAGAGTGTGTGTGTGAAAAGTGGACCTGTATCTATATCTGGAATACACACACTTCAATTAAGTCATTAGATGCATGGTTAATAAATCAATAATCAATGAATAACAAACCATTACAAAGCGACCCATTGCCTTCTAGTAGATGCTAGTTTAGATTTCTCTCAGATTGCTAAGCTATCCAGTGACTAGACAACACCTAAACGAAGGATTTTTAAATCTATATGAGCATGAATATGAGCTAAATGGATGCAAGATTTAAGCTAGATATGCAAGATTAATCTAACATGATTTAAGCAATATATGAATATTTAAGTTAAATGATTTAAGCAAAATGAAATAACTAATATGCAATGTCTCAATGCAAATTCTCAATGAACCTAGAGCAAAAACAACATAATAACAATATATTCTCCAGGATCTTTAATTAGGAGATGAGAGCCTGAATTTGTAGAAAATTCAGTAAGAAACCAATGGCTGAGATCAAATGATGATGAGCGGTCAAGATTTTCCAAGAGGAAGCACAATCCACGTGAATTGATGTGATTGGCTGCTATTCTCAATTTTATAGGAAATTGAACTAAAATTAAGATAAAATCAGGAAAAAACTGATTTATTCTCTATTTCATTCAATTTTAATATTTAATTGTTTTAATTTCTTTCTTTGAGATTATTTATCAATTTTTAATTTGTTTTTCAAGATCATCTCCAATTGATTTCTTTTCTCAATTTTTAATTCTATTTTTGTCAATTAATTCCTTTTTTGAAGATTTGATGTCAAAATCATTAATTTAATTAAATATGCTATGATATTCAATAAAATAAATAGGATAATTGTTTAAAAATGATTTACTTGGAATGATCAATTAATTAAATAAATATTTAATTAATTCAGAGTGATTAATTTGCCATTTCACATTGGTGATTAAAGAATTAAGTAATGTGCTCAAGATTGATTTTAATTGCCTTTGGTTAGGACCTTGGTGATGTTGTCAAGATTAGGGGCTCATGGTTTAGATGACTACTTTTAGGGTATTACAAAGAGCACAATAGTGTGTCTTACTTTTGGACCAAAATAAATAAATAAATACTATCAAATTTATTTATACCTAGAATTAGTGAAGTCTGATTGAATGGAGGTTCAATCAAACCACTTTCAATAAAAAAAAATTCAATAAATACATGACATGTTGGAACTTTGGTGTGTTATTCACCTATAGAGAGTTCCTAGATGAGAGAAGATTTAGATATTATGAAATTTTATTGTAGTTTGGTTAAGTGGTCAAAAGACCATGCAATAATAATGTAATGCGGTATAACATGGAGGTATGTTATATCCAATTATTGCTATGATAAAAAAACTAAAAGATGTCATCAATTGGGTGAGTTGCAAGGAGCATGCAAGCAAATAAATGTTCACATGTACCAATATTAGAGTGCATACAATGACAATTGAGGATATATAGGTGCTCTATATGGTGTTCAACAATACCACAAGTATATCAAGTAATTAGAATTGTAATCCAAGGTTGAGTTTTGGCTAAATTGGTCAAGAAAACATATTCTCATTCAAGTTTGTTGTTAACAACCTTTGACCAAGTGTTTGTAGCAACATCTAACCATTTGGGATGATTATCTATTTGGGATAATTATATAGGAGTGGTGTGTAACATGTTGATGTCATGACACAATCGTGATTTGATTATGTAGCAAATTGTATTCCATGAGCAATTAGAATACTAAGACAATTAGGATTCCAAAGAAGCTTAAGGATTACTTCTATTGTAATTTAGATCACATACTATGAAGGTTTCCAATATCTTACTTTATTGATCATCTTCAAGATTAATTTCTCAAACTTTCGTATTAAAGTTTTCTTATTTGGGTAGGGCTACATCATTTGGTTTGAAATTATTATGTGTTTGGTGGTCAAATCTAACATAACTATGTTGGTGTCATAGATGCATAATTAACTCGATTTAGATCCTTTGAAATATTTTCTAAGAATATAGAGCATGAATTGTTGGATTCATGGCTAATACATTGAGATTAAAATTGAGAGATTGAATGGTTAGAGTTTTGAATTATAAAAGTTGAAAGTGGAGAGATTAGTGTACAACATTATCTTCTATGTCAAAACATATGTGTATGATGGGGACCAAAATAAATTAGAAATATTATTTATTTATATCTTTTAGACAATGTATTAATGAATGTGTCAAAAGAATTAATTACATATTTGTTGGGGAAGAAGAAAGGTACCCTTTATTAGTGTTAGAGTTTGGTTTAAATTAAGTTTTTTTTCTTTAAGTTGTAGTCTTTGAAAATAAACAAGAGAGACCACGAAAATGGCTTCTTAATGTGTTCAAACTAATTATAAGTGAGTTAATGGGCAAGTACATGTAAATGGAGGATGGAAAGGAGCCACGTTTCTTAGAACTGAACAAAATAAACTTTAATGAGTAATTATTTGACATACTTAAGCTCAAATTTTGATGATGTGCTAAAAAAACCTAAATATTAGTGCTTAAAATCTAGTTTCTAAGCTTCTATTTAAACATAATGATAGAGCCTAAAAGGGTCAAGTTTTTGTTAGGAATAGGTGTTGTACACCTTGCAAAACATGAAATATTTTGTGTGGTGCATCTAGGAGATAATGGTTAGTTTTCCTACTATGGATAGATGGTTAATTTTGTCTTCAAATTATTCACAAAGTTCATCACCTAGCTCATCCCAAATATGAATGGTTATACCATTATAATTCTTTTCCTTTCAAGGAGGTGGAAAGAAATTTAACATCCACATTATCCTTTGTGATATTATGAACAAAGTAGATGTTGGTAGTATCTTGGATGTGCTCTATAGGAGAGGTAACATTTTCACTAGTGAAATAGGATATAATTTTAAAGATTCTATGAGAAGTTCAATCCTATTATATAGGACAAGAGGACTTCCTCCATTAAAGGTGACAAATACCTAATTTATTGGGATAGTCATGGAAAGATTAATGAATAGTCTTTTTCTTGGCTAGGAGGAATTTCTAGCAACAAGTGTAGGTTATATCCTTGGTTGAACTCTAAGTATGGTGAGTGTTTTCTATTATATATTTTATTTCTTTATAAATATAAAGGTAACTATGAGAATTTAAAACACATA
This sequence comes from Cryptomeria japonica, assembly GCF_030272615.1. Lineage (NCBI taxonomy): Eukaryota > Viridiplantae > Streptophyta > Pinopsida > Cupressales > Cupressaceae > Cryptomeria > Cryptomeria japonica. The sequence continues at coordinate 53,940,209 of NC_081410.1, read as the reverse complement.
CCTTTATAGGATGCTCTTGTTTTTATCTTTGACATGAATAATTGAACCAATTTGAAACCAAGAGGTCCTGGAGTTGCCAGGTACTTTTATAATGTGTCCAACGATTGAAAATGCTAAGAACAACACCAATCTTCTCAATAGAATGATGTAAGTCTTATTGAACTTATCCCACCAAGTGTGCCAAAAAAAATTGCAACCTAAAATTGAACCTTCTTACCATATTTTAGCATTCTAGAATAACAATTAGAGTGACTTCTCAAGTATGAAATCTTGCTAACCTGAGGTCAAACCTCTAAAGAAATCTAGTTCCTTTGTAAGAATGGATGCAAGTGTTGATCTAGCTCAACACATTTCAAAACTAAAACCTACTCCTACTCTAATGATTCATAAGGGAAAAGGAGAAGGAAGATGATAGAAAAGGAAAGGTGGTGATGCACCAAGATTTAGGTTAGTTAGAATTAAATTTCCTTAGAAGCACAAAACAATATTCAAAGTTGATAATAGATTATATAGCTTATATTAAAATAATGTTAGGAGGTAAAATATGAGGGGAATACAATTGTAAGAAGGGAGAGATGTCTGCAATCAACTTGAAATAAGATAAAAAGGACCAAACATCATAGAATACAAATCAAACCAAAAAAATTAATAGTTTAATAGTCATAAAAGGAGGTAAAATAATGGTCTTTTATTGATTACAAGGCTTCATCATACATTTACACTTGAGATGCTAACAAATCTATTACAAAGAAGTGTATACATTATATTTTTCTCTATCTTTTGAAAATTAGAACTCTCATAAAAATAAGGATTGTTAGGTCTTGAATAATCCAAATGAAAACACTCAATACTAAAACAAAATTTGTGATGTAGTGAAAACCCTAGCTATTGTTTTCATATCAACTATCTAAAAATAGTGTCCCTTCAAATTAAGATTTGATCATCTAGATAAATGAAAATAAAATCCTATATACCCCTATCATATCTCTAAGAATTGATGGATCATGGGATTAGATGGATAGACAATAAAACTACCCAATCAATAGGCTAAAATTGTGACTTGGGGATGGTCCATCAATGATATGACTCTACAACAATAGCTAGGTCATGGGTGAGCATCAAATCGCTTCTTTCAATATATGCCAATTTATTTGAGTATCATTATTGTGTGTCATTAGATCTAATCTGGTGATTGGTGGGCATAAAAAATACACTAATGACATTATTAGGTTTCCCTATAGATAGGTAGGGATTTTTATGTTTAAATGATATAGTTTTAGAATTTACATGCTAGGGAGGGAAAGTATGATGTGTGTGTTTGGAAGATCAAACCTAAAATATCAAAAAGGAAATATTTCAAGCTATTGGGGTCATAGTCTTGGGAAGGGCTTAAAATGGTATCAAGTTTATAAATGGTTCAAAGACTAACCCCAAAGGACTTTATAGTGTGTTTAGTATGGAAGAAAGCTAGAAAAATCTAGCTAGTAACTTAACCAAAAACAAACCCTCTTCCATAAAACATTGGAATACGAACCATAAGGGGTGTTATTCTTGACTAAATTTACCCAAAGGGAGTCAAGCAATCCATGGGCCCTATTGATTGATTTAGATGTGATCTAATTAGGTCCTAAATATACATGCATGATCATATATACTGATGAAATTACTAATAAAAACATGGAGAGCTATTGGAAAATACAAAAATGAAACTAGGATATAGAGGTGCACTTGTGACAAAAAATATAAGCCTAAAATAGTTGGACTAATGAAACTAGGATATAGAGGTGCACTTGTGACAAAAAATATAAGCCTAAAATAGTTGGACTATGGAGCTAGGCTTCTTAGTCCAAATAGGTGTTCAAATAGTAGAAAGTGTCAAAATTGGTATCAAAAGACAAGGCAAACTACAAATCATCCAATTTTCAAGTCAAAATGGTAGGACTACAACTCTAGGTGCCATAGTCTAAACATTTTCTTTAGCAACCTATGCCTCAATTGTCTTAGTCCTCCTATACCTACAAACTAGGTCTAAATCCTATATTTGAACCTGCAAATGCACAAAAAGGGATGAAAATGGTGTTGTGGCTATATAGAGGCTTGTCTTATTCAAATCTCCATTTTGGTGTTTCCACCTCCACAGATAACCAAGTTGGACCTGACATAAAAGCGTAGGTTGTTAACTTTAAGTGTGTCTAAGATTTTGATGAGCAAATAAGTGCATAAGCATAAATAAGATCCCCACTCAAGTGTGTTAGAGTGAACCCTAGATGAGCTAATAAAAAGGTGATTTATAAATCAACTCAAGAGTGAGTGAATCATATAAATGATAGTGAAAGAATGATAAACATCAGATCTAAAGCTAAAACTTAGAAATGTTAGAATGACATAAAATCATATAAACCCTTAAGAATAGGTACAAGCTAATCATTAGTTAGTAATTCCCTATCATCCTCCAACATTCCTTAGATCTTCCATCATGATGAATGACGAATGATGAAGAATTAATGAAGATTTGATGTTGTTGATTATTCCTAAGATTTGTAGACCTATAGACTCAAATTAGGCAAATTTTTTCTAGCATAAAGATTGTTCATCCAAATGAGGAAAGCTATTAGCTTATATATGAGCTACAAGATTAGAATTGCTAAAAAGACAACATAAAATAGTCATAATAAAAGATTGAGACCATATTCGAAAATGTCAAGGATGATACTTAAAATCTTTAAAATTTTGAGAGATTTTCTCAGGACTATGGAGTTTATTTGTATAGTCCCTCCAAAATAGGCTCTAGAAAAGTAGAATATGATATTTTAGGGCCTTGATATTAGATCTAGTCCTAATTTTTGAATTTGACAATGATTAAATGAGAAATAAGATATTTGAATTTTGAAACAAGATAAGACTCATCTTCTGAAGTTGAAAATAAAGGCTAGAAGTGGTCCTAAAAATGTTTAGGGGAGTGGAAACTAAATCAAGTGTTGTGGAGAGTGTAAATTTGGACTCACAATTAAGGAGTACAATTTAGAACTCTAAATAGTGTAATGGGGGATTTTAGGGCTTTTGAGGCCAGAATGAAAGAGTTACTTGGATAAGGGGTTCCCAAAAGTCCAGATTCAAAAGACTTGGAATCTTTAGAAGCATTCAATAGAGTTTTCAACTTTCAAGGATGATAAAAATGAGGTATCCATGTAGAGGATGATTAAAAGTCCAATTCCAGAGGACATATATTTGGGGTGGAAGGTAGTGGATTTTTAAAGAACTGAGGAATTTGAGAGAGAAATGATTGGATACTAAATGATGGGATAGATGAGGAACTCCAAAAATTTGATGGACTAATGATGTTAACATGACATCATCACATCAAGACTACTAATATCAACATGACATCATCAAAGCACTTAATAAGAATGGATTATAATTATAATTTCAAGTGAGGCTTAAAATGGTACCAAGTTAGGGAATGGTTGAAAGTCTAACCCCGAAGAAATTTATTGGGAAAGGCAAGATATTGAGGTTTCAAGAAGGCATGACCAATGTGACAAGTCCAATGGGGATGAAGGGTTTTGAATGTTGAAAGGATGACAACACTTGGGTGAATTTGACAAATAGTAAAGTGATGAGCCAGCACTCTACAAATGGATGGAAGAAACTTTACCCTTTGGCGATTCAGGATGCCAAAGGAGGTATGAATGCGTAGGAAACCCCAAAACTCCAAAAGGCAAACAAAATCAACACTTTGCCAATTTTGGAAGGATTAGAGTAGATAATCGATATTTGTGGGGTTGGCATGAAGTTATGAACAACACTTAAATCTCCAATGGGTTGACAAAAACACAAAATGCTAACTAAAAATCCAAGAGGAGCCTAAACTTCAAATTTTATGAATTTTGTACATTCTTGGACACTTAAGGAACCTAGTTAGGATCTCTTAGATCAATTAGAAAATATGGGTCGAATGATGCATGAAATTACAACACAAATCATTAATTTAGGGTAAAGTAAGAAATGAGAATCAACTAAATTTTGAAAAAGTAAATAAATATTTCAATCCTTTCATATTGTGGTGGATCTTGACCTATTCTACTTGTGTTGGAGAATGCTTGGAGATGTGTTGCTATTAGTTAAGGTTGACTATGAATTTGGGTTGATTTGCAACCCATTATATTGATGATGTATCATGTTTGGGACCAACCTGTGTTTTGTCACACATTTCACTTACCAGGTCCTATTGAGTCGAGCTACTTGATATTTTTGGATGATGTGATGGGTATCTATGAAGGACAAATCATTATGAATAAGAGATGGTGTGTGTGGGGGGGAATATAGCTATGAATGTGTGTATCCTTCCTAGAGATATGAGAATTGATGTAAAGTTGATAAAGTGTGCAAAGTCAATTTTACACATTCAAATTTGTGCTACAAAGAGGGTTGCACTATTAACATTTTAGATGCTTCTTCCACAATAGTTCATCTAACATGGTTCATTGTAATAATGTGATATTGTATCTTTCCCTGAAGAAGTGATCTTCAGTCTGTAAGTCTTTGTATCTTTCCCTAGGGTAGTGCACCTTAGCCGACAAGTTTAGCGGACAGTATGCTCCCTTGGCAGTGAGCCTACAAGAGATATTGTAATACATATATTTCATATATTGTGAGTTGATCCTCATTGTGTTTTTTCCCTCATTGGTTTTTTCATGTAAAAATCTTGGTGTCCTTGTGTGATGAATGCTCTATTTAGTTATTTACTTCTATAGATTTGAATTTAATATTTTAAGTATTAATGAATGGATGAATTTAGTTTATGTTGATCCACCACCCCCCCTCTCAACATCTTGTGTGTGTTCAACACCTTCCACTACCATTCACATCATAAATGAGTATCAAGTTAATGGATGTAACTAGATTATTTTGGCCTCAATCAAATTCATTTACCCTAGCTTAGATACCTCATATTTGGTCTCTAGCCATGTAATGATCAAGCACATTGCATGTAACAATCATAGTCAACATATCATGGGTCATGCCCAGATACATAAAATGAACAAGTTGAATATTGTTTGCCTCACTACAAAAAACTACCACCAAGAATTTTATTGAGGATATGATCATGACCAATGAATGGGTAAATGTGCTTTAACGCATCATCACAACTCAAGATGCACAAGTTTTGGTATAGGGCATTTCCCTTGAGAATATGAAAAGTTCTTGAATAACACCCCAAGCTAATGTTTCATGTACAATTAACTACTTACATGTTCTTCAAAGTCATATTGTTAGTGCACACACAACTTATCATCCTACTATCACATAGCCATCAATTTATTTTGAGTCTTTGCCAAACATGTTGATCATTTTAAAACTTAAGATTCCTTTCCCTTTTGGATTGATGCAAGTATTAAATTTTAATCATCTCCAATACCTTCAATGGAGACCCATAAAAATAGTGGATTTGGCAACCTTATGAAGCAAGTGTCAATATTTTCACACTCTTCAAGATTGAATATGATCTAATTTTGGTACATTTTTTCCCGTATACACAATCATTCCAATTCTTATCAAATGGTAGATTGCAATCAATATGTGTGAAGCACACAAGACAATTACACTGGACAAGCTCTAGTAAGAATTTGAAAGAGAGCATTTGAACCCAAAAGAGTTTGAAATTATTAGTGTATTAATTAAAGACCACTAGGCTTTAATAGAATCCAAGCTTACCTCTTTCTTAGCATCCTTAAATGAGCTCATCAAACTAGGTTGCACATTAAGCTACAACATATGCTTGAAACTTCAAAAGAATAAAATGCTTACTTTCAACTATTATAGGATAGTTGTGACAATTTGTTGTATGATGATGATGCAACTTTAATGAAGGATCTTCTTACCAATACCAATACTTTTTCTCCACAATTGATTGTCATGTGCACATGATACAAGTAAAAAACTTGGACAAAAATTTTGCTAGTTGTGCCTAAGATCCCTTTTCTTATTCTACCAAGATAATATACAGATCAAAATCTTTTATTTGGATACTTGTATTCTTTGTGTTTGGAAAACCAAACATAGTTTTGTGCTAAGAGAATGTTGCCAAAATATGATTGCTATCCATGCCATGCCATTATAATAGTCCAGTAGAATCTAAGAATATTTATATGTTAGTTAACTAAGTGAGATTGCAAAGTTAACTAAGTGAGATTGCAAAGTTGCAATCCATTGAACTAGAATGCATGCACACTTCACTTTTATAAAAATCAAGTTGTGCTCGGGCAAAGCACCTAGAAAACTCCACATATCTAATTATTGTAAGAGATAAGATAGTAAGTGAATATGCATCAAAGTTTTACCATTTTGCCAATTGTATGCATGTATTTGTTAGTTTAGCATTGCATTATCATAATCTAACAAACAAAGGCATTGAACTATACAAGTACATTTTGGCTATGAGAATAGTAGAACATACATATTACAAAAGGTGTAAAACATGTTCTATTGTACATAGTACAACAAATGACCACACTTTCACCAAATTGAACTATTGTCTGTTAACTTGGGTGCCAAATTATTTGAATTTAACGCTTAGGATGTCACAGTTGAAGACATGCCCTAAGACATTAAAAGATAATTAGACAATCAAATCATCTTGAATTCACACATAAAAGACATATCTAATTGCATTTAGAACAATTCAACAACATTTCACTGAAAGATGCTATATTTTAGATATTTACATTTATATGACCCCTTTAAGTGAACATTGGAAGTCGCATCAAGCATGTCCCGTGCTACATGAGTAGGGCTAGCTCAATTCCAAAACTCTCTTGCAGGTGTCTTGAATTTACTAATCGTTTGGGCAGCTATATCCACCTTGCATGCAAGGTCATTGAAGGATAGATAGATAGCTAGGAGGGAGGAGAATTCTCTATAATTGGGAGATTTATATGACTTGTTGTCTTCAAGTTTTGTAAAAACAACAAAAATGACCTAACTAGTATTAGGCGAGAGGACTCAAGAGTTCAGCATGTTCCAATTGTTGTGATAACAGTTGTTGATTTAATACCCATACTTGTTGATTTAATGTCCAATTTTTGTGACAACATTGCATCATAGTTGTGACTTTAATGCCCATAATTGAATGAAACTTACCCTTAGTTGTAAAAAAACAACCAATCATGTGATGCCACATCAGCTACACAAGTATGGGGGGACCTTATGCATGACTATTGGTCTTACCTTTTTGGGGGTTGTTTTGGACAACTTGGCAAAAAACATGTTGATGTGGCATCATATTTGATGATGTGGCCCTAAAACTTTAGTTATAAGTAGGGGACTTGCCAAGTCAGTTGCTGTAAAAAATTAAGAGTGATTTGAAATTTTCACATAAGATTTTGAGAAGCGTGAAGTTAAGGTGCTCACCTACTTGGTCCTCTCCCCTAAGTTTCACAGTTCAACACCCAATAATACTTTTCAACTTGACACAATTTTCCTCACACCTAACATCTAGGTAATCCCCACATATTTATCCCACATTATTTTATGAAAGTAGCTATAAAACCATACTGCCCCTTATATTTCTGACAAAATATATGACTGCATAGCCAGTTCCCATTCTTATTGGCCCCTTCTCCTGCAATAGTACCCCATGAAAACAAAGCCTGTACAAAATTGACAGTTCTTCACCTCCACGCTGATGACAGTCAAATGGGCATCCAGAATTCTGCTCTGCTCCATCCATGGCTAACACACCTTTTCACAAGATAATTTGTCGGTGTACGTTGCTCAAGTGATATAAAACTGAGCTTACAGGACTATGTGGGGAGATTCATCCGGCAAGTAAATGACAGAAAATATACACCTCTGTAAATACCAAGTATCCTGAGAAACCGTCATAAGTACCATTCTGCTCTTTTCTCTTCTTTAAGGGATTGCTCTGTCTGATCACTGCAAAATACCCAACGCATTTCACGTTGGAAAAACAAAAACAAAAACAAAACACTGTATTCATCTCATCTTTCTCTGATGTCCTCAATGAAAATACTGTAATCATGAATAATTCAACTGGGCATACTTGTATTTCCAATGGAGGTTCACATGTTCTTCCAAGGGGCTGAGTAGTGTGACAGTGAGCTCAAAACGACACAGGCTCTACTGTCGGTTGAGGCTGACTGAAAGCCCATTTTTTAAATTTATGTTGTCGTTATAATTAGTTTCGGATATCTATAAATTTTAAATGGTACATCAGATTTTGAGTATTTTTTGGCTGTTTATGCATGTCTTATAGCTATTGTTTTGGCTTCTAGGTAGTAACGATGCACATTGTGGGATCTGTTATGTGCACAAGGGTCAATAAGTACACATTTCAAAGTGTCGTGAGATGCCTGTTTAAAGATGCCCTGTGCACTTAAAATTGTCAATATTTATGCACAAGTACCCCATTAGTCGTGCACATTATGGTCCAATATTTATGGTCAATATTGTCAATTATGGTTCAATGAATAGGCAAATGCACATGTGGACCAATTATGGCCCAAAACTGCTAAAAAATGGGCAGCTATTGGTACATGTAAAATTATTTAATGACCTTTAATTTTGTTTTTGGGTTCTTTAAAGTTAGTAATTGGGGGGCTGAGTGTGCAAGGAGTGTTCAGTTGGAACTATAACGGTTGTTCGTGCTATTCCCCTATGGGTGAAAATAATCTTTTATTCCAAGGCTCAATATGCTTGAGAGTTGTACATGAGATTAAGTTCAATGGTGTTTATAGTCTAAATTTGTTAGCTTATTTGAAACACCTTCATGGTGTGTTCAAAATGTCTTAGGATTATGTGGTTTCGAAACAAAAATCTCTTAAAATTTTAGTTTAAGCATAATTGTACTATTTTTCATAGCAGTTTGTGCCTCCATGTTGAAGCCTTTAAGTCTATTTCTCTATCACAAATCCAATAAATTATACTTGGCCCAATCCAATAAACAAATTAGCATCAAGGTTGAACTCTCCAAAGAATGTCATTGTAGTCTCATCTCTTGTTCTACTTTAACTGCTTCACTATGCACCAAAGATAAAGAAGCTACAATAATAGGAGTTCTCACAAACATGGAAGTGAATAGATTGAAAGCACTAAAACAAGTTTGGACAATATGCACCTCTATTTGAGAGTGTGAGGCTTTAAGTTTGTTGTGGAACTTGTGAGATCAAGTACTGAACATATTAGACTTCGAGTATGTTGTGTAACTTGTACATACTCATGGGCTCATGAGGCTCTCTACAAGTAGTTGCAAAAATGGTGGTATAACATCATTGGACAAATTGGGACTTTGAAGTAGTTGAGGAAGCATAATCTTCATCATTCCCATTCCTAATGGACCCATCTAGCAAGACAAGAACTAATTATAAGCAATCTCATCTAGTGTTTTTGGAAAAACTTTGCAAGCCACATCTTCAAGTTGAATCTATCTTCAAAATACTACAATCTTAAAAACTTGGACCATCAAATGGTTGCAAGTCAAAGGAAACATTCTCCATGCCTCCTAAGTATATTTTAGTGCATGTCACATGATTTCAAGTATAGCTCAAAAGAAACAATACTTGTTGGGTATGGGCATTCTTTGTTGCATACTAGTTGTGAGATTTAGCTTTCAATGCACATTTTGAATTTATTTTGGTAGGTATTGAGGATTCAAAGTCTAGACAAAGATCATTATTATAAATAATATTCAAAATCCCTAACTAAAAATTATTCCAAGCACTTTTGTTCAAATGTCTAGGTTCAAGGATGAAAACTCACGAATTATTAGATTTTGAAGGATGAAAACCTTAAACACCTCATGCACCAAAGGAAAAAAACCCTTTTATCTAAAGGAATGATCTCACCCAAAATTCATATTTGAGTTTTCATGGTGGTAGATCTCGGCAATAGCGAGTTCATTCAATATCATAGTTGTTGTGGGTTCTAGTATTATATTTTCAACTTGTAGTTTTGTAGTCATTATTTCCATCATTGGTTATATTGTTGTATTTCTACTAGTTATTGTCACTACCAGAATAGTATTTAAAATGTATTATAATATCTTCAATGCAAGAAACACTCTACAACCTATTTGTATACTAATAGTCTCAAGTTGTAATTTTAGTAAATCATGATTTATGATCTAGGTTTGTGTTAGATTTGACTAAATAATATAAACCCCCAAAATATATATGTTGTGCTTTCAATATTAAAGTGTAAATCATGAGAAATATAGGGTTTTACAAGATTGGGTAGACATTTAAATCTAAAATCAATCTTTAATGATGAACCTTACCTATGGATTTAGAGTTTGTTAGATGAGGGAAAAACAATTAAATCTACAATTTGATATTCAACCGGGAAGGTGATTATGTAAACATTAATATGTTTGAAGGTTTTATAAGGTTTAATTTCACATATCTTTGAGTTGTTAATACTACTAGTAAACAATGATGCAAATTTAGGGTTTGCATGGTCTCTATTTAAATATTATTAAACCTATCAGTTATTTACCCTAAATAAAACTTAGGACATTAGAGTGGTATTCAAAGCATGTCACTTAAAATATATAGTTGAAAGGGATGAAAGAAATATTACCATTAATATTTAGCTCAACTCATGATGGTGGTAGTAGAGCATGTCACTTAAACTATACATTTATAGGGGTTTAAGGATTATTAGCATGAATATCCACCAAGGACATTATATTGGTATCAAAGCTAGTTTTCCTACTAGTCTATGAATCATGGGATTCCTAAATTCTCTAATACATGGTGGAAAAACTTCTTCAAGAGCTAACAGTAACAAGAATATAGGTGATATAAACAACCAACAAAGGATAGTGGATGGATTTGTTAACAAATATCTCCAACCTATTGGAGTTGAGAAAATACAACACCACAGGATCCCAAATGATCTCTGCAAGCTGAAAAACCTGTTACAAGGAGAAGCAAGGAAGCAAATAACAGATAAAACAAATACACATAAAATATGCTCAAAAAGATGAGAGCTCAATATTCACAAAATGTGTAATGTGATAATCCTTACAATACAAAGAAATAACTCAACCTTTAATAGGTCAAGAAACCCTAAAAAGGAAAACCTAGGTTTGCACATAATAATTAATAAAAGAATTAATTATTATGCACCTAAAGCTAGCTTAAGTGTAAAAGAGATAAAGGGAACTTAAATAATTAAACAAATATTGTTTAACTAATCAAGTAAATACCCGAATACTCTAACACCCCCCCTTAAGCTAGACTTAGGGAGAAGCTAAAACCTAGAACAGCTACTGAAAGCAAGAAAGATGGGTCCTGGCAACAAGGCCTGATCAGGTGCCCAAATACAACCAAATCTCTATGAACCGGAGAAATAGAGAAAACCGCGTGCGAAAAAACTCTACTCCAAAAAGAGATGGAAAAGAACACCACTGAAGCATGAAATAGATGCAAACACTGTTGAAGAGAAATTGTTGATCTGAAGAACCTCCATTGAAATAGAACATGACCAGGTAGAGAAGACTATAATATGCATGAGGTCCATCAAATGACACTACTCGAATCAGATGGGAAACAAGGCAAACACTGAACTCGAAGACACAGATGGCATGAGAAACCAAAGCCTGAAGAGTTGATCAATCGAACCACAAGAGCATTAGAACCAACAGGACAAATAAGCAGGGAAACAAATAACAGATAAAACAAATGCACAGAAAATATGCTCAAAAAGATGAGAGCTCAATATTCACAAATTGTATAATGTGATAATCCCTACAATACAAAGAAAGAAATCAACCTTTAATAGGTCAAGAAACCCTAAAAAGGAGAACCTAGGTTTGCACATAATAATTAATAAAAGAATTAATTATTATGCACCTAAAGTTAGCTTAATTGTAAAAGAGATAAAGGGAACTTAAATAATTAAACAAATATTGTTTAATTAATCAAGTAAATACCCGAATACTCTAACACCCCCCATTAAGCTAGACTTGGGGAGAAGCTAAAACCTAGAACAGCTACTGAAAGCAAGAAAGATGGATCCCAGCAACAAGGCCTGATCAGGTACCCAAATACAACCAAATCTCTATGAACCAGAGAAATAGAGAAAACCACGTGGGAAAAAACTCTACTACAAAAAGAGATGGAAAAGAACACCACTGAAGCATGAAATAGATGATACAAAGAAAGAACTCAACCTTTAATAGGTCAAGAAACCCTAAAAAGGAAAACCTAGGTTTGCACATAATAATTAATAAAAGAATTAATTATTATGCACCTAAAGTTAGCTTAAGTGTAAAAGGGATAAAGAGAACTTAAATAATTAAACAAGTATTATTTAATTAATCAAGTAAATACCCGAATACTCTAACACAACCAACCTTCATATAATTAGAAAAAGACACTCTTGTAGAAAGGACTCAAACTTCAATGAAGGAAGATATCATTGTTGGTTATGTATAATATAAAATTCTCCCAATAGAGATACAAAAAGTAATACATTTCTCAAACTTCATGAAATGAAGGGAGAGCTAGAGGTACAATGGACAAAGGAAATAAGATATATTAAACAAAACCCAAGAGAAAAAATTGTAATGACATAATGGGTTGAAAAATCCATTCCTAACTAAAACATAATAAGATTAGGGAAGTCAAAAGGCGCTGAGGAGGAGATCATTAAGCATAGAAAAGATGAAATGATGTTAGAAGAAGAGTTAGATAAATTTAATGAATAGCTCAAAAAATTAAAATAATGGAACCTAAATTGCCAATGAATGTAGTCAAGCACAATCTACTTGAAGAATAAAAGAGGAGCAATATGAGTTGCAACAAATGGAAGTCATGCACAATGTACTTGAAGAATAGAAGAAATAAGAAAAATTTGAGTTGCAACAAATGGAAGGCGTGACTTTTTGAGTTACAAGAAATTGAAGTCATGACTTTCAAGAAGGATTACATAAACATTTTATATAGGGATACAACTCTAGCTTGATAATAAAAATAATCGAATTTACTACTTTCAACAACGTGTGATCAATGCCTTATATGAATCAGAATTTGATGAAGCAACTAACAATATCAAAATTATATTAGCATGAGTATGTTGATCATCATGTTACCAACACAAATCACGTAGTCTTAGGTTTGCAAGATGTAATTGCTTATCCTTTTATTCCCCAAGAACCAAAAAAATATATAGTTAACTTCATTGAAGATGGAAAAAGTAAGTAAATTAAACTCTCTTATTAGTGTAATTTTAAAATTGAAGGACACAATAATGCAATGGATGTACTTAACATTATATCTTTCTAGAAATATTATCACCATGAAAACTACTCTTAGTTTGGGAAATGAGTTAAGATACCATGTGTAGTTAAGGTAACATATATGCTTCCACTTAAAAATAGTTTGGCCATGCGAAAAGGAGTGAGATCTTCATAGTCAAGGCATTCCTACAATTCATCTTTGCAAAGGATGCAACACTCTACTATCATACTTGTTGTCAACAATGACAATTGTTGGAGTAATTAGCTAATCACCTTAGTAATTAATTAATCAATCATTAATAACTTAGGTCCCCTATTAGTTTATTACACTTAGCTAAAATTAGGAGTGTTTTTTTATATTTAGATTGAGCTAATTATTGGTCATGTTGTCTTAGAGAGGACACTTGTCATGATCTAACGTAATCTTCACCTAGGGTTTCATTGAGGTTTTTTTATGCTTTATATTTTATAATCAGTCAATTGTAATCTATCCATGTAATCTAGTTTAATCATTTCAATCTTAGTTATTCAAATTTGTCTCAATATCAAATTATTCTCTTGTGGATCAATTCATCTCTTGAGGTTGCATAGTGTAATCATGGCCTTTTCTCTTTAGATGTGATAGGCATTTTGGTTGCAAGTGATTTATGAGAGTTGTGGGGTTCGCTATCAACTCCAACATAGTATCAAAGCACCAGACCTATAGCTTCCTGTTCAAATAATAAGAAAACCAACAAAATTTTGGTGAAGAGATTTTCCTTAGTATTTTGAAAAAAATTGATTTCTAAAGTTTTGTTCACAACCATGAAAAACCCTTTCAGATATCTATTAGATTTCACAAATAGTGAACAAATCTTGCAAAAAAATGTTGTCAAAATAGCTTAGTCAAACCATTTTCCTTATAGGTTGAGGTGTTTTTCACAAAATTGCATGTTGTTCTTGTTGGAATAAAAAATGCTTTCTAGGTATTGTTTTGGCAATATAAAAAAATGTGGGTATTTGTTAGGTTTTGCATATAATGAATAGATTTTACATAAATTAAATTAGAAGGGTTGTGTTTGTTGAATAAATTTATCCATTCTAAAATAATCATTAATTTGGACTCAAGTGTCAAAATCAGGCAAATGGGATATCATTGGAAAGCTAGTTTTGAGCACTTTCTAGTAGTGTAGGTCTAATCATTCAATTTTGTTGTTGGTACATTTATGCTTAATCTAAGTTAGAACATAATTTTTTGCCTCTAAGTTCACAAATTTTTTCTAGTATTTTTAATTTGTGTGATTCTTGTGTCGTTGAATAGATAATTTAGATATCTTTAGATCTATAAATGTACTTGTTCTATAATTTGCACCAAGCACAGTGTATTCTTTAATTTTTGTGTGTGTGTTTTTACATTATGGTCAATTTCTTGGACATTTTGGTACCTAGATGGATCTATTTGCATGAGATTACATATTTGATCTAATTTGCATTCAATGGGGTTATTGGTCTTTGATTTTTCATTTGAGGAGATAGCATGGGTTTTCATGTTCATTCTTTTTTGTGATCTTAGAAATGGATAATTATGAGTCTTGACGAAATGACATCATAACATCTCAAGTGGCTTGATATTTTTCCTTATATGTATGGAGTCATACCTACACTAGCCACACTAGAGGTAGATCAAATTTTGGTAACATCATTCACTATGTTGTGAAACTAACTAGTTCCAGTGTTGATCCTAACACTATGTGTTGTATCATACATTAAGTATCTATGCACACTTTAAATCAACTTTGGGAGATCCATGTAGACCCTCATAACTCTCCATTCTAAGAGGATACTACTAGAATTTATCTCATTCCCCTTGTACATGTAGGTTGTATACCCTTTGATGATAATACTTTAGAGGAGCTTGAGTATATCACAAGTCTTGTATGTTCTGATGGTTTAGAGACTTTTCTCCCAATTCATACTCTTGACAATAAGACAAAATCTCCAAATTTTGTTGTTCTTGGTCAACTTAGCATTACCACATCCTTGGCCCCTATTGGTTTAGTGGATAAGAATATCCATCTCTAAACATAGTTACTTGGGATTCTCAAAATGTAGATTTTGAGGATTATTTTAAAGCCATCAATCTCATATATTTTTTATGGTCACATCTATTAAACACACCAAAATACTAAGAGGGAGGATGAGTCAATATTCAAATATAGTTCAAACCCTTAAACACAAATTTAAACCCTTAATTGAAGCAAAAATAACAATGAAACAAAATGTAATAATTGCACAAGTAGAAACCATATTTACATGGAAAATCCAACAAGGGGAAAACCACAGTGAGAAAGCTTCTTGGAGCTAAAACAACATTACATTAGGTTTGATAGGCAACAACTCAAAGGAGGTTGCAACTCCTTGAACCATAGTTTTATGGCTACAACCAAGGAAGTTCACTACTCCCTAAGAATGATAACACTTACAAAAGGAGGCTACAACCTCAAAATAACATGAATAGTTGATAAGCTTCCACAACAACAATTCAACCCGAAAATATGAGCTACTTTCAACTCACTACCTCTAGCAAAAATTTGGGATTATTC
This sequence comes from Cryptomeria japonica, assembly GCF_030272615.1. NCBI lineage: Eukaryota > Viridiplantae > Streptophyta > Pinopsida > Cupressales > Cupressaceae > Cryptomeria > Cryptomeria japonica. The sequence continues at coordinate 53,924,366 of NC_081410.1, read as the reverse complement.
AAATGAAATTACCTTTGATTCGCTACCTCCAATACATGCATTAAGCACTTCTTTTCCATACCACACACTCACATCCCATTGATAATGAATTCATCTTTCGTTTATACCTTCCACAAGCATCAACAAACTTATCTCTAGGTTGGCCAAGATGAAACATGTAGGCATGAAACATGCATCCCCGAAAGAGGTTGACCCCAAACACTTTTGTGGTAGAAGGGAAGTAATTGTGAACCAAGGTAATAGATAGATGAAACCGAAATTATTTTCACACACATCTCCACATGGGTGTAACCATTAAATCTTTCATGCAAATATCTTAGGTTAGCCTAGAAAATACTTAGCCTTTCATCTAGATATTCTAGTAAACAAAGAATACCACAAAGAATAGGAACCTCTATGTGGAGCACATGTCATATGACTTTCAAGATCATTTCTATAACATCCTTTCACACAATCATATTCGATTGAGTTGGTGCAAACTATAGCGTCCTAAAATTGCACCCCTTTGCAATTTCGACCACATTAGGTCCTTACCTTAGCATTTGTGCCCCTTGTCCTACTTGGGACTTGATTATGCTCATGCCCCTTTCATATCACATCACTTTTTGACATTTCCTATGCATAAGGCACTTGATCCTTGCCCCAAAATAGGGCAGGACTAGGGCGTGGCGCCCTCGTCCTATATAGGACCATGGTGCCATGCCATGGTCCCCCTCATTTTTGGGCCCCTTTTAACCCATTTTCACATTTCAAATTTGAGTGGGAATTCCCTCTCCTTGTAGGCTCATGTTGAAAAATTAATTGGTTTTCTCAATGGGCAAGTATATAAAGAGAATTTCCCCTCTCATTTGAACATCTAAGGCATCAATCAATCATCCAGGACATCTATCAAGCATTCAATAATTCAAGAGCAATTGAGCATTTTCAGTCTTCCTTCAACCCTTGGAGCAGCAATAAAGTCAAGATTCAAGCATTGAAGTAGAGATCTACATCCTATTTCATGAAACCCTAATTCCATGTGGAGACAAGAAAAACCTCACAAGGAGGTATCATCATTCAATTTTCAGTCATAATTCAGTATCTCCCTCAAAAGGGAATCATTCCTTACGGTCATTTCAATTATCTTTATTTCAATTTCATGGTTAATCCCAAAACCGAGATTTGACCTAAGGCAAGCCCCTATTCCCAACCTTTTCCCCCTTCTTTTTATGTGCAGGAAACAAGTACAGAGTCGTACTCTTCAGAATAAGCTTCATTCATAGAGATGAATAAACCCTTTTCAAGATGCAAAAAGTTTGGAGAACTGTGGTGTCGTGTCATGGTCCTGAATTTATAGGATATTTTTTGAGGGTAAGATCTGGCTCAGCTTATACTGCTCAGATCTAGGTGCACACGAAAACCCCACATCTGTAGCTCACCGTTTTCCCAATGTCACCTTCATTTTTTAGCACTTTACCCAAAATCAGCATTTCAACTTACAAAAGAGAGGAAAAACTCCACACAAATAATTAATCAATCCATTCAGTATTCAGTCCTTTATTTGATTTGTGACTAAATCTACTGGAATCCCTTCCCTCTTTTGAATGTAAAGGGTTTTTAAGCAAAATTGATTTGGTGATTTCTTTGCAAATTGCTAAATTAAATTTTCCCCCTTTACATTTTGGTGAACCCAACATGTCCCATGCTTACTTCTGATTTTTGTTTTTGAGATCTGAGTGTGTATGCAATTTAAAATTCAAATTTTCATTTACAAAGTTTGTTTTCCTTATAAATTTTAAAAATTTAGAGGTTAATTTCATTAATACCGTAATTTTTATTTTCAAAATTGAGCTTGTGAATTGCATAATATGGGTTAATTGTTTCAGATCTGAGTGTTATTCAATTTCAAAATTCAATTTTTCACTTGCAAGTCAAATTTCACATTTAAATTTTAAAATTAAGTGGTTAATTGCAAAAAACCTAATTTTTTAAAAAATTGAAATTGAGCTTGTGGGTTGTTTAAATTTTGAATTTTAAAGTGGTTTCAAATTAAAATTTGCAATCTTGGATCAAATTCAAGTTTTAAATTTAAATTTTAAAATTAAGTGGTTAACTAAAAAAGTCTAATTTTTAAATTTAAATTAATCTTGTACATTTCCCAATTTTGGATTCATCATTTCAATTTCAACCTTGGTTCTATTTTTAAATTTAAAATTAAGAGGTTCTTTTTATAAGGCCCTGACTTTAAATTTCTTGTGGACAATTTCAAATTTAAATTTTAAAATTAAGTGGTTAATTAAGAGAGCCCTAGTTTTTAGATTTAAATTGATTATTTCAATTTCCAAATTCCAACATCACTTTTTAAATTTAAATTTCAAAATTAAGAGGTTCTTTTTACAAGACCCTAATTTTAAATTTCCTTTAGATCATTTTCAATCTAAATTTTAAAAATTAAGAGGTTATTTTTAGCCCTAAATTTAAATTTCTTTCTATCTCCTAGTGGGTAATTTTAATTTTAAATTAAGAGGTTATTTTAGCAAAGCTCTAATTTTAAATTTTGATTTCCTAGGGGATTGCATAATTTTTCATAATTATTCTCTATCTTTTCAATCAATTTTCTTATTTAATTGAGTAATTATTTTTCTAAAATTTTACATTATTTAATTACTTTGCAAATTTCAAACTTCAAATTTCCAATTTCGCTCCCTTAGTGCATGAGTTTTACTACTATTAGTCCAACCTATAATATCCCCATGAGAAGAAGTTGTAGAATTAAGGCTTTCCCAAGGTTTAATTACTGAGGAAATAGAGCCTAATTTGGATAACTTATTCCATGGGGATGTTGGTGGTTCTTCCAATCCTACAAATGTCCTCGCTTATGCTCATTCTTTAGATAATTCTCATGATGAGGATGAATCACTAACTATGGTTCCCGTTGACCAATTGGAGAACATTAACAATCAATTTGAAAATCTTCAACAATACCCAAAAAGTGAAGCTCTCTCATTGATTGAAGGATTGAAAAGAATGGTTCAAAGTGATAAACTTGGTGTTGATCTTGTGTGGTATTTCTCATATTGTTGATTCTAATATCATGCCTATGAAGAGTTGTGTTGAAGTCCTTGGTTACACACAACCTCCTAGTCAATTTAATCACTCCATTCCCTTGACTACCCCTATGGGTAGTGTTCCCACTTTTACCTCCAACATCATGGCTACTTCTACTCAAAATGTCATACCTACAAGTGTTAATCAAGGGGGAAACTCCTCTAATCATAAATCTTTCATCCCTCCTCAAGTGGGACTTCCATTTGTTACCCAATCTTCTCCCATACCTACCTATCATAGTGTTTTAGCTCCTTATTCTCCACCCCTACCTTCCTATAACAACATCCCTTCTTTATCTCAAGCTCCTCCATCATTCAACAATATTACCCCTCCTCAATCCAACATGTCCAATTTCAATCCTTCTACCAAAGCTACCATCAATAGTCTAGCCCAAACAGACTCTTCCTTACAACAATAAAGTATAGCTTTTATGAACCAATCTAAGTTTAATGTGCCCACATTTGATGTAGCGAGCCCATTATCCAATGACATTGTCTGAGTTGTCCCTCCTAAACATGTGGAAGTCCCTCAATTGGAGCTTTATAATGGAAAAGGTGATCCCTTGACTCATTTTAAAACATTCCAAAATTTGTGTAGTGACTTCTCATGACCAAAGGTTGTTGGCTAAATTGTTTACTAGAACACTAATGAATAAAGCTTTGCAATGGTATTGTTCTTTCCCTCCTTATTCTATTACTTCTTTTCGACAATTGGCTAATGTTTTTATTCAACAATTTCACAATAATATTGGTCCTTAGATTACTTTGACTAATTTGATGTATTGGAAACAAGGTGTTAAAGAAAAAGTGACTAATTTTATTGGTAGATATAAGCATTTGTATTCTCAAATTTCTTTTCCTATGCCTAGTCAAGCCATTCAAAGAATTTTCATTTCTAATTTGCAAAAATATATTAGGGATAATCTTCTCTTTTCTGAGTTTACTTCCTTTACGCAGTTCTACGTAGTACTTCACAATTATCATCTTACCATGAGTCAATTGGAACAATCATCTTCAATGGCTTCGAATGATAAAAGTGAAAGTGCTCAACAACCTTTTGCAAAGTTCAAACCGAAAAGGGATTCATTAAATTCAATGACAACAACACTCATGTAGCAGCCACAACAGGTGTGCCTCCTTTGTTCAAATACTTTAGAAAATAATTCACTCCTCTTAATGAATATTTTCATAGTATTATATCACAATTGTTACAAAGGAATGTGTTGAAACTCCCCCCTATTAAATCAATTAATACAACTAAGCCTTTGCCACCTGCCTTTGATTCCAAAGCCTTTTTCCAATACCATCATCAACACGGTCATGACACTAAAAATTGTTCTTCCTTGAGGAGTAAGATTCAAGACTTGATTGATAACAATACCATATCTATGGCTAGTGTGAATGATAAAGGCAACAAATCAGTAGCTCCTCCTAATCAAAACCTTCAAATTTTCATTGATCCTTTACCTTCCCATTCCACTAATATGATTGAGTCTGATCATCTTGCCTTCTCTCTTGATGATGTTGGTCTTAAATATAATAATGTGGTGAACCCTATAGGTCAAAATGAACCTCCTAAGGAATTATGCATCACATTTGATCCTAGTGAGGCTATTAAAGCACCTGATGGCTCACTTTAAATCTCTGTAAAAATCAAAGGCATACCCTCTCAAGGAGTGCTCATTGATCCATCTTGCATGGTTAATGTGATAATTGAAGAAAAGAGATCCGACGTGATTTGATACGGATTGAGTTGGTGAAGCAAACCCTAGCGAGCCAAGATTTGATTCTCTGTTCTGGCGGGAAATCACAAGTATAAATGTGTAGATCGAAGATCAAAGGAGATGATGTTGGTTGGAAAAGTGGAGCAATTATGAGCAAAATAGAGAGTTGATTAGACTGAGAAGAGTCATGCAACTTAGCATTTGAAGTGGTGAACTAGCAAGGGAGATACAACCGGCAATAGATCACCCATCAATGCCAATCTCATGGCTTCTAATACACATTTGCTATATTTAGCAAACATGACCCTTCATATTTTCAATCACAATAAATGGTCTTGCAATTGCCTTCACCAAATCAGATCTGCAATTGGACGTCCTTCATTGATCATTGCATCATTCGAATCTTTGGTTTGCATCGAGTCGTAAACCTCCTGCACTCAGCCCGTGTTTTTTGTAGTCGATAATTAATGTCGACCTACTCATCAACTACCTTGTTGATGGACTCTTCACCTACCTCTGCATGCTGGCCACTTGGATCCTATGCGTCACCTTTGTCAGCATCCAACTCACTTCTCAATGTATCAGTTCAGACTTAGTCACCGACCACATTCTGCTTCATAGTATTGGTCTTCTTTCCCTATCAGTCATGCCATAACCAGTCAACCTTTGAACCATGCAGTCTCCTATTCTGTCGGTGGCATCTCATTAGCATGGTCATCAACCTTGTCATTCCACAACATATATCATGCACATCTTCATCTGGTGAGAGCCTTTAACCTTTGCCTCTTTGGTCTCTTGTCGGTTGACACATTGCTCTTTACATATCGATGACATATACATGTCAACAGACTCCAAGGTATATCTACTAGCACACCAGTGGCATGAAAGTCTCAGACCTCAATTATCAACATGCATCTCTGTTGATATCAATAACCCAGAGTGAACCCATTTCTGCAAATGCTACCACTTGCCTTCTTCTTCATTTGACCGGTTCTCCTCTCAACTAGTTTGCCAAAGTGGAAAAAACATCACTCCTTCCTCTTCCTTTTCTGTCATGGTAGCACATCATGTATTTACATGTTGATCCAATTTTCATCTCTGATCTCATACATTGGAGGCTTATGATATCTCACTTGATCAGCCGGTATGTGCCTTTCAATATTGTGCCTTGAACTTCTCTAACTGTCTTATCAATGCATTCCATGTAAGTTGGAAGATGAGCCAGGTATTTACCACTTACTGGTAGGAGTGGATGGACAATAGTACTCAATCTGCCAATCGCCGGTGGGAGAGGATCTTGGTCTCTTGCTGACAATCCAACTGGTGGAGAAGATGTACCCGGTAGACTTGCCATATGTCCTCCATGCTATCTTGCAACTGCACTCTTGATGTGATATGTCTTCTCTTCACCCTGTCACAACAGCTTTATCCGGTGGTAGCATCTATACCCGATGGGAGTCCTTCTATGTGTCATCAAACTGCATACCGGTTGTCTGCACTTCTTCATTAGTTCAACCTTTGCAAACTTATTAGGAACATGCTTATCGGTTGGCAACAAGTCAATTCCAACACATTACTTACTGGTCATTCTTAACTCATCATTCACCGGTTGGCATGACTATCTCCAATGCCCACTCACTGGTTAGTACCAACATGTATACCATGTACCATTTCCTTCTCTGAAACACAGACTTGTATACTCACCAGTTGACCTCACTGACCACATAGCCGGTTGACATCAATGACATCTATACCAGTGATCATCAATGATACCACAATATCAGTTGACATCAATGACAACACAATGACAACATTTATTTATACTTTGTAACTGCATCAAGTGATATATGATGACACTGATGTGATAGTTAGATCTTTTGACGGCTTCTCTCGTCCTATTATTGGTTTCATCACACTTCCTATTGATGTTGGCACTAAATGCTTAGATGTTGTCTTTGTTATCATTCCCACATCTAAACATTTTCATGTGAAGTTGGGACATCCTTGGCTCTCTTCCATGAAAATGATCACTTCTACTGTTCATGTGTGTTTGAAATTTCCTCATGATGATAGAATCATAACTGTTAATCATGGCATATATCAACCTATGGTGAGGCATGGAGATGTTTGTCTTGACTATTTTTGGTCCAAATAATTCCAAACTCTTCAACTTGGAAGTGATGCTCTCTTTAAATCATATCAAAAATGGAAAAATGAGATGATTTTATCCTTGAGTAAACCTAGAAATATAACACTTAATCTTCCTCTTGATGATCATATGCCTCTTCTTACAGATAACTCTATTCTTCCTCCTAATAGAGATATTATTTTTCCTAAGGAAGAATCTATTCCTTCTCCTAAGGATGAGTCTATTCTTCCTCCTAACCATCAACCTAAGGATAAACATATTATTCCTTCGAAGGATAGACCTATTCCTCCTCCTCATGATGGACCTGGTCTCCTTCCTACACCTCCCATTCCTCCTCTATATGGTGTGGTTCCACCTCCTACATCTTATAAAGGGAAGTGACTGGCCTTTCCTATTTTTTAACCTAAAAGACCTTCTCCTATGCATCCTTCCTCAAAAGAAGAAAAGAAGCCTATACCCGATGAACGTAAACCTTCACAACCTTCAACTAAAACTAAAATAAACCATTCTATGAGAGAACACTGATGAATACATCGTGCAAGAGCTCATGAACTTGCTTCCCAAACCATTTCTTCTCCCAAGACACCAACTATTGACATAATTCCATTTTCTCAACCTTCTCCCAAAGAAGATGTTCAACCTAAATCTCCAAGATGCAAAATGCTTAAGACAAATAATGGTTCAAGTTCTATTCCTATTAGAGCTCCTATTTTTGTTAATCTTGATGAAGAAATAGGTGAGAATGTTCTTAATGATGAAAATATTGATTCTAATATTTTTTGATGATGAATATGAATATGTTGATGTTGACTATGATTTATCTAGACAATTTTCAAAAGCATTAATCCTAGCTCTTTCTTACAGACAAAGTGACTCATCACTAGAGCATGGTCCTTGTTTGGAACTTGTGATAGCTCCATCTACTGTGCTTGATGTCGCTCCTCTTGTGTGTTGTCCACCTTCCTAAAACAATGATGAGAAAGATTGGGGGGCAGATGGCGTGCTTGATTAGCTTCATTAGCACCATAGATTCTCTCTATCTCTCCTCTATTTCTTGTTTGTGACCTTCTTCTATTTGTTTCTTAATTCTTCTATTTGTTGTCCCTAGTGTTGTCTACTTGATGATGATGCAAAGAATTGAGATCACTTTTGGTCTCTCCCATGTTTACTCAAAAGGCACATGTGTCCCTTTCTTCCATGGTGGTTTCCTTTCTTAGGAGGATGAGGAAAATTCTATGCATACATATATACACATGATATACATTTGTTATTATTAAAAACATGTTGACTCCAGAGTTAAGTGAAACCACCCCGTGCTTTATGTTTTATGATCATTATCCTTTGATTTGTCCTCTCTTGGGGGCTAATAATTGTGATAATGTGCTTGTCTTTTTGGGTGTATCCTACCTTCAATAAATTGCTCTCGATGAGGCGTGTGCAATCACTTTAACGTGGGGGTATACACTCCTCTCAATGATTCTCTCTCTTGCATATCTTGATACTTAAAGTTACTTAGCAAACTTTATCTTTTTCTTTGTAATGTTTGGTATTTTTCTTTTTACGACTCATAGTAAGAGAACCTTACTAGTTTGCAGTCATGGTTCTCTCTTTCTCTCTCTCATGATCTTCCCTTTTACCTTATCATTGAAGTTGTAAGATCCCAAATTCCATTGGGGGCTTGGTGTACTTTGCTTCCTTGATGACTTGGTGAAATTTTTTCAATGCGAACCCTTCATACTTTACCGAGAGTATGATTGACTTCATACTCTTGCTAAAGTGGGGGCTAAATTTAGTGTCCTAAAATTGTACCCCTTTGCAATTTTGACCACATTAGGTCCTTACCTTAGTGTTTGCACCCATTGGCATGCTTGGATCTGATTATGCTCATGCCCCTTCCATATTGCGTCACTTTTTGACATTTCCTATGCATAAGGAACTTGATCCTTGTCCTAGAATATGGTAGGACCATGGCTCCACGCCATGGTTCCCCTCATTTTTGGGCCCCTTTTAACCTATTTTCATATTTCAAATTTCAGAGGGATTTCCCTCTTTGTGTAGGCTCGTGTCGGAAAATTAATCAGTTTTCTCAATAGGCAAGTATATAAAAAGAATTTCCCCTCTTATTTGAATATCTAAGGCATCAATCAATCATCCAAGACATCTATCAAGCATTCGAGCATTCAAGTGCAATTGAGCATTTTTAGTCTTCCTTCAAGCCTTGGAGTAGCAATACAGTCAAGATTCAAGAATTGAAGTGGAGATCTACATCTTATTTCATGAACCCTAATTACATGTGGAGACAAACAAAATTTCACAAGGAGGTATCATCATTCAGTTTTTAGTCATAATTCAACATCTCTCTCAAAAGGAGAATTTTTCCTTACAGCCATTTCAATTATCTTTATTTCAATTTCATGGTTAATTCCAAAACTAAGGTTTGACCTAAGGCAAGCCCCTATTCCCAACCTATTCCCCTTTCTTTTTGTGTGCAGTAAAGAGGTTCGGAGTTGTACTCTTCAGAATAAGCTTCATTCACATAGACGAATCGACTTTTTTTGACGCACGGAAAGTTCAAAGGACTGTGGTGTTGCGTCATGTTCTCGGCTTTTTAGGATATTTTTCGAGGGTTAGATTTGACTCAGCTTATACTGCTCAGATCCAAGTGCATGCAAAATATTGCATCTGAAGCTCACTATTTTCTTAGTTTTACCTTCATTTTTCAACACTTTACCCTAAATCAACATTTCAACTTACAAAAGAGAGGAAAAACCCCACACAAATAATTAATCAATTCATTTAGTATTTAGTCCTTAATCTGATTTGTGACTGAATCTAGTGGATTCCCTTCCCTCTTTTGAATGTAAAGGGTTTTTAAGCAAAACTAATTTCGTGATTTCTCCCTTCTATGTTGCAAATTGCCAAATCAAATGTTTCCCCTTTACACAAACAAACAAATAATAAACTCTAGTGTCACTTCCAAACTAGTCAATACAGTATTGAGATATTACAATTTGGTTCACACTTGCGATACACTTGAACATTGGAAACTTAAGAAGATTTAATATGCAGACAATATGGTAAAGTGCCCCAAATCACAAAAACAAATATTGAAAAGAAGAGAAGTGCAAAGAAACCTTCTAATCCATCTTGTTCAAGCAACAGTACCAACTATACTCTACAAGCCCCTAAAACTTCTCCTTAAACATTTTTGGCCATAGGAAAGATGCATACATACTTCACAACTTCCTCTATCTTTCATCCAAACCACAAGGACATATCTTCAATTCTATAGAAATGTGGTGCAATCACTTGAGCTAGAGATTGCCCAAATGTGACACACATTTGAGATCCAACCATGAACTTAGATACAATCACAACATTACTATTCTTTATTCAACTCATCTCTTCATCAGAAAAGGAACAACATACAACCATAAGTTGACATCAACGATAACACGATGTCACCACAACTGAAACAATCACCCCCTACATCGAACCATGAGCATTCAACATATAAACATAGGTTGACATGGGTTGGTTTAATTAAGGTGTTGTACTTTGTAAGTTCTTCTAAGTTCTAATTACACATCACTTAATCTTACTTAGGGACCGCATAGGAGAATTTAGGAGCATTCCCACTTTAGATGGTATTATTGTTAGGAAAATGGTGTCTCAACCTTAGATATACATAAGGATACTATTTTTAGCAAGTTTTCTTTTGAGCATGGATTGGTCTAAAATTTTACCCAAAGCTTCAAACTGGCTAGATATGCATGCTGATAAATTTTCATTGCAGGATCATGTCTATATTTGAAGATATTCAAATTTTCATTTTTGGTGGTTGCGAACGAAAGTTTTTAAGTCAATTTTGAGGGCCTTAGCGACTCCAAAATGGCCCAAAATTTTCCATATTCAACGTGGTTGGTTATAGATTGATATAACACATCATGGGATTTTTGACGCTTGAAACAGTTCATCAATCAGACACTTGGTTCAAAAGTTATGGCTTCTGAAAGTAGGGTTTCCTAGAATAAGAAATATTAAAACATGTTGGACACATAAATGAGCTATAAAAAGGAATTACATGTGTTGGTTTGTGTATTAACACATGATAGTTGATCTTGTATTGGAGATAAGATGGGTGTCACTCTCGGGTAGTTTTAGCTCATGGTTTTGTACCTCCTATATATTAGGTGTGTGAGATGGAGGTTGTGTATAAGAGTCTTATAGCAGTTGAGTCACCTCTGGATCTTCGTTGGTGATACTCTTGTGAGAAGCTTACTTTACAAGTGTATTGTAATTTATTGTTGATTTCTAAATAATATATATTGGACAACTTTTTGAGTGTGGGGTTTTTCTCTTGAAAGGGTCTTCCCCACATAAATCATTGTGTTGTAGTATATATGCATGCTATTTATGTTTATTTTTGTTAAGTTTTTGTAACTATTGTAAAGATCTATAAAAAAATCGCATACACTCCTCTCAAGATTAGTGTAGGAATTTTATCCACTACTTAACTTCCTTACAAGTGGTATCAAAGCTTGATCACCTTTGGTTTCAGTTGTGTCTTGTTGGGTTTTATGAACTAATCCAGATTTGAGTGGGAGCTTGTGCTGAAGATAAATTTTGATTTTGTTGCAAGAATTTTTCAAATGGAAAGATCACCAAGGAGAATAGAGGTGGAGAAATTTCTTGAAGTAATATTGAGATGTGGAAGCTAAAGATGGAGGATCTACTAATAGATCGAGATATGTTGGATGTTGTTGATGCAAATTTCTCAAGACATATAAATCCTATTGCAACTGCTCAAGATGGTTTTATGGACCACAAAGCCAAGGGTCTAATTAGACTGTGTTTAGAAGATTATGTTCTAATTAATGTCCATGAAGAGACCTTTGCAAAGAAGCTAAGGAATAATCTTGGTGAGATGTATCAAACCAAATATTTATTAAATTAGATTTTCTTGGGGAGGAAATTGTATTCCTTAATGATGGAAAGGGTGGATGGATTACAAACCACCTGGAAGCATTCAATATGTTGGTGGCTCAATTGGAATTCGTTGGTGTCAAGATCAATAAGGAGCAGAAATATCAAATACTTCTTTGTTCTTTAATTGATTCAAGGGAATCTTTTGTTATGAATATTGGTAGTAAATCTATTGTTTTGAAGTCTACAAATGTGGTGGGCATCCTGTCTGGTGAAGAGATGTGGAGGAAGGTATGTGTCAGTTTGAAGGAAGTCGTAACTATTCAAGAAATAAAAAAGGAAAAAGGCAAGAAGAATTAGAAGCATGATAAGTACAAGTCCAAAGGGATATCCAAATCTCCTAGAAATTTCAAAGTCATTTGATGGAATTGTGATAAATTAGGACACTTCTGTAAGGATTGCAAAGAAGAAAAGAAGAAGAAAAAGAAGTTTTATTTTGATTCTAAGTTTGAGAATGAAGATGGTGATGATCTCATCACAACTTTTTCCACTCAGGCAAGAAATGATGCATGTTCAATTGACTTAGGTGCATCTTTTCACATGAATTTTAATAGAGATTGGTTTTCTGAATATGAAAATTTTTATGGATGTAAGGTGTACTTAGGTGATGATTCTCATTTAGATATTGTTCATCATGGTAAAGTTAAAATCAGGTTTCCTGATGGTAGAGTAAAAAGGATTAGTGGTGTGTTGCATATCCCTAGACTAAAATAAAATTTGTTATGGTTGAGAAAACTAATAGATATGGGTGTGCAAGTAATTTTTTTTATGCAAAATGTAAAATGGTTAGAGGTGCTATGGCGATTGATAGAGATGTCAGATTTGGTATATTATATAAGCTAGAAGTATACATTTTTTAGTGTAATAGCACTACTATGAAAAGAAAATATGTGGATACTTCGTTGGAAGATTTGAGGGTTTCACCTTCAACAAATAGACATGTCTTTTGGGTACCTAGGGGTGATCTTTCTTCTGAAGCAATGTTACTTGTAGAAAAGACTATTCTATGATACCAGAGGTTTGGCCACATTGGAGAAAAGGGTTTAAGGACCTTGAAAAATAAAAACCTAATTGAAGGTTTGAATGGTTATAATCTTGACTTCGATTTCTATGAGCATTACATTTATGGAAAACAAAATCGCGTTCAGTTTTACTCAAGTTCTTGTAAATCTTGTGGTGCTTTGGCTATTATTCATTTTGATGTGTTTGGTTATGTGTGTGTTCCTTCCATTGGAAAATTCACATACTATGTTTCATTTAATAATGATTTTAGTAGAAAGATATGGGTATATTATTTGATGTGTAAATCTAAAGTTTTTAGTTGATTTAAAGAATTTAAAGCAATACTTGAGTTGCAAACTAGAAAGAAAATAAAATCTTTGAGGGCTGATAATTGAAGCAAATTTTTCCCTAATAATTTTGATAGATTTTGTAAAGAATGTGGAATTATTAGACAACAGACAACCCCATATTTTCCCTAGCATAATGGAGTTACAAAAAGAATGAAAAACTGGTGGAGAAGGCTCGGAGTATGTTGAGTGGTGTTGGTTTAGAACAAAATTTTTGAGCTAAAGTTGTTGCCACTACATGCTACCTAATTAACAGGTCTCCTACATTGGCTCTTATTGATCAAATGCCTATGGAGGCATGGCCAGGTCATAAGCCTTCATTGAGACATCTTAGAGTTTTTGATTGCGAGGAATGTGCACATATGCCATTTAAGGAGAAGAAAATAAAGTTGGAGAACAAGTTTGTGAAATGAATCTTCATCGGATACAATTATGGTGTGAAAGGATACAATTTTTGGAACCCGATTGCACAAAAGGCAATATATAGTAGAATTGTTATTTTTTAGAGAAATGAAGCCTCCTTCTATTATATTGTAGCCTATACAAACTAAACATGAAAATGTGATTCAATATTTTTTTATGCGTGAAAGATTTGAATCGAGATCCCTAGATAGGCAAGAAGTTGAGGAGAGCTCATCTAGCTCATAATTTTTAGAAGAGGAGGAAAAACCTCCAAATTATCTTGTTCAAAGTTCTACAAGACATAGACAACCACCTGAAAGGTATTTGCCTAATGATTGGAGGTGTTTTCTTTTTTATTACTAATGTGGATAGACCTAGATCTGTAGAAGATGCATTAGGTATGAATGATGCGAAATCTTGGAAGATTGTTATGGATGAAGAAATGGCACCTTTGAAAAACAATGATACATGGGATCTTGTACCATTGCTTTCAAAGAAGGATGAAAAATCGTTGGTTGCAAATGAGCGTTCAAGAAAAAGATTTGTTTAAATGGAGGTATTGAGAAGTATAAAGCAAGGTTGGTTGTGAAAGGCTACTTTTAGGTCCAAGATTTTGATTATTGTGAGATATTTTATTTTGTTGCAAAAATGACATTCATTAGACTTTTGCTTTCTATTGTTGTCGCTTATGATTTAGAGGTTCAATAAATGGATGTGAAAACTACTTTCCTTCATGGCAATTTGGAGGAGGATATTTATATGACATAGCCAAAGCACTATGTGCTAAAAGGTAAAAGTAATTGGTTTGTAAATTGAAGAAATCTTTGTATAGCCTCAAACAGAGTCCCAAGATGTGGTACCAAAAATTTGATACATATGTGTGAAGCCTGGGATTTGAGCATTATAAATTAGATCAATGTGTTTAATATAAATCTAATGGTGATAAGTTCTTGTACATTGCATTATACATTGAGATATGGTATTCATTAGTGAAGGGAAAGGTATGATTTCAAAACTAAAGTCTCAACTTGCTGTGAAGTATGAGATGAAAGATCTTGGTGTAGAAAAATACATTCTTGGGATGGAAATAAGAAGAAAGAGGGTGAAAAACAATCTTTGGATAGGCCAAAGTAAGTATGTGAATTTAGTTTTACAAGGTTTAGCATTTAGGATTGTAGACCATTATGTGTTCCCTTTACAATAGGAACAAAATTTTCTATTTTAGATTGTCCTACATCCCCATCAAAGATGGAATATATGAGCAAAGTGCCTTCCTAGAGTGCAGTTGGAAGTTTGATGTATTCTATGGTCTACAGTAGGCCAAACAATGCCCAAGCAGTGGGAGTTCTTTTCAAATATCTGTCTAATCTTGGTAGAGTTCATTAGGATTAAAGAGTCTTCAGATATTTGAAGGATACCTTAGAGTACTCTTTGCATTATCATGTCAATTTGGTAGGAGACAAGATTTCCTTGATATTCGTGGTTATGTGGACTTGGACTGGACAAGTGATATCGATAGTAGAAGATTCACTAATGCTTATGTGTTTACTTTCTTTTGTGGTGCAATTAGCTGGATGAGGAAGAGACGGGTTGTGATTTATTTATCCATTATTGAAGTAGGGTATAAGGTAGCTACTCATGCTTGTAAAGAATTCATTTGGCTTAAGAGACTATGTTCAAATATTGGAATAAAAATGTTAGAAGTACAGTTGTTGTTGCACCAAAAGATCGACCTGTTGATGCCCGATACAACAACTAGACTTATAGAATCCATAGGAGGTGATTAAGCCATGTCACAAACCCGAGCGTTGCGCTGCACAACACAAGGATACCAAGGGCGCACACCTTGCAATAATCCCCCCCAGCATAAGTGAGGGGTTTGAACCTGTGACCAAGTTCTAATACCACTTGTTACAAGTACTGTTGTCATTGCACCAAAAGATCAACCTGTTAATGTCTGATACAACCACTAGACTTATAGAATTCATAGGAGGCGGTTAAGCCATGTCACAAACTTGAGTGTTGCACAGCATAGCACAAGGAGACCAAGGGCGCACACCTTGCAACAAAAACAAGGTGTAGTCAAATTTTATTGTGGTAGTTACTATGTTATCTACCTAGCTAAAAACTGGACATTCCATGCTCACACCAAACACATTGATGTCTAATATCATTTTGGTAGAGATGTGGTTGAGGATATCATGGTGAAGTTGGTTAAGATAGAGACTTTGATGAATGTCACATATTCTTTAACTAAGGTCATGAGCATAGATAAGTTCACATAGTGTTCGGAGTCTATGAGCCTTATGGCCCCTAGAAATTAAATTATTGTGCAGATACAAATTTGGCTCTTACAAGGTGTCTGACAAGTGGGAGAATATTAGGAAAATAGTGTATCAACCTTGCATATACATAAGGTTAATATTTTTAGTGAGTTTACTTTTGAGCATGGATTGGTATGAAATTTACATCAAAACTTTGAATTGGCTAGATAAGCATGCCGATAAATTTTCATTGCAAGATCATGTCTAGATTTGAAAATATTAAAGTTTTCATTTTTCATAGTTATGAATGAAAATTTTGAAGTAAATTTATACCTTGATAGAGTATGTTGTGGGATTTCAAGCACTTCAAATGTTTTGTCAATCGAACACCTGATTCAAAAGTTATGGCCTCTAGAAGTTGGGTTTCCTAAAATAGGAAATACAAAAATGTGTTGGACACATAAATAAGCAATACATGGGAGTTACATGTGTTAGTGCGTGTATTGACACATCATAGGTCATCTTGTATTGGAGATAAGATGGGCACCACTCTTGGATGGTTTTAGCCCATGGTTTTGTAATATCGTTTGACGGTTTCATATATTGTATCTTCTATATAGTATGTGTGTGAGATGGAGTTTGTGTTTAAGAGTCTTATAGCAATTGAGTTACCTCTAAATCTCCGTTGGTGATACTCGTGAGAATCTTGCTCTACAAGTGTATTGTAATCTTTTGTTGATTTCTGAATAATATATTCAACAGCTTTTGGAGTGTAAGATTTTTCTATTGAAAGGGTTTTCTCCATGTAAATTATTTTGTTGTGGTATGCATGCTATTTATGTTCATTTATGTTAAGTTTATGTAATTGTTATATTGATCTATAAATTTTTTGCATTGCCCTCCTCTCAAGATTAATGTAGGAATTTGTTCCAGTACTTAACCTCCTTACAAGTGGTATTAGAGCCCGATCACCTTTGGTTTCAGTTAAGGGTTGTTGGGTTATTTGAACTAATCCATATTCAAGTGGGAGCTTGTGGAAAAGATACTTTTTGATCTTGTTGCAGGAATTTTCAGATGACAAGTTAGTCAAAGAGAATAGAAGTGGAGAAATTTTCTTGAAGTAATTTTGAGATGTGGAAGCTGAAGATGAAGGATCTACTAATAGATCAAGATTTGTGGGATGTTGTTGATGTGAATATCTCAAGACTTATAGATCCTGCTACAGCTACTCAATATGATGTTATGGGTCGTAAAGCTAAGGGTCTAATCATATTGTTCTTGGTAGACTCTGTTCTAATCAATTTCCATGAAGAGACCTCTAGAAAGAAGATTTGGAATCAGCTTGGTGGGATGTTTCAAGCCAAATCTTTATTGAATCAGATTTCTTGAGGAAGAAATTGTATTCCTTGAGAATGGAAGAGGGTGGACAAATTACAGACCACCTAGAAGCATTCAATATGTTGGTGGCTTAATTGGCATTTGTTGGTGTCAAGTTGATGAGGAGGAGAAAAGTAAGATGTTAAACCCCTAAATTTTGAAACTAATTCAAAAATTACAACTTTGTTTTGTTCTGGATGTCCTAAAAAATCTTATTGGCTCTATCCAATTTTTGTTGGAAGGGTTGGAGGAGGGTCAGGAATCATCAGGCTTTCCTTAGGCATTTCATCATCAAATTTGGTTGTGGCTCAACGTTTATATGATCTACTAAATTTTATTTTTTTTAAACATGAAATTGATAAAAAAAAAAAAAGTAATCCATTTTTTTAAATGCAAACACAATTTAAATCTAATGCATAGAAAAAGGGCACTTGCCTCTTCTATGACATGGCATCGTGAAGCTAGGTTGCAAATCTCCAAACCACATTTTTGTTTTGCTAAGTTTAGGGTGAAGAAAGGATTGCAACAAATATAGTTTATGGGCATTCAAATTGGACAAGGTTTCTTTTTATAACTTTAAATCAGAAAAAAACATACATGTTTTGCTTTTAATAAGAGAAATGTGTATGTTTTATGATTATTTAGCGTAACATCTACGTGTTATGGCTTGGAAAATCTTAGCCATAACACGTACGCATTATTTGAATTTTTTCAAAACACAAATATATTCTGCTTGTTTTTTGGCATTTGGCTGCCATTTTTGTGCTTCAACTTGGTGCACATGCCCATGAGGTTTTATAACCCTATATTAAAAAAAAATTATAATTTTTATAAGGGTAATTACCCCTAATAACATTATGCTCTAATAGGTTCTAAGTTCCTTTAAAACTTCAAGTATTGCAATGCCTTTAATAGAACTATGTAATACATAGCAATAAGGACTTAGAATTTAGAGTCTAGGGTGCTAGGTTCTATTTGAAATTTGGGAGCTAGGGTTTGCTATATGAAAGAGTTTTTATCAGTTGGTCAGAGTTGGACCTGAAAGAGGAATTGGGACTTCAAGTTCGTGTATTCAAAATCATTGAAAGATCTCTATCCAAAACAATTAATTTAACTTACCAAACCTATATTGCAAAGAATTTAACATCTAATAAATATTAATAAGAAGTTATAAATAGTATATGAAACCAAAAACAACAAAACTAAATAAAAGGATGGAACCCTAGATAAAAAGGTGACACTACAAAACTTGCAAACATAAGAACAAATAGGGGGTAAATATGAAGTCTATTGTCTCAAAACATACACATTCGAAGGGGGAAAAAGATTTCAAACCTACTTGGAATGATTTGAAGAGAGGGGCAATGATGAACATAGTATGTTGCATAGGGGAAGGCAAAGTTTGTAAACGCCAAATAGTTCCACACACATCAGTCTTCACAAAACCTCATACTATATTCTCAAATACTCTTTAAAATACTAGGAACACACAATGTTGAGCTTTGGAGCACACAATGAGTTATTTTCAAATGCCAAATGTGAGAAAAAGTAAGTAAATTATGACTATATAAACCCTTATATACCTCATACATTAAACTATTAAAGACCCCAGATAGTCGAGTCTCAAAGTGCAAATGAGAAATAGAACTTAGGACTTAATATTTTCAGTTCCTATTGGGATACAAGATGTAATGGGAAACATAACATAAACCTATGTAGACATGGGTGGTGGAAAGGGGAATGAACTTTGAGCTCAAAATTTTAAAGTTCCAAAGTCCCAAGGTAGGAGTCCAAACTTTTGAGAAACTAAAACAACAAAGAAAGTCATAGAAATCAAAGAGAACTAAGAATGTTAGGTTCCACGTTTTGTCAAGAATCCACCCTCTGTGAGAAATTGAAAACACAAAGTGGATTGTGATTATTAGGGAGAACATGGAACTTTAGGTTCCAAGTTCCCCCAAGAGTCCAATTTTCAGGAGGACTACTATAGGTGTTGGGTTATTTCAAAGACTAGGAACCAACTCTAAGGGTGCAAAAGAGCCCTTTAGTCCAAAGGATAATAGAAGGACTTGGAGAAACATATGCAAAGGATAATAGAAGGACTTGGAGAAACATATGCAAAGGATAACAAAGGAAGAATAAAAAGAGTTGAAAATGTAACAAAGAAGTAAAAGAGACAAAAACAAAGAAACATCAAAACGAAAAGAGGAGGTCCCTATTCTTGCCCAAATAAAAGAATGAGATGTGTATGAGAGGCATAACATATAAGACAATGTGCATACTACAAAGGTGTTAACCATGGCCTAGTGCCATGAATAGGGTGTGGATTTGACCTCTACCTACAATGATGCCCTAATGAACACAAAGCAAAATAGCAATTCTTCACCTCCACGCAATCAATTGGGCATCTAGAATGCTCTGATCTAGAACGCTCTGATGGACAACAACAATGTATTTTCACAAGATAATTTCATGGTAATGTTAGTTTCACACTTCAACACAAAAAATGACCTAACATACTTTCAACAGTCACATAATATACTCCAACAACACTTTTCCACAGTGCACATTTTTCCTCACATTTGTCATCTAGGTGATCCCCACATTTTTATTGGCCTTTCTCCTGCAATAATGTCCCCATGAAAACAAAACTTGTATCAAATTTTCTATATGCTGCTTCTAGATTAGATTAGATTGTATGAGTGTTTTTTCATCAACGTTTCGGACTACACTCCATGATCCATCATCAGATAACAGAGAGCATTAAGAAATTCAAAATCAAATTTACAATTCTTCACCTCGACACTCTTCACAATCAAATGAACATCTAGAATTCCATCCAAAGAGTCATTTAGCCAATTGAATAACCATTTTACTAGTGTTAAAAGTATTTGACTATTCAAAAAAGGTCGTTTTATCGACTAAATAGAGACCGCCGAATTCTGCTCTGCTCCATGCATGGACAGCACACCTTTTCACAAGAGAATTTGTCGGTCGTTGCTCAAGTTGACAGACAACTGAGTTTAGCGGACAATGTCAGGAAATTCATCCGGCAAGATAAAAAA
This sequence comes from Cryptomeria japonica, assembly GCF_030272615.1. Classification (NCBI taxonomy): domain Eukaryota; kingdom Viridiplantae; phylum Streptophyta; class Pinopsida; order Cupressales; family Cupressaceae; genus Cryptomeria; species Cryptomeria japonica. The sequence goes on along the minus strand of NC_081410.1, from coordinate 53,903,964 downwards.
TGTACCTCTGTAAGCAAAACCAAGAATTCTGAGAAATGGTGACAAGTACGGCATACCCTTCCTCTCTCTTATCTCTTCTTGAAGGGACTGCAAAATACCCAACGCATTTCACGTTGGAAAAACAAAAACAAAAACAAAACACTGTATTCATCTCATCTTTCTCTGATGTCGTCAGTGAAAATACTGTAATCATGAATAATGCAATTGGGCATAATTGTATTTCCAATGGAGGTTCACATGTTCTTCCAAGGGTCAGATTGGTGTGACAGTGAGGTCAAAGCCACACAGGCTCTATTGTCGGTTGTACATGACATTAAGTTCAATGGTGTGTAAGGCATAATCAAAGGATTTTCTTGTTTTTCAATGGAACCCTGTAATTAGTTTTAGCCTAAATTTGTTGGTTTATTTGAAACATCTTGATTGTGCACTCATGATGTCTTAGAATTATGTGGGTTCTAATCAAATATCTCTTCAAGGTCCAGTGTAAGCAGAATTGTACTATTTGCCATACCAGTTGGGTATTTAAGTCTATTTTTCTATCACAAGTCTTATAAACTGTACTTAGTCCAATCCAATAAACGGCTGAATCTTCTAAAGAATATCCTTGTAACTATTTCACTATATACCAAAGACATAGAAGTTAGAGTAACAAGGGATCTTTACACAAAGATGGAAGTGAGTCGATTTTAAGCACTTAAATAAGCTTGGACAACAATTCTCTCTATCTAAATGTACAGAGCTTTCGAGTTTGGTTTATATCTTGTGAAATCAAGTATTGAATGTACTCATTGGCTCCTTAGGCTCTCTACAAATAACTACAAAATGGTTTGGTATATATCTTGTGAAATCAAGTATTGAATGTACTCATTGGCTCCTTAGGCTCTCTACAAATAACTACAAAATGGTTTTACAACATCATTTGATCAATGGGGAATTTGAAGTGGTTAAGGAACACAATCTCCAAGTAATTTCACTTTGTAATGGACCCATCTAGCAAGCTAAGATGTCAATTCTAAGATGTCAATTCGAATGTATTTAGAGATAACTGGCAAGTCACATCTTCATGTTGAGTTTATGTTCAAATTACTACATCCTTGGAAACTTGGATATGTTATTCCACCACCATAATCCACCATGAACATACTTAGGAAAGAACTTCAAATGCTTCAATAAATTATATGTACCACGAGAAATAGCCAAAGGGTGGTATCCCACACCAAGTTAATCAACCATTGGTGGGCCTTGATGGATAACAATGGGGTGATAGGAACCGCTCAATGAAGAATTAGCTAAAAGTGTATGTCTTGATCTAGATTCTCCTTTTTTAACTCTTGTTTTCCTATACTAAGTGAAGTATAAAATCTTAGTGCCTCCCTCAATGGAGTTTGATCTTGTGATTATTGAACTCCTTTTCACCTTGATACTTTAACTTGTATAATGTAATTGATATAATCTAAATTCTAAATACCCAAAGTACCCTCCTTCTAGCATCAATCTTTTGATGCACTCAACTAAGGTAAATGTACTCTACCTCTCTTGAAAAGAAATCAAATCTCCCTGAGATCTATTTCACCAATTCATGGTCATGCAAGATAACTCAAAGTTTGATCATATGTTGTTCCAATTCAAGGGGTCATTGTGTATCTAAACCAAACAAAACGTAAATTATTGCACAAGCGAGATAGGCTATTTTAGATTAATCATTCATCTCTAGATAATTAGAAACAACATGTATTGATTTTATAAATTATTCAAACACATAAAATTAGCAATGATAAACCACTTACAATTATTAAAAATTTGATTTATAATAGAAAATTACAAATTCAATCCTAGAACTAATTAAGTATAAAAGATTAGAGTCAAAAAAAGAGAAGAGTAAGCTTGTTTTGTAGTGATATAAAGTCATAGTTCCAAGTGAAGATGACAAAATCACCTAAATAATCACAATTGCTTGATCATTTTTCTCATAATTAATTATGTGAGAAGGAAATCACATTTTGAGGAGAAATTAACAAGGACTTGAACCATGCAACAAACTACCATATGCATTAGCGAGTATGATCGTATTCCTTCATACTTTAAATTTATATGATATTCGATTGAAACACATGGAATATTTCCAAAAATTGGTTATATTACATGAAATACATTAGGACAACATGGATCACTATTTAAAACCCTAAGACATTAAAAAATAACAAGAAAAAGTATAAAGTTGCATAGAGAAGAAGGGATTCTAACTCTTATTCAATATTTTAGATGATATCTTATGGACACACAACTCTTAAATATTATTTTTAGTCTCAATAACTTGAGCACCAGTGATAAATACAAGTTTAATCAATGGTTCAAACTTAATCTAGATTTCATAATCCTAAGGCCCCAAATGGCTATCCTTTAATAAAGGTAGTAACCACAATTTATTGCTTTAAGTGGTGGGTGGATCATGAGGAAAGGCATTCCCCTCCATAAGAATAAAGTACAAACATGTTCAATTTTGTGACCTCATAGGTGAACACAACTTCCTTAGTCCTTGCATAACATAAGTCCTTTTGATAGATAATTTTCAAGAAATATAGCTTAATGTTACCTTTTTAGCTAGAGTTTAGATGATATTATTTCAGCTATTGTAGTCTCTAATTACATCTCTTGACACTAAAGACAATTGTTAAAAGTTGCACGTAATATTTTTTACAAATGCTTTCACCTTATAATAGCATTATAGTTCTCTTTTACAATCACTCTCGTGATAATTTTCAGGTATTCAAGTCATAAGGTTTGGTGATTCTGTCATAATATTCTAGACCATATTTGAACATTTGTAACTCATGTTAAAATACCATGTATAACAAGGATCTTCATCAAGAAAAGGTTCTTTTAAGCACATCTTACATAATTAACAATTTATATGTCTTGATATATAGGTTTGTCATTAGGTATAGAAAATAAAGCTACCAAATAATGGCTCATATTTTCAAAGAGAGTTTTAATTTTTTTTGATGAATTAGTGTTTATATTACAATTTTTAAAATAGTTTTACACATATTCACAAAAAATGGTAGGTGAAAAAGTCACACCCCTAAAGTTCATATGGGACAACAACTTGAAGCATAAAACCACAAACAAAACATAAAGGTGGTGAAAGTAGTAGCAATGGGAGGAGGAGCGGGATATGTTACAAGTGCGGTTGTTGTTGCACCAAAAGATAGACCTGTTAATGCTCGATACAACCAATAGACTTATAGAATCCACAGGAGGCGGATAAGCCATGTTACAAACCTGAGCACTATGTTGCACAACATAAGGAGACCAAGGGCGCACACCTTGCAACAACCACCCCCCTCCCCCCCCCCTTGCAATAATTAACAAAATACCTAAATTTATATCTTTTCATATTTTGAAGAGAATGTCCAACCTAAAAGCATGCCAGATCTGAGTAAATACTTCAGTCTGTGAGGAAAATCCCTTAAAAGAACTATGTGTCATGAAAGCATTCTACTTTGAAAGGCTTGAAAATTTCATCAATCCAAGTCCAAACATTTTGAGTTCTAGGACAAAACCAGAAAAGGTGTTTGAGAGACTCTTGTTACCCACAAAGGAAGATGGGGATATAGAACTCCCAACAAGATGGCCTTGCAAAAGAATTCACCATACAAAGTGAGCCAATTTTGGTTTCAAAACTTCCATCAATATGGTATGAAATCTCCAAAGTTAAACAAAAACTAGTGACTACAAGCACCACTATTGATTCAAGGTGGGGAACATGGACAAATCAGGAGAGAACCAATGATATTCTTACCATGATTTGTGATTCTAAAAATTAGCATTTGGACACTCATTTTAATCTTTCTAGTAGGATTTACAAGAATTGATACCAATTTTGTGAAGCATATCAACCAAAATGGCTCCTATTTTTATATCAAAAGTTTCATGATCTTGATTAGAAAGGTGAAATTTTTCCTTAGATTTATGCTAGGAAAGCATACTCATAGAAGACTTGAAAAAAGGGCCCAAATAGTTTTGATTCCTTTTTTAAAATCTTGAAAGGAACAAACCAAAGGCATCCACACCAAAGATTGCTACAAAAGCCTAAATTAGTCTAGAGGCAAGGTTTCATGGCTTCCCAAACTCTCCAAATAATTTTTATTATGAAATTGCCTTGGATCTACACAAAAAAAAATGATATAAAAAGTGTATGAAGTCCAATCCCCTTCCAAGCGAGCCACCTAGCAAGATGAATAGAAGAGATGCAATGTTGCATTAGGATTTTCTAAGATTTGTTGTTATTAAGGGTACAAATAATTCACTTAGTCCAGAGAACCGTGGACATTGTAATGTTGGGTAGATAATAAATCCAATCCTTCAAACTTTGAAGGAAGGCAACAAAATTCTCAAGCCACCTAATGAAATCCCTTGAGGTTCTCTAAAGATGCCCAAAAAAATCACAAAAGAATATTTTTCAATTTCATGTAGGAAGCCTTAGAAGGAACCCAACATGAATAAAAATAAACATGTGAGTGATCACAATGATTTTAGAACAAACCTAGAATTTCCATGCTAGATAGAAGGTTTGTGACCTAGTATGTTAGTTTCTTTTTTATTGTTACAAGAACAACTTTCCACAAAGATGCCTAGGATGCTTGGAAAGGAAAAAATACCTAGAAATATGAAAACCTCTCCATGACCAATCCACTTCCAACCACAGGAGTTGATCCAAGAAGTTGTAGGTAGGAAGGATTGTCTATAACATTGAATCTTATTCCACTAAATGGAAGAACTAAAATTTATTAAAAAATATATCTAGACACTTAAAGGCCTATTTGATTTTTTGGTCATCTTCTAAGAGAGTGAAGAAATATTCAATTGTAAAATGGTCATTAACAAGATGAGTTGAGGAATTGGGTTAGTAAATATTTTTAAGTAGCCTTTGAAACATAGAATGATCCAAAAGTAACCAAACCCTTCAAATTGCAAGAACATAAAATTTCAGAGCTAAAGGAAAACTTTGTTGAATGGAATTGAAAAGCCCAAAGGTGCTAAATTGCTAACTGTAGTGTCATAAATTGTACACCCTTAATTGGGTGGTACAATTCCATGCTTAGGTTAGCACCCGCCTTAGTGTGTTTGCATCTTGCATTTAAAATTCCCTTGAAGCATTTAATTAATTAATTTAATAAAATTTAAAGTCTTCTTTTATCACTCTACACATCATAAAATTGGGCCCTTTACCCTAAGTGTGCCCCTTTTTATTTTATTCTTCCAATTAATTATTTCATCAAAAGCCTTAATTGTGTCCTATTTCGACCTTCAAGGCCCGATTTCGCATATCTAGACATCTCAAATTCCTATATACTCCTGGAATTGACTTTAAAATCACAATATCTTGCTTCCCCAAGAATTTAGCAAAAAGTTGGTCGGAGCAAGTAGCTAGCTACCCCGTCCCGACTTTTTCTCCCCGAATTTTGGAAGCATGTTTTGGTGGTATTTTAATGTTTTAATATACTACTGCCTATACTTTATCAAGTACAGAATTTTCCAACTCTATATTCATACTATTTGTGCTCCCTGTCTTCAAAATGAGTAGAATTAAGAATCTCCCTTAGTAAACACTGATTATTGCATGAAGTTGAGTTCAGTCCATCAAAAATTGACGCTTCTGCAAAAACAGATTGTGTACGTTGTTGAAATGACATGCAATCTCCCTTGTGTTATACAACGTACGTAAAAAAACAAAACAAACCAACACTTATCTGTGCAATCTCCCTTGTGTTGAAGGGACTGCTGAGACTGATATGAAACGTTCCCATTTTCACCTATCAACTTCCATCCACTTCAGATTTTAACTTTTTTTTTCTCACAGATACTGCATGATGTACAGATATGGCTTTGATATTCTCCATCAAAAATATATTTACAATTATTAAATTCTATTAAATTTCAATTGAGGTTATCATATATCTTATGTAATATTGTTTATCGAAAGGAAGAAAGATTATTTTATATTTCATGATAGATGGTCTATCTTATAGCAATATTATTTTATATTTCATGATAGATGGTCTATCTTATAGCAATATGGGACTATCCCGTATTTCTTACCGGAGGCATCTAACCGTGCAACAAATAGACATACATACCTTACGCTTTGTAGGATTTGAACTTGTGACCTTATATGTAATAAGTTATTGGTCAGTAGTAAAATACGCTTAATGGTTATCATGGTAAACTCATTTTTTGTTAAAATGAAAAATTATTAATTATGATTTTTAAAATAATAATTGTATTAAAAAATAAATCATTTTATAAAATAGTGATATACAAAAATGTGTCACTTGATATATATAGGTCATATTAATCAATCTTATTTCTTCCATCTTTAGAACATCCTCAAAATATTGAAAACTACAAAATTTAGATTCTAAAATAAATTAACTACTACATATATCTTAGATCTATCTAAAAATAAAACTATTATATATATATATATATATAGTTGGGTTATATTTATTGCTCTTTAGCTATAAAATAAAAAGTAAACTTTACAACAAACAATATAAATGTGCCTCTAAATTATAGAAGATGTCCAATCACTATTAATTAAACCTACTCTTCTACCATGGTTGAAATGGGGATTTCACCTATTTCATGAGAAACAAGCGACCATTCCTCGTTATAACTCCTCTTAGTCAAATCAACTTTGTAAGGAAGATTGGTTTGTCCATACCCTCATATCTAAAGGTCATCTTGTAATAGAGGATGTTTATGTTCTTGATTAAATATTAAAACTATAATAAAAATAAATATGAAATCCTTCATTTTTTTAGTTCATATACATTCACTTGTAATGGTTTAATCTTACATTGGTAAGAATGATGAGATACAATCAATTTTAAGGCGTCACATGTGATTTGCTAATAAGAAAAAAGACTAGAGGATAAATAGACATTCTTTTTTAAAGATTAGAGGTCATCTTAAAAAATTTAAAAATTATCACAAAATCTATCATTTACTTTATTAACACATGCATAGAATTGGATTATAATTAAATTAATAACAAATTATTACAAATTGTGAGACAACAATTACTTTTAAGTCTATATCACTATGAGGAAATAAATGCATTGTCCTAAGTTTATGTTCCTATTAAATATGATTTAGATCTTATTAGAAATAATCAATAAATGAATAAATTCAAAATATCTAAATCAAATTAATGAGTATTTTAGTATTGAACAATAATTGAAGTTCTTATTTGTTATATCTCGAATAGGAAAATCACTCGACAATTAACTTGTTGGTATATTGTGACTGATAATAAAAAACCAGAAGCTAGAATGGAAGAGTGATCATATGACCAAGGTTGCCTTACATAGAGAATCCTAATTTTATGGACTAGATTGTGATGTGCAACCTTGTACTAGACTATGTCATATTTCTTAGTGATCTCCAACCTATGTGGCCCTATCCTTTATCAATGTGAATTTGATATTTCTACTTATCTTCATTATACCTCCTTTTTTTTGTGTGTTAAAAAACATAGTAGAGATTTCTTTAAGGTAATGGGAGGAACCTTAGGCTTGTCTCAATTGTAATTAAGTCCTTTGAAGAAAGTACAAATTTGTATTCATGTCAATTATAAAATAAAGATTCAAACGCTTGATGCATGAATGTAACTTAGTGTAGACGAAAAATTTAACCTTACATGCTTTGTAATCAAATATTTTTTAAGAGTGATTGTATGACCTCTTGATACTTGTTAAGTATCTAGAAATGTCTATAAATGCATGTTCTTAATCACTCGATTAAAAAATGTTGACTTATGAATGAGTGAAAGATTGTTAGAAACTAATAAAAAGTCATTACTCATGTAACTTTTCACCAAATCCCAAAAGTAAATAGTTTTTTTTTTTTTTAATTATTTAACTGCAAGCCTATTACCCAATTCTGATAAAGAAAGTATTTGATGACCATAAAAAGATTAAATAAGAATCAAACTATTAACTTTTTTCTGTTGACATATAGCTAGCTCAAGAATATAAGAAATATTACAAGGATTTCAATCATCCCAAAGCCTCAATATAGAACCATAACATGCCCTCTAAGATTGGTTCACAAATCAAAAGATGATGACCATTTAAAATACTAAAAGAAGCCCCTAAAAACCAATTATAGAATGGGGAAAAATAATATGCTCCCACAAGCCTGTTCAAATTTCGATTCCTTATTGAAGCTCAATCGCTACCAAATTTAGTGTTTATGACATGATCGCACTGCTAAATATAGTTAGTCTTTGCTAGCTAGGAAAGCAGAGGTGTTTGAAAATGTAGAACTTCAATTTTATTCTTTTTGTAGATAAAAATATAGTTAGTCTTTGCTAGCTAGGAAAGCAGAGGTGTTTGAAAATGTAGAACTTCAATTTTATTCTTTTTGTAGCTAAAAATAGTGGTGGAGTTTTTTTAATAACCGTAGTTAATAAGAGAGGGAAAGGTTGCACTTGTAACAGCAAGCTGCCAACCCAAATATGCATATTTAATCTCTAAGAGAGGGCCACAAGCTAATTGAAGTGTATGGGGAAAATCAATTCTGTAACTTGTCTAGAGGACTTATAACAAGAGAACCAAAGAAATTATTTATAGAGAGAGATTTTTGAGTGTATGATTGTGTGAGTTTTGATTGCTCTTGCATCAAACACATCAAGTAAGTGGAGAATATTTTATGAGTTTGGAGCTCAGAATATTTTACGAATCTTAGAATTGAGATTTCAAGTTTGCTTACATTTCAAAATGTCTTTTTGTTAGTTTTCTTACTTCCTTTGTTAAAAATTTGTCATTTATCTCCATATCACATTTGGAATCTACCACCATCTCTATCTCCTCATACTTTAGACAAAGATTTGATTTGTTGAATATTGTTGAGATATATATTCGTTCAAGATCCTTTTTCAAATCTTATCTTAGCTCCTGGAATGATTTTTGCATATATTCATCAACTATCTCTTTTAATCTTTATCCCTTTTTCAACTCTATGAAAGGATGCTCAATGAAAAATTATGCACCTTCCATGGATCTTCATTCATCTTAACCATTATTCCATTTCCCTAGATTTTGTCTAATTTTTTTTTTAAAGTTCAAACACACTATGGGACTTGTGTCTACCTCTCCAGTTTCTCTTAACGAACTCAAAATAAACCTCCTTCTATCCTTCATATTGACATAAGTATTTTTCCTTCCATCATATACAACTTCTGGCTTAAACTTCCTTCCTAAAAAGATGTTATAGGCATCCATGGGCATAAAATCAAATAGGATCTCATATTTATATGACCAATTTGCAAACTCACTAAACACTATTCATTTAATAGTAATGAGATTCCTTTTATAATCATGAGACCTAGTATGGATTGGAATACTCATTTTTATTTGAACCCAACTTCTCTACTATTTCAATAGAAACTAGATTATCTATGCTACCATTATCAACAATCACTTTACAACACTTACCTCATTTACATATAGTTTGGAAAATAGTCCTTTGCAATGGTTCGTTCTTATCTACAACTAGTTCCATCAACACTCTTTTCAATCTAATAGCTTCTCCTTGTTCTAGTTCCTCCCCATGCCTAGGTGAGGCAAAATCACCTTCATCTACTTCTCCACACTTGTCATAAGCTTTAAGGAATCCCTCCCTCTTTCTTCACTATTTTTACTCCATCCTCTTATCAAATACTCTCTTCCTCCCGCTGCTTAAATTATGTTTGCAGACATTCAAATGCACTCTATTTTTCTCCTTTGTCTATGTTCCTCAACTTTGAAGCATTTCTTGGACTAGTTCCATATACAATCTAGAATGATGATTTAACAATGCTCCTATTGACATAACTTTTTTATGCAAACTCTATTTGTGGTAAAATCAAGTCCCACCCCTTGGTTTTATCTTTACCTAAGCATCTTAGTAGGTTACCCAAACTCTTATTCACAACTTTGGTATGTCCATCTGTTTGTGGATGGAGTACATAATTGAACTTCAAATTTGTCTTCAACTTCTTCCACGATATCCTCCAAAAATAACCATCAAACTTGGTATATCAGTTTGAAACTATGCTCTTCGGTAGACCATGTAGTCTTACCACCTCTCTAAAAAGTAACTTTGCAACATGAACAACATCGTTGGTCTTTTTACAAGGAATGAAATGTGTCATCTTTGAAAATCTATCAACCAGAACAAAAATGGAATCATGTCCTCTTTGTCCTTGGTAAACCAAGAACAAAATCCATACTAATGTCCTCCCATGGCCTCTCAAGTATAGGTAATGATTGATATAAACTCATTCTTTGGCTTGTGTCTTTTGCCATCTGAAATACTCTACAACTCTAAACAAACTTCTTCGCATCTTGCTACAACCATGGTCAATAGTAATGTTCTCCAACAAGCGCAATGGCCTTATCTCAACCAAAATATCCTACAAATTCTCCACTATGCTTCTCCTTAGTCAAATTCTCTCTCATGGAACTTCTTGGAATACACAACTAGCTTCTTCTGAAAAACATACTATCTTGGATTATGACACCCAATCAGTTCGGCCTATCCACCAGAACTGGCTCCTTACAAGCTTTTCAAGCTTCTGCAAAATCAAGATGCTTTGAATACAAACTCTTAAGTTCATTGAACCCAACCACTTCAACCTACATTTTTGCCAACAAATATTGCCTCCTACTTAAAGCATCTACAACTATGCTAGATCTCCCACTTCTATGATTCAAAACTAATGTATAACTTTGCGAAAATTCAACCCATTTCAAATGGTTTTGATTTGACTTTCCTTGACTATCCAGATGCTATAAAACTTGATGATCAGTAAATAAAACAAACTCCTTGGGCAAAAGGTAATGTGTCCATTTCTTTAATGCCTAAACTATAGCATAAAATTCTTGAAAATAAACAGAATAATTTTTAATTGCCATCATTTAACTTTTCACTTAAATAAGCAATGGGTTTACCTTCCTAACTCAAAAACAATTTCTATGGAATTTCCACTAGCATTGCAATCTACCTGAAATACCTTATTAAAATGTGGAAGTGCCAAAACAAGTTGCTCTATAACTTTTCTTTTTAACAAATTAAAACTTTTGTTGCCCCTGTAGTCCATTTGAATTATTTCTTGTCTCCTCTCATTGTTTCAGTTAGTGGTGCACATATACTACTAACCTTTGATAAACTTTCTATAAAAGCTTGCTAAACCATGAAAATTTCTCACCTTTGTAGCATTTTGTAGGGTAGGCTCTTCAGGGATAGTCTTTACCTTTTCTAGGTCCATTCTAAGACTATCTGTTAAGACAACAAATCCCAAGTACACCAACTCTTTCTGTACAAAGGTGCACTTCTTAAGCTTCATCAACAACTTTTCTTCACTTAACTTTTCAAAGGCCTTATGAATATTGTATGTGGGAAAAATGGATTAATAAAACTAAATATGTGAAAAATTACGATAAATATCAATCCACACACACACACAGGACTTCTTGATACAAGCTATGGAGTAACGATGCGTTACTCAGCTTCCCAAGGAGGGTCCCATGGTTCTCTATCTCACAATGTCCCTCAAACCAATGTTTTGCTCTCAGATTACTGAGCAAAATGGCTTAGGGATGGCAAATATGAGAACGAGAGAGATTTTAATTGATCTTAGTATGAGATGTGTTATAAGCTAGATGAGATGCTAGAAATGCAACAAACTAAATGATAAGATGACAAGGTTAGTATGAATACTATCCTAGCATACTATATTTAATCTATGATTGAGCTAAAATGATAAATAAACTACTTTAGCATGCATGTTCATGATTAATTCTGATCTAAAAGAGGCTAAATGAAGAGCATATATAAAATGAAAGCTTGAAACAATTTGAGCATAAGTGTGATGCTTCAAATTTGAAAGATGATTGTTAAGAATGGAGGAATGAGAGCTCTATTTATAGCACAAACAGGGCAATGGATGGTCAAGATTGAATGGTTTAATCAAGGGCCAAGTTTGAAAGTTGGGGATCTATGTGCACAATTGGCACCAATGAAATGATGACAAGTGTCAACACAGGATTGGGTTGAAAGAAGAGGTTGGAGGCATTAAAGGCCTGAGGAGACCTTATGGTTATCTAAAGGCTAAGGGTCAAGTCTAAGTTAGGTTTACCCACTGAATTAGGATCTAATCCAAAGATAAACCTTTGTGCAAATGATTAAGAGATAATCATGGTCAAAGCATTAATAACCTGATGAGACCCTTGGGTTGGATAGAGGTTGAGTCAAAACAAATGTTTTAACCATGTGGGAGGGTTTGAAATAACCATTAATGGTTATTGGAGACTTTGTGGATTAAGTGGTTGAAGGTTGGAAGCCTTCAATGGTTTTCAAAGACTTTAGGGTTTTTGGTGGTTGAAGGTTGAAAACCTTCAATGGTTATCCAAGACTTTGGGCCATTTGAGAAGTGACCTCCCTTTGCTTAGGGATGTGACAAAGTTTAGAGGGGATTTAGGTTAATTAGAATCGATTAGAAGATTCTAGAAGGGATTAGGAAGGGGTTTGGGATTTTGCAAGTGGATGGGGGATAATAGGATTTAATTGAATTATTTGATTTTCATTCAATTTGGTTGTAATTAAATAAATTTGATTTATTCAATTTAGGATAACTTTTTTTTAATTAAATTTGAATTTAATTAAAAGTGGATAGGGGGGATTTAATTGAATAAAATGATTTATTCATTAAATGGATATAGTGAATTTTATTTAAATAAATTGAGTAATTTATTTAATAAAATAGAAAAATGAACATAAAATATTCATTTTAGGAAGATGGTCATTTTTATATGTCTACAAATATCCATCAATCCTCCTCCAATTTCTTACTAAAAGTCAAAACGTCATCCAAGTAATTAATGACAAGTTTATCTAATAACTCTTTTAGTACCTCATTCATGGGTCACATGAATGTGCTTGGTGCATTGGTTAGCCCCATGACTAACCACTCATACAAGCTCTCATTTGGTTTTGAAAGTTGTTTTCAATTCATCTCCTTCTCTAGTCCAAATTTGTTGATATTCACTCTTCAAATCTATCTTGGCAAACTACTCAGCTCCACTCAGATAATCCATAATGTTGTCCATCCTTGGCGAGGAAAATCTATACTTGATAGTAATTAGCTCTGGAGTTTGTACACATCCTCCATTCCCCATTCTTCTTTGGTGCTAGTACTACAAGTATTACACATGGACTCAAAACTCTCTCAAATCAATCCCTTCTACAACAACTCTTGTACTTGTTTGTTCAACTCTTCACTTTCTATTGGTGTCATTTTGTAGGCTGCCTTATTTGGCAAACTAGCTCTAGGAATCAGGTCCATCTGGTAACTAATCTTCCCCATCAATGGTAATCCTTCAAGTGCATTATTAGATACAATATCTTGAAACTCATTCAACAATGTAATTTCTACAAGAACATCTACTTCCTCTTTGTTAGCTCTAGGAATTAAGAAGAAGACACATGCTCATGCTTCATGCCATCTTAAAATTTCCTTCCATCAGCTAAACACATCCTTGCATTTTTGTGTACCTTTTCCTTTGCCTCCTTAATGGCTTCAACTTGTGTTGAACTACAAATTTTGTCAAAGAGTAGGTATTTGCATACCCATCATGTACTGCATGACGATCAAATTGTCATGGTCTCCCTAATAGCATATGACATACATCCATTAGCATAATATCACACCAAACCTCATCATGATAATTACCAATTTTAAACTTTACCAAACATTGTTTGTCGACCAAAGCCTTACGGTCCTTTTGTAACCAAGCAAACCAACATGGCTTCAGATGCCTTCTTCTCTCTAGGTTCAATTTATTAGTCATCTCCTCTAAAACAAAGTTATCAGTGCTACCATCGTCAATAATAACATTGCAAACTTTACCATTACACTTACATTTAGTGCAAAACAAATTCTTCTTTTTGGCTGGTTCCTTCTCATCACTCAACAATGCTCTTCTAGTAACAATAACCTCTCCTCTTTCTACATCATTTGAATGTGAAGACTTGGCATCTTCATCTACATTGGCAACTTGTGCATTACCCTCTCTTCAGTTTGTCCTCCTTTGATATTGGGAGCACTCAAAGGCCCTATGTCCTCCACATTAGAAATGGGTTCCACAAAAGCCTCATCTTCCTAGTCCTCATCCTCCTCTTCCCCTTCCTCTTTGATCTCCATTGTTTTCATCACGGTGACAGTAGGCATTATCTCCTCTTTGATTTTGACCACTGCTAGATTCTTCATTCTTCTTTTGGTCTTCATTTCGGTCTCCATAAGACCTGAAGCAGTCACCAGTGAGGAGGGACCTCAAGGATATCAATCCAAACCAGTCAGCAAGAGTAAACACAACGAAAACACACAGACATGATGGAGGCAATGCAGAACAAATAGTTTTATTGCATGAAATTTGATTACATCCAACCAGTAACAAATGGGTTACAACATACCGGCACACAGGCCTGGTAGAATAGGTCACAACCGAGACCTTGAATTGAAGATCTATCTTCTAGGCATAGTCTATCTCTGATTGATTCTAATTGATCTTCCCTTGATTACATTCTAAAGCATGATTAAAAATATATATATATATTGATCCAAAGGATCCAGTCGACCCAAAAGGATCAAAACTCGAAGAACAAGACTTAACGTGCAAAATGAACAAGGTTGGCCTCCGCCAAGAGATTCCTCCGAAAAATCTAAAGGATGAAACGTAGAAGGTCGGCCACACGCCAAGAAACATCGAGATCAACATCCAAGGCTCCACAAGCTTTGGAATGGGTTCCAGTAGATCACCAGAATAGATCTCAGGCAACTGGTAACAAAGGAACAACTAGTAACAAGAAATTGTCATGGAAACTGATAGTGATATATTTTCGAAAAGTGATCCAAATGAGATGCGTTTGGAAGCAAGAAAGATGATCAAGTCTTCAAGTAGAATCCAACTCCACAGGATCCGGTGAGCCAAAACCGGGACATACAGAAAGGAACACTGAAACTCCAAACATAAAGAAAAACAAAAAAGAAAATGTTTTTGGTTGATGCAAGATTGTTGTGAATCGGGGATGCTCCTGCATCAGACATCCGAGGTTAATGAAAAAGTGAGCCTCTCACTTTGTTGGAGTCAGAGGGAAACCAAGGCGGTCTACCTCTTCCTGAGAAATCCAAGATGAATCTTCAACTGGTCTGCTCTTCCACTTCACAAGATATTCGTTGTACTGATCGTTACGGGTACTACGCCCAATCCTATTGTCCAAAATCTCTTCAATCTAATCTAGTTCCTTCCGGGGCAATTGTTTCTCAAGGTCTGCAACACTGTCCTCACTAAATTTTGGTTCATGGTATTCATGAAGATCTACAATGTTGAATATAGGTGAAATACTTAGACTATCCGGTAGCCCTAATTCATATGCATTTCCAGAAATGAACTTTGTCAAAATCTTACAGGGTCCAAACTTCTTCATCTGCAACTTATTATAAGTTCCAACTAGGAATCTCTCTTTTCTCAAGTATACCATCACTTCATCATCAACTTCAAATTCCTTATGTCTCCTCTTCTCATCTTCCTTCTTATATTTTCTATTCATGTCTTCCAAATGTTGTTTAACCTGAATATGCAATGCTGCCATGTGATCTGCAAAATCTTCTACTTCTAAACTCTTTCGGTCTTCACTGCCAATCTCTCTCAATTCTTCTATTCCTCTAGGATGTACTCCGGTAACAATCTCAAAAGGTGTTTTTTTGGTACTTATATTCACTGAATTGTTATAGGCAAACTCTGCTTGTGCAAGGATCAAATCCCAACTTCCAGTTTTATCTCCCACTAAACATCTCAACAAGTTTCCCAAACTCCAGTTAACTACTTCGGTCTATCCATCAGTCTGTGGATGAAAAGTAGAACTGAACTTCAAATCTGTCTTCATCTTCTTCCAAAGTGTTCTCCAAAAATAGCCAACAAACTTAGTGTCTCTGTCTAAAACTATGCTCTTAGGTAATCCATGCAATCTCACCACTTCCTTGAAAAATAGGTCTGCTACATGCAATGCATCTGATGTCTACTTACAAGGTATGAAATGAGCTATCTTTGAAAATCTATCGACTACCACAAATATAGAATCATTCCCCCTCGGTGTCTTAGGCAATCCAAGTACAAAATCCATGCTTATATCCTCCCAAGGTCTTACCAATATTCTCAAAGGTTTATACAATCCCACATTCTGACTACTAACTTTTGCAACTTAACAAACTCTACAACTGTGGGGCCAAAAGTACTGCTCACTCACCAATGCAACTATTTTATCAATGCCAAAATGTCCTGCTAAACCTCCACTGTGTTTCTCTTTTATCAGGTTCTCTCTCATGGAACTCTTAGGTATGCATAACTGAACTCCCCTGAATAACATCTCATCCTGAATGAAATGATCTACCCATTTGCTTCTATCAACCATAACTGGTTCTCTACATGCTTTCCAAGGTTCTGCAAAATCTGGGTCTTTATCATACAAGGTCTTCAAATCTTCAAAACCTAATACTGTCACTCTCATCTCTGTCAGCAAATTCCTTCTCCTACTCAATGCATCAGCAACTTTGTTAGATTTCCCACTTCTATGCTTCAACACAAAGGTGTAACTCTGCAAGAATTCTACCCATCTCATATGTCTTTGATTCAACTTACTCTGATTGTTCAAATACTGCAAAGCTTGATGATCTATATACAACACAAACTCCAAGGGCAATAAGTAATGTCTACATTTTTTCAAGGCTTGAACTATGGCATAAAATTCTTGATCATACACTGAATATCTCTTCCAGGCATCATTCAAATTCTCACTGAAATATGCTACTGCTCTCCCTTCTTGACTCAAAACTGCTCCTATTGTTGTTCCACTTACATCACAATCCACTTGAAATACTTTATTGAAATTTGGTAAAGCCAACACAGGCTGCTCTGTCACTTTTTGCTTCAACAATTCAAATTTTTTGTTTGCTCTGGTGGTCCACTTGAATTCCCTCAGATCCCCTCTCATGGTCTCAGTCATAGGGTTACAAACTGAACTGAAATTTCTGATAAACTTCCGGTAAAAACTAGTCAATCCATGAAATGATCTTAGCTCTAAATGCTTTCCGATGTAGGCCACTCAACAATGGCTTTCACTTTCTTAGGGTCCATCTTCAAACCATCCTTAGATATCGCAAAGCCCAAATAGACTAACTCATCCTTCATGAAAGTGCACTTCTTGATATTGATCAACTTTTCTTCTCTCAACCTCTATAAAACGTGTCTTAATTGCAACTGTAGTCACACAAATCTGTCCATTTTAATTAAATGAATATTTCGTATTTATTTGATTAAAAATCCACTAGCCATCAGTTAATTAAATTAATATTTAATTAATTCATCCCCAAACATTCTTCTATTAATTAAATAAATTATTCAATTTATTTTAATTAATTCATTAAAATCAAATTCCCATTAATTAAATAAATAAATCAATTTATTTAATTAAATCCCTTTTTCCTCTTTTAAATAAATTAACATTTATTTAAATCATTATTCCCCCCCATTTGCATTTTCCTACAAATGCAACTTGCACACATTATTGAAATAAATGAATTTTTATTTTAATTAAATCCTATTTTCCCTCACCCACCAAATCCACTTGCAAAATCTAATCCCCTTCTAGATTCTTCTGACCCCTTCCTAATTAGCCTAATCCATCCCCTAATTATTGTCACATTCCTAAGCAAAATGGAGTCACTTCTCAAATGGCCCAAAGTCTTAGATAACCATTGAAGGTTTTCAACCTTCAACCACCAAAAACCCCAAAGTCTTTGAAAACCATTAAAGGCTTCCAACTTTCAACCACTTAATCCCCAAAGTCTCCAATAACCATTAATGGTTAACCCAAACCCTCCCACATGGTTAAAACATTTGTTTTGACTCAACCTCTATCTAACCCAAGGGTTTCATCAAGCATTTAATGCTTTGACCATGATTATCTCTTAATCATTTGCACAAAGGTTTATCCTTGGATTAACTCCTAATCCAGTGGGTAATCTTAATTTAGGCTTGACTCTTAGCCTTTAGATAACCATGAGGTCTTCTCAGGCCTTTAATGCCTCCAACCTCTTCTCTCAACCCAATCTTGTGTTGACACTTGTCACTATTTTATTGGTGCCAATTGTGCACATGGATCCCCAACTTTCAAGCTTGACCCTTGATTAAACCTTTCAATCCTGGCCATCCATTGCTCCATTTTTCCTATAAATAGAGCCCATTCCTTCATAATCCAGATCCTGAAAACTTGTATGCATTTAGACTATAGCCATTTTAGAAGAGCATTTAGCATAGCATTAACTAAATCTTGTCTTTTTGGTTAAAATACATCATTTTAGCATTAAAATAGCTTTTCATTTCATGTTTGGAGCTATTCTACAATCTCAATCCTCCATAAGCATCCATAGTGCAAAAAGCTGCTGAGAGCTACACTATTTTGGAACTTGGAGAGGAGAGGAACAAGGGAGAAGAAACTAATCTCATGCTAAGAGACAGTTGGAGATGTCTCATTGTCTTACTTCTTTAGTTAGATTCATTAGCATGTGTTTTTAGTGTCTCCTTTGGAATGCCTTCATGTTTTGGTTTTTGATTGATTAACTCTAACGTTTTGTGTGTTTTGTGTTGTTTGATCTTAAACTAACATTGTGCCATTTAGGAGGGCATCATTTGGTGAACCCGACGTGAATCGAACACGCAACCTTCTGATCTTTTTTTTTGTTACCTAACATGTTTGAATGTTGAACTTGACACACAGGTCACGCTTTGGCGCTTTTGTTGCGTTTTAGCGCTATTGTTTTTTTGTCTTTTAGCGCTTTTGTTCTTACAATAGCGCTATTGTCAAAGAATTAGCGCTTTTGTCAGTATTTTGGCGCTTTTGTTAATTAATTAGCGCTTTTGTATTTATATTAGCGCTTTTGTATTGTTGTAAAAATCTTTTATTTTAGCGCTTTTGTAATATTCTAGCGCGTTTGTGTTAAAGTAGCGCTTCTGTTTTCACACAGACTAGCGCTATTGTAACAGAACGTTGTAAAAAAAGGCCTTGTAATTGATAAAATTATTTTTCTTAGGTTTGTGAGAGGCGGAATATATATGGAATATAACATTTAAGTATAAGTGACATTTCCTCTTCTCTTTTCTCTTTCTTATACTTTAAGTTATATTTCATATATACTTTCAGGATGTTTGAGAGGGGTTTCAGACCTCTAGGAGTTGTAATGCAAAATCTAGTTTTTGGAAGATCCTCCAAATTTCAGACTTAGTCAAATTTCAGGGCATTTCAGAATCAGGATTTGTAAAATTTGTAACCGAAAAATTGAGTATCTTAGGCTTGTGGAAGCCCCCCTTGAACATTGGTTTTTATTAACTTGTTTCTTTTCTTTGTGCAGGTTAACAACCCAACAAAAATCACAAAAAAAAATTTCATTTAAAGTGCTTAAAAAGAACTTAAAAACACAAAAAGAGTTTTTCATTGTTTTCTAGTTAGGCCTCATTTTCTTTGGTGCTTAAAATTAACAAAATTTGATTTCATTGCATCAATTGGGACCTAAAATTTACAATCCACATTTCAAAAATTTGGTGCAAATAAAACTGACAAACCACTTGTTTTTGATTGATTTTTGCACACAAAATTTCCTTCAAGCAAAACGTGTTTTTCATTAAGTTGACCAGGGTTTTCAAATTCTAGATTACAAAACACATTGCCTTTGAAGTTAAAAAGAACACCATGGCTGTTGGAGCAACATCTCCAAATAGTTAGATCATCTTTGCAAATGTTGGATTAAAAAGAACAAGTGAATTTCGTGTTTAGCACGCTTGTGCACAAAAGTCAGTCGAGTGGACCTACTTCTAACACACACTATCCTCTCCCTTGGCTCTCGTGGTCCTAGGTGCAAGAGAAAAGTGTTAGTAACACTCAAAATTTTATTTTTTAAGAGAGGCCTGCCAAGGGATCGATACTCTTGGGAACGACCTCGAGCGGTAAATCCTTCGAGCCACTATAGAAATCAGGTGAGAGCGAAAGCTGTAGCCTTGGGTATAGCTGTTCCTACAGTGTAACTGGCCGAAAGGACAAATGGGCCCCACCACCAGTTACAAGGCTCTTAAGTGAGTCACTGCAGAATGAACTTATGTCCAAAGCCATCGAACATGACTAAACACCTTTAAGTAGTAGCCCACCTGTTCTATTGATTGAGGATATTTGAGGTATAATTTAGTGCAAGAGCATAGATGGTTTTGCTCCCAAGATACTCACCATACATATTTCCTTGAGTAGAAACATAGCTTTTTGAAAGGTCACTTGTGACTTGATAAAAGTGGTGACTCCCCCATCATAGGGATCATCTATTTGTTATGCTCGCGCAAGACTTAGTATATCACATCCTTACCTGCCACGGCGGGATTCATAAGGTATGTAGTACCAAAGTCGAAGAAATATCAAGATGTGGGCTAAATTTATCACAACTGGCCATTTGACCATAGGGATAAAGAGTGTTTGAAGTGTGTTCGTTTTACAGACCTAGAGCAAATTGAGCCGACTTCAGGCTTTGGAATTACACCTTAAAATAAATCTAAAGGAAAGGTCAGAAACAAGTCCAAAGATTGGGTTAATCTAGACCCATACTCATTTGTGCCTTTAAGGCTACAATTTTGTGTTTGTGTGCTTGCTTTGTTTTCTTGTCAAAGAAAAATCAGAAAATCAATCCCAAAAACAAAGTATTCATCCAACATCTGTCAACACAACCAAAAATACCAAAAACAAAGTGCAAACAAAACAGAGTCACAACTTTTATGACCGTTCTTCACATCTTGCGAAAGAAGAAGTGTCATCAGAATATCAACTTGAAAAGAAGACCATTGAGCTCAAAGGCTTTAATCAAAAGGAGGAAATTCTTCTATATCAATCGACAAATCTTTGTCTCCCATAGAGTCTTTCTACGTCACATGCGTCTCTACCTTCAAGGAAAAACAAACGAATTTGATTCCGAATCATTGAACCGCAGAGCTTTTATGCAATATAGAGCTCTGAGTTATCACAAAAATCAAGGAGGAAAGATTAATCCCAACTTTTTCCCCAACATCTGTATCACCTACAACACAGCTCGAGAAGTGCCACCAACGCCTGAAAGGGAAGAAGAAGAGTTTGTCCCATTTGTGACACAAAGTTTTTATTGAAGTTGAAAACATTATCATCCATCATCTCACTCATACATCATCATTCCATCATCAATCCATCCCAAAACGCTCAAAACATTAAGAGGTTCTTGTCCCAAATTCTCTTTTAGATATTGCTTGAAATCAAACACATCACATCACTTTTTAGATGGTTTCTACATCTAGGATAAGCTCATCCTAAGAGACACATCTACGCAGGTTAAAACTAGTTCATGAGTGAATCCTCTCATTACTAGGTAGTCAAAATCTGTAACACATCTCAGATTTCTCTACACCTTATCACATCCAAAATCATCAAACAAACAAGCAATTTAAAGAAGGAATTTCGGTTACATTTACCTTTAGAGTGCTAGAGATCTACAATCCACTAATCATCCATCTTTCATCGAACAACTCATCATCATCTTCAATCAACTTCAACACAAACTTGCAAACAAAATGGCTCAAACTCGATCACGGTCAAGGCAACGAGAAATTGGAATTGAAGGACATGACCCAAAAACAACCAATAATGATCATCTGATGTTCAAGAATCCACTTCCATCACAAGATCAAAGGGGTCCTTCCACTTCCCGGCGAGGCACTGATACCACTGATTATACGCAAGCTGCGTATAATTACACTGTCAATCACCTGTATGATGCCAGTGAACAAATTGCAACTATCACCTTCAAAAATCCCACCTCAAATTGCAATGTTGTTACACGTCGTGGCAAGGTCACCATAAAGGCAGCTCCACAAGGCACCACCTCCATCCCAAAGCAGTACAATCTTGTGGAACAATTAGACAAAACGCCTGCGCTTATATCCATTTTAGAGCTATTGCGCTTGTCACCATCTCATAAAACTATCTTGGATCAAGCACTCCAAGAGGCGTCAGTCCCTGCAAACTTAAATACGAACCAGTTTCAAGCCATGGTTGGAAATCTAAAGTCATCACCTTGTCTCACTTTTTCTGAAAGTGACAACTCTTCGTTCCAGCAACCTCATAACGCCTCACTCCACATTGAAGGCTTTGTCAACCAACACAGGATCAAGCGAGTCTTGATCGATAATGGAGCAGGCCTAAACATTTGTACACTACAGTTGGTCACAGCATTGGGATATGCAATAGAATCAGTAGATCCTCGCAAAACCATCACCATCAAGGCCTATGATGATGCAGAGCGTTCATCCAAAGGAGCTGTGGTACTACCAATCCGAGTGGGCCCTGTGGTAAAGCACATCATCTGTCAGGTTCTGGACCTTCCTCTACCATATAATCTATTATTAGGGAGACCTTGGATACATGCCATGCAAGCCGTTCCATCTACCTACCATCAATGTATCAAGTTCCCACATAATGGTGCAGAGATCACAATCCTGGGTGATGCAAATCCTTTTGCTTTTTGCCATAATATCAGCCATCAACCAGAGATTACTGTTCCTAATAATAGGGAAGCCATTTCCTCCACATCATATGTAAATCCCGCCTCTCTTGTCAGTTCAAACACCCCTATACCCAAGCAAGAAAAGCTTAAGATGAAAGTCGCAGAGGAAGGTCCTGGAGAATACAACTTGAGTCAACTCTTTTGTGTGGGACAAATGCCCACTTCTCCTAGAACACATGGTAAACCACAGCAGTTACTCCAGCAACCACTAATCACGCCAGCATGTGCCTTAACGCCTTTCATCCTTGGAAAGAGTCAAGAGGAAGAAACACAAGATGAGGACCTAGCGGACTGGATCTATAAAGATCCCATCACCACTGACAAACCGCAAGTTACACTTCCTACGGAACAGTATGGCAAAGGCCTCCTCATTATGCAAAGAATGGGATATGATGGTCAGAGTGCTTTAGGATACTACAAACAAGGACGACACGAACCGCTGCTGCCAGAATTCAAGCCCAAAGGTAATACAGGCCTAGGTTTTGAAAAAGAGATCCTTCCTAAACTCAGATTCAAAGGAAAACCTAGCAAACCATTTTGCCCACCTACTGCAAAGAGGACACCTTTCATAATCAAAGCACCATCAAACACTATCCCCACTGCCCCATCGAGGCTCACAAACCCACCGCAACCATCACCAGTGCCAAACATACCACCAATCGCACCAGTAATCCCATCAATAACACCAATAGCAGCAGCAACTGTATCAGAATCCGCAGCAGCATCTATGGCCCCAGCAGTTCCTGCAGAAGCCACTGAGGCAACACGGCCGATACTTCCTGTAACAAATCCTTTAAACCCCATCACGGTTCCTGCAGCACCGATCACTACAAAGATACATAAACCAATCACACCTGTCGTGTTTAACTCCAAAGACATCCCAGTATGGTATAGCAATCGGATGCTGGAGAGTGATTCAGAGACCGACTCACATGAGTGGGAATTCGATTCAGTACAGCTTAACACTTCAGATGAGGAAGACACATCACCACCTCCGCCACGCAAAGACATTCCTGTTTACGGAGAAGCACAGATAAAGACCACTTGGGTACCTGAGCTGGAAACATCTTCCACAGACCCTATGTCTCATCCTACGCCTGATTCTGACAGGGAGAGTACCATCAACGAATTTCACCACACTGTCTTAACCCTCACTGATACCTCTAACGAACTTAATCTAATCGATGAAGTAATGCCCATTATCCACCCTGAACTCATCGAATGGAACCAACCAAATCCCCCATGTCTTGACCTCTTCCAAAACGATGAGGCTATCATTGACTTTTTGGAATTAAGGGATAATCTACCAAGCGGGGATCACAAAGCTGGATTCGCCATTAAACTTAATAGCGCAGCATACTTCGGGGCGGATGCCAAACCCTTCAGCTGCAAAAATATAACAATAAAACATGGATCTTCCAGTGAAAACCACACTGTGGCACTGTTTGATCCGACAAAAGTAAAAAGAAAGAGCGTATCCAATGGTGAAAACCTCTCTGAGGCACCTGAGGATGAAGGGTTTGACATCCTCCCTGCTAGTACACAACAGGAACGATCAACGATTCTTATCGAGGAAACCAATGAATACAATGTGGGGACTCCTGAAAACCCTCATATCATACATCTGGCATCTCTTCTCACTCCAGAGGAACAGCCTCAATTCATAGAGTTCTTCCAACAGCGTCAGATCAACTTCACATGGTCATATGCAAACATGCCTGGGCTTGATCCTGATTTAGTCATGCATCACCTCACCGTAGCAGAAGGAGCCAAACCTGTCAAGCATAAGCTTCGTAAGATGCATCCCCAGATTGCAGTGCTAGTCAAAACAGAACTCAAGAAACTCCTGGATGTTGGTTTCATTAGACCAATTGATTATGCAGAATGGATCTCCAACATTGTGCCAGTCGGCAAACCAAAAGGGGGCATCCGCATTTGTACAGACTTCAGAGACCTAAATAAGGCATGTCCTAAGGATGACTTCCCCCTTCCAAATATCGACATCATAGTGGATCTAACAGCAGGACATGCCATGCTTTCACTCATGGATGGATTTTCAGGATATAATCAAATAAAGATTGCACCAGAAGATCAACATAAGACAGCCTTCACATGTCCATGGGGCACATATTGCTGGAATGTAATGCCTTTTGGTCTAAAGAATGCAGGAGCGACCTATCAAAGAGCAATGACCACCATCTTCCATGACATGATGCATACTATGATGGAAGATTATGTGGATGACTTACTAGCAAAATCACTTACTAGAGAAGGACATCTCCACATCTTAGATCAAATCTTTGATAGACTGGAACAATATCATGTTCGACTCAACCCAAAGAAATGTGTCTTTGGAGTGACCTCCGGGAAACTTCTAGGATACATTGTCTCAAGCAAAGGCATTGAGGTCGACCCAGCAAAGGTAAAAGCAATCATGGACATGCCACCTCCAAAGAATATCAGTCAGCTAAGAACACTACAAGGACGGCTTCAATCTATCCGCAGATTCATTGCACAATTGGCTGATAACTGTCACCCATTCACACACTTGCTACACAAGAACATCCGCTTTCAGTGGGATGACAGATGCCAACAAGCATTTCAAGTGCTTAAAGACTATCTCATGAATCCACCATTGCTGATGCCACCAGATCCAAGTAGATCGTTGTTACTTTACATCTCAGCGACAAGTACAGCATTAGGTGTACTACTGGCACAACATAATGCAGAAGGTAAAGAGTGTGCTGTATACTACATCTCTCGCACACTGGTGGGCTATGAACTCAATTACACACCTATTGAGCGAGCTTGCCTAGCAGTAATCTTGGCAGCCACTAAACTGAGGCACTATCTGTTAACACACAAGGTGCAACTCATTGCAAAGATTGATCCACTCAAGTATTTACTTAGCAAAGCAGCATTGACAGGTCGCTTAGCCAAATGGGTGATGATTCTAAGTGAATTTGATATCGAATATGTGGACCGTAAAGCTATCAAAGGTCAGGTCATTGCAGATCAGTTGGCCGATGCACCTCTCATAGGTGATCATCCTCTCATTTCCAATTTTCCAGATGAAGAGATATTCATGATCACAGAAGCACAGCCATGGAAATTATATTTTGATGGTTCATACACTAGGCACGGCTCGGGGGCAGGCATTCTGTTTATCACACCTCAAGGTGATAGCATCCCAAAGTCTTACAGGCTCACATTTCCATGCACAAACAACATAGCAGAGTATGAGGCTTTGATCACAGGACTCAGGCTAGCCATACAATGGAAATTAAAAGAACTACAAGTATATGGCGACTCCCAACTGGTCATTCGACAAGCAACAGATGAGTATCAGACCAAGGATGATAAACTCATGCCATACAAACAAATGGTGGACACTCTAAAGACATCATTCACTATTATCACTTTTGAGCAGATACCAAGAGATCAGAATCGAGCTGTTGACGCTATGGCTACTATCGCATCTCTCTTAGATCTTCCACAGAATTCAACACGCTACGAGTTCTTGGTCGAACAGCTTTGGATCCCCGCTTATGATATCCCTGAATCCGAGATGATATGTCGCCTTGTCGGTTCAGAATCCCCATGGTATGGTGAGTTCTACACCTATCTTCGCGATAATACCCTTCCTCCCAACCAATCAAATAACCAACGTAAAACCTTCATTCGCCAAACTGCTCGATATACCATTATTGCCGAAACCCTATACCGACGTGGTCTTGATGGTACTCTCCTTCGATGTCTGGAACAGGATGAGATAACAAAGGCTTTGGAAGAGGTACATGAAGGAATTTGCGGGACTCACTCAAGTGGTCCGTCGCTAGCCAAGAAGATCATGCGAGCTGGATACTATTGGCCATCTATGGAAAAGGATTCCTACTACTTTGTCAGGAAATGCAAGAAATGTCAAGTTCATGGCGACCTGATACATGCACCAGCCCAAGAACTGCAACCAATCACGACACCATGGCCTTTCTGTCAATGGGGCCTTGACCTTGTGGGTAAGATTCATCCATCTTCATCCAACGGCCATAAATTCATTATTACTGCCACCGAATATTTCACAAAGTGGATCGAAGCTGTTCCACTTACCCAAGTCACCGGTAAGCAGATCGCCTCATTCATCCTCAACTACATCATCTGCCGGTATGGTGTACCCATGTCCATCATCACAGATAACGGTCTTCCTTTCAAAAATCAGGATGTCCGTGAGCTTTGTGAGAAATTTCATATCCAACACCGCTTTTCCACCCCCTATTACCCACAAGGCAATGGTCAGGCTGAAGCATCCAATAAAAACATACTGAGAATCCTAAAGAAGACAGTCAATGACGTCGGTCGTGATTGGCATGTTCAATTGAATCCAGCGCTATGGGCATATCGAACTAGCATTCGAACTCCTACAGGTGCAACTCCTTATTCATTGGTCTATGGTGCAGAAGCTATCTTACCCATTGAGGTTGAGATACCATCATTACGGGTTTCCTTGCATAATCTCATCGATGATGAAGCATACAGAGTCTCACGTCTTCAGGACTTAGAGTTACTTGATGAGAAGCGACAAGCTGCATACAATCACCTCAAAGCCTATCAGCAGCGCATGAGTAGAAGTTACAATCACCGAGTTAGATCTCGTACATTTGAGGTAGGTGATCTTGTTCTTCGAGAAAATCCTCGCAACCAACCAAATAGAGAACATCAAGGCAAGTTTGAATCAAATTGGCTGGGCCCATATGTTGTCACTGCTGTATTCGGGTCCGGGGCATATCAGTTGGCTACATCAGAAGGAGAACCGCTTGCAGATCCAATCAACAACATGCACCTCAAACGGTTTTATACCTAAGGTGTACAAGGCATCAGGCTCCCCTACATATCAGAAAAATACCAAAAACATTCAGAAAATGTCCTAAAGAAAATACAAAAACATTCAAAAAAGTAAAGAAAAATCATGCATCCAAACGGTGAACAACCACTCCAGTGGCACCTTGGGTAAGTACGATGGCGAAAACCTGGCAAACAGGCACCACTCGTAAAGGCAATGGCTCCAGTATCTTTCAGGCTCATTGCGATCCCATTCATACATACACACATCCATCCATCTAACCATGGCTTGTTATTTGATCTGTAATCCAAGAAAGTACTTCATGCGTCTGGCATCCCGCTTTTTCATAAATCATGTCCAACTTGGGGGCAATGCCCTTACAATCTAGATGATGGAAGTGGATTCTACATTACTGGTGATTCATTGGCAAAAACATTCAAAAATGTCTCACAAAATACAAAAACATTCAAAAATGTCTCGCAAAATACAAAAACATTCAAAAATGTCTCGCAAAATCCAAAAACATTCAAAATGACTCATAAAATCCAAAAGCATTCAAAAACTATTACACAAAATCCAAAAACATCGAAAAACCCATCAAAAATCACACAAAAACATGGCAACACCTTGTACATATTCATTCAAGCAGATGCAAAACCAACATTAACACAGTACTCACACAATGACCACTTATCAATCAACCAAAACAATCGACATCAACAATCCAAAACTGTCTTTAAAACAAGGATGCATCCTTCCTTACCAAAACAAAGACAAAATGACGTTTTCTTTGACAAGAAAATTATGTTAAGCTATCAAATGCTTGGTTGATTCATGAGTAATTCATTTGTTTATCTGTATCAGGATCTTTCAGCATTGTTTTGTATCATTTGCGCATTATTTCCGATGAAGTTCTGGGGCATGTACTAATGGTGTCTACGTGGGAAGTTCACTAAGCTACGTGATCTTATGCAAAATGCAGTCATAGATCACTACGACTTGCTGACTACAGCGTATACCTCGACCATATGGGCATGAACCATTACCAAGGATCCATATTCTTTATTCTTTATGTATATATATGCTGTTTGTTTGCAGGTACAATACTCATTCTTTGGTTCCTCTTCCTCCAAATTGGATAAAGGTTTTATTTTCTTAGTACGGTATGCACTTGTCTCAGGATCTGATCAAGCCTAAGATCAAGGAGGACGATCCAAGTCATGCACGAACGGAGATAATCCTTATCTGTTCCGCAAGCAATACTCTGATCGACTTGACCCTTATATCAAGTCGTTTGTATTAACTTGCTATATTAAAATCCATGAAAGAAATACTCAGGTCATCTTGAATCATTATGTCAAGATGCTTGTATTCTCTTCCAACATTTTAAAGCTCAATGATGAAAATAGAGCACTATGGATCGTCATTTCATCTCATCTGTTTATATATTGCATTCTGTTGCATATCACCCATCCGTTCACTTATTCATATAGATGTTTTATATGCAAAAATGAGAAAATTAAGCTGGTCTTGGATACAATCACGACCGAGTACTCTGATACATCATCAAGTGCATCATGCAAAGTCTTAAAAACCTTGCATTCCTCATGATCATATCATCCTTGCATTTAGGTGCATCTTGCATTACGTCCATTCATGTCATTTTTCAAAAACATTGCATATAGTTCATTATTGACATTACTTTTCATTTAACAATCATTTTCATCAATCATAAATAATTAGATTCATTCATGGGATCAAATTGTCTTTGGTTGTATTGCATCATTTAATAAGCATTTATTTCATATCAATTATCCATTATCATTTTATTCACCTTTTCACCATTTATCATTTGCATACATTTCTTTATAGTAAAAAAATGCATTCATTCATTACTAAGTATCTTTTTATGCTCATTGTAAGATTCATTCACATTGCATTCATTATCATTACATTTAGGTGCAGTTATTATCCTCATTAGTTATAGTATCATCCCATTATCATTTGTACTTACAAACATATTTTAAACGCATTTTAGATTCATAAAACACCATTTGTTTACAAAACATTCGTTCATACCATTTCATATATCCATTTTACATCTGCATTCATTTAGACATTATCATATAAACATTTGTACTTTACATTTGTTTATCCATCTGCATTCATTTAGACATTATCATATAAACACTTGTACTTTACATTTGTTTATCCATCTGCATTCATTTCGGCATCATCATATAAACATTTGTACTTTACCTTTTGTTTATCCATATGCATTCACTTAACATTTTGTTTATCCATATTACATTCATCTAAAAACACATCTAGATGCATATTTATACATATATATCATTCATCTAACCATTGCATTGACATCATCACATAAATCATCTCATCATTACATTGCAATAGGAAACCATCAAAATCCTGTTCATAAAATCCAGCATACGCATATTATCATCATGGCATTCCATACATAAAGCATTACATCACAAATCAAACAAATCATACACATATAAACCTGCATTCATATGTCAGTATACAACATCATAACTCATCATAAAAACATGCATCAAAGACACATCTCATCAAATGCATACATGTCCACATATACATCTAAGCAATAAATCACAAACATGCATAAACATCCATACATCATCACATGCATAATCATCACAATATGGGATCTCCTCATATATATCATCTCATATATCAGAGTACAATGAAGTCTACAAAATCGGCTACCAAGAGCCATCCAAGATACAGTCCAAAAAAAATAGACAAAGATACAATACATAGATGCAAAGATGCTCTCTCAAATGCCGCTCTGGCCAGATGCTGTACCTGCCCCACCCCTACC
Organism: Cryptomeria japonica; assembly: GCF_030272615.1. Taxonomy (NCBI): domain Eukaryota; kingdom Viridiplantae; phylum Streptophyta; class Pinopsida; order Cupressales; family Cupressaceae; genus Cryptomeria; species Cryptomeria japonica. Next base: position 53,873,535 of record NC_081410.1, on the reverse strand, counting down.
TACTCCACCACTGGTATCGGCACCACCTGATCCATCTCTCCGTGGAGGCCTCATCGAACCCCCGCTCCCTCCTGCATCTCCTGATCTATCCCGCCTCAAAGGACCCATCACTCCCCCACTGCTCTGCATCCTCTGTGATCGCTCGGATCTCGACTGTCGCATCTGGGTATAACTGAGAGCTCGCTGACTGAATGGCACCACCTGCTCATATAAACCTCGCCAGTACTCTATCTCAGCCTGTGCTCGCCCAAACTGCCTCATAGTCTCCCCTGAAGGACCCTGTGCTCCCGCTCGGACTCTCTCCTGCAGCTCCACCAATCTCTCCACTGCCGTATCTCTCTCCCGCAGCACCACTGTCAGCTCTGCCTCACGTGCAAATAGATGCACATCCCTAGCTGCTACCTCCGCCTCTAATCTCTCTACCCGGGTCTGCAAATAACCTATCATGTGCTCCCGCAGATCCCCAGTAACTCCCTCCCCCATGGCCATGGCTGCTGCACCTGTATCATCCCCTCCACTAGGTCCCTCCCCTGCACCACCCTCTCCTGCACCTGTATCCATAGGGATCTCTCTCTCCATCCCCCTCCTACTCAGCTGCACTCCTCCCTGCATCAAAGGACCCTGTGATATCTGCAGTGGTAACCCCCCTCTCCCTCTCCGCTGTCTCGGCATCCCCATCCCTCCTCCACCTCCTCCTCCACCACCACCACCTCCTCCTCCTCCTCCACCTCCTCCACCACCTCCTCCTCTCCGTCCCCGTCCCCTCTCATCCTCAAACGCTGGGATCGGCTCAGCTGGGTCTGATATCCGTAGGATCGGGTGCGCCGCCCGATACTGGGTATACTCTGCTGTAACCCCTGCATCAACGACCCTCGGTCGTAGATCCCATGGCCTCGCCTGCAGTGTCCGGAACTCTGCCAATGCCTGATCATACGGTAGCACTGGACCCCATGCATACCGCTCTCGAATAACTCGTGCATACTCCCCTGATCCGCTCGACAGTCCCTGCTGCCGTCCAAACTGCCTCATCACCCGTCCTGGCACCTGTCTCTCTACGTGATAAGAGGTCCTCCCAATGAGGAATCGGGTCATAAAGCAATACGGCAGTGCCTCTGCATCATCCTCCCATGGCTCACACTCCAAGTATGGCCGCCATATCACTGCATCTAAGTCATCTAATGCCCGCCGCCACCACTCTAGCTTCCCCAAGTGGGGCTGACTCATCATACCACTATACATAAACATATAGGGCTGGTCCACGGCTCGGAATCTCAGACTCACTGGTCGAGTCACTGGTAAGTGCTCCCATGCCCACACATGCAGTAGCGTCATGCCTACTGCAAGAGAACCTCTCCCCCGGTACACTACCTCGTGTAACTCCTGATACATGTGCGCTAACACGCACGGCCCCCAGGCATATCGGGTCCCCTCTGTCACCATCATCTCTATCACCTGTCCCCATCCGACCGCCAATCCATGTGACCGCCTGTCTGGACACAGAAGTCCTCCCACGATCCCTGACAATACTGCTGGAAGGGGCTCATATAGTGCCGCTATATCCTCCCATGCGATCGAGCCATCATCAATATATACATCCTCATCAAATATCCTCTGGCAAGACACCGTCCCCCAAGATCGATCATATGTCACCAGCTGCCCCCGAATCGGAATCCGCAGGATACGCCACACGTCCTCCAAAGTCACCGTCATCTCGCCCTGAGCCAGATGGAACGTGCATGTCTCACTGTGCCATCACTCTGCTAAAGCTGTAATCAGGCCGTGATTCATCCGAATCACGGGCATATGCATCACCTCATAGAGCCCAGTAGCCGCAATACAATCTATCTCAATCTGAGTCAAACGATCTCGCAACCCCTGTGTCGCGGGGTGGCGCTCGCGTAACTGCAACACGCGTAAGTCCTCCTGCACATAAACATTCATCAAACCACCATCAGTTGTTTTGTTATCAAACTTTCTTAAGTTTAAACCTAGACTATCATCAAATACTTTGATCAAGTATCTTCGAGTCTCAACAGGTAAGCAATCATGGCCGCCTAGACTTCAACAGGCATTTCTCCTAACAAATGACCTAAGTCTCATCGGGCTGCTATGGTTCAAAACAACTCCCACTTCACCTCGTCATCCATCAATCGTTAGGCATCAGGAGATTTGTTTTGTCCGAAACTGGGGCATCTTGTATCCTAAAGCAAAAGCGCTATTTAACCTACAAAAGCGCTCATTCTGAACAATAGCGCTACAACAATATCAATAGCGCTCAAACAGCCCTACAATAGCGCTACAAAAACAAAAGCGCTAAAACCACTCTACAATAGCGCTATTAAAATGCAATAGCGCTCAATTAACTATTCCGTAGCGCTAATTTATCAAAAGCGCTCAAACTTGCCTACAAAAGCGCTAAATATATTCAAAAGCGCTACAACTAGCCTACAAAAGCGCTATTGCGGCACAATAGCGCTAATTAATGGAGCAAAAGCGCTAAAAACCTAGTTCCAGCGCTCTTGCTCCGACTTGACTTGGACTTAGCTAAAAACATACCAAAAATGCATGAAAAAGAAGTTTTCGAATTTGCGTACCGCTGGTCCATAGTCGGCTGGGCGCTGGTACCGGCGGACTCGCTGAAATCGGTGCTCGGGGATCGGAAACGGCATCGTCGCTCCTCGTTGCTCCTCCAAATGTCACTGTCAGAGCTCTAGTTTTCAACTGGTCGCGGTCACAAATGATCCTATTTTACCCCCTTTCACCCCATTTATACCCCCCGCCGTCATCGTAACTTCGCCCCGCTCATCGCCGTGGTCCCCGTGAACTTTCCGAGCCCCCCATTTCTCCATGTTTCCCCCGATTTCTTCTATTTTTAACCAGTATACCTAACTTCTTCTCTTCTATCACCCTGCCAATTTTCATTCTTTTTCGAGAGATCGCCCGATTTTTCGAAATTTTTCGGCCCATCTCTCGAGGGGGCATACCACCCATTAAATTTACATTTTATGGGGCATTTCTTCACACCAGTTTTTCTTTCTTTGAAACGATGCGATAAACTGCACCGTCTCAAAGAGGGGCAAATGTAGTCACACAAATCTGTCCATTTTAATTAAATGAATATTTCGTATTTATTTAATTAAAAATCCACTAGCCATCAGTTAATTAAATTAATATTTAATTAATTCATCCCCAAACATTCTTCTATTAATTAAATAAATTATTCAATTTATTTTAATTAATTCATTAAAATCAAATTCCCATTAATTAAATAAATAAATCAATTTATTTAATTAAATCCCTTTTTCCTCTTTTAAATAAATTAACATTTATTTAAATCATTATTCCCCCCCACTTGCATTTTCCTACAAATGCAACTTGCACACATTATTGAAATAAATGAATTTTTATTTTAATTAAATCCTATTTTCCCTCACCCACCAAATCCACTTGCAAAATCTAATCCCCTTCTAGATTCTTCTGACCCCTTCCTAATTAGCCTAATCCATCCCCTAATTATTGTCACATTCCTAAGCAAAATGGAGTCACTTCTCAAATGGCCCAAAGTCTTGGATAACCATTGAAGGTTTTCAACCTTCAACCACCAAAAACCCCAAAGTCTTTGAAAACCATTAAAGGCTTCCAACTTTCAACCACTTAATCCCCAAAGTCTCCAATAACCATTAATGGTTAACCCAAACCCTCCCACATGGTTAAAACATTTGTTTTGACTCAACCTCTATCTAACCCAAGGGTCTCATCAAGCATTTAATGCTTTGACCATGATTATCTCTTAATCATTTGCACAAAGGTTTATCCTTGGATTAACTCCTAATCCAGTGGGTAATCTTAATTTAGGCTTGACTCTTATCCTTTAGATAACCATGAGGTCTTCTCAGGCCTTTAATGCCTCCAACCTCTTCTCTCAACCCAATCCTGTGTTGACACTTGTCACTATTTTATTGGTGCCAATTGTGCACATGGATCCCCAACTTTCAAGCTTGACCCTTGATTAAACCTTTCAATCCTGGCCATCCATTGCTCCATTTTTCCTATAAATAGAGTCCATTCCTTCATAATCCAGATCCTGAAAACTTGTATGCATTTAGACTATAGCCATTTTAGAAGAGCATTTAGCATAGCATTAACTAAATCTTGTCTTTTTGGTTAAAATACATCATTTTAGCATTAAAATAGCTTTTCATTTCATGTTTGGAGCTATTCTACAATCTCAATCCTCCATAAGCATCCATAGTGCAAAAAGCTGCTGAGAGCTACACTATTTTGGAACTTGGAGAGGAGAGGAACAAGGGAGAAGAAACTAATCTCATGCTAAGAGACAGTTGGAGATGTCTCATTGTCTTACTTCTTTAGTTAGATTCATTAGCATGTGTTTTTAGTGTCTCCTTTGGAATGCCTTCATGTTTTGGTTTTTGATTGATTAACTCTAACATTTTGTGTGTTTTGTGTTGTTTGATCTTAAACTAACATTGTGCCATTTAGGAGGGCATCAGCAACAAATGCTCCTATTTTGTTCTACTGAAAATCAGATTGTCATCCAAATACACAATAACAAACTTACCCAAGAATTTCTTTAATACCTCATCCATCAGCCTCATGAAAGTTTTCGGTGCATTAGTCAATCCAAAAGGCATCACCAACCATTCATATAGTCCTTCATTTATCTTAAATGTTGTCTTCCACTCATCACCTTCTTTGATCCTAATCTAATGATATCCACTCTTCAAATATATCTTTGTAAAGTATTTTGTTCCACTCAAATAGTCCATTATGTCATCCATCCTAGGCAAAGGAAACTGGTATTTCACTGTGATCTTGTTTATTGCTCTTGAATCAGTACACATCCTCCATTCTCCAATCTTCTTAAGTGCTAATATTGTTGGTACTACATAGGGGCTCAGACTTTCTCTAATCAAACCTTTCTCCAACAACTCCTACACTTGTCTATTCAGTTCTCCATTTTGTGTCAATGTCAACCGATGTGCAGCTTTGTTAGGCAAACTAGCTCCGGGAACCCAGTCCATGCAATGACTAATACTTCTAACAGGTGGCAATCCATCGGGGACATTATCTAAAATGATGTCCTCATATTTTGTAGCAAATCTCTTATCTTTGTCGAGTGTTCTCCTTTTGGTTCCAGTCAAGGAAAAACACACATTCTCATGTCTCAGTCCATCCATGAATTTCCTTCCATCTACTAAACAGATTTTGGTATTCGTACAAACTTCATTCTTCAAACGTTCCTCCAAAGGTAACAAAGTTTGTTTCATCCCATTGGCCACAATAGTGTATGTATTCTTCCTCCCATCATGTATTTCCTGTCTATCAAACTACCAAGGTCTTCCCAACAAAAGATGACAAATATCCATAGGCATAATATCACCTAAAACTTCATCATGATAATTCCCAATTTTTAATTTTACTAAACATTGTTTACTTACTAACAACTTATGTTCATCATGAATCCATGCTATCTGATAAGGCTTAGGGTGTTTCAATCTCTCCAATTTCAACTTATTCACTATCTCTTCTAAAACAAGATTATTTGAACTACCACTATCAATAACAACTTTACAACACTTACAGGATACCTTACATCTGGTCTTGAACAGGTTCTTGCTCTACAAGAGTTCTTCGTCTCCTCTAGTATGTCATAAAGCTCTCCTCATCATCAACAATTCTTCATCTTCCGGTTTATTGTCTGATCCGGTGGAGTTTTCTTCCACCATTGCCGCTCTTCCAGTAGCCTCTGTCTTCTTAAATTCAAATGCACAATGTCCTTCTCCTCCACATTTAAAGTAGGTTCCTCTAAATGTCCTCTTGTCTTGTCTTCCAAAGTTCTCATTCCGATAACCATCCGGTTCTCTCCTTCGGTAGAAATTTCTATCATCCTTCTGGTATGAATTACCTTCTTTGCTCACTTCCTTGTCCTTGTTCCGATCTATACTGGTTCCTCTTCCTCCAATATATCCTCTTCCTCCGGTAAGCCTTCCACCTCTACCTCTATGTCTCTACTCATGTCTTTTGTTCAATTTCTCTTCGGCTTTTAGTGCATGTTGGTAAGCATCTTCAACACTCTCCAATTTGATCATACTAAGTTCATCTTGTATAGACATCCACAATATGTTCAAATATCTTGCAATTTGTTCAACTTCATCATTAACATGTCCGGATCTAATGTTCAATTTGTAAAATGCTTCGGTGTACATCTTCACACTAGATTCCTTTTGTCTCGGATTTTGCAATTTCTGGAACAAATCCACTTGATAATTCGTCGGGACAAACTTTGATTTCAACTTAGTAATCATCCTATCCCATGTCTTAATCTTTTCTTTACCTCTTCTTTGCCTATCAACTTGCAAGTGCTCCCACCAAAGAGATGCATGACCTTTCAACCAGGTACAGGCATATTTCACCTTCCTCTCTTCTACAGTGTTTTCAAAATCAAAATACTTCTCCATCTCCGAGATCCAATCCATCAATTCATCTGAATCTAACTTCCCATCATATTTCGGTGGGGTAAAATGAGGTTTAGTGTTCGCCCTATTCAAAACCCTTAAAAACCTTTCTTCATCTGGATCAACTATCGATAGGTTCGCTTGTTCTATCGAGGCTTCTTCTCCTTCATCTTCACTTACATCTTCAATATGTCGGCCTCTTCTCTGGGTTGTCGCAACGGCTTCTAATCGGGCTGCTATTCCTCGCAACATCTCCATCACAGCAAATTTGCATTCCCACACACTCCACCATTCCTAGTTCCTCTTCGTGCCATTGATTCACGCTAGTCCTCTGTAATTGCGGGTCAAACCCACAATCCACCACCCTACAACAAAATTCAGGACACGCAACCTCCAGAATGAAACTTCGCTCTGATACCACTTGAAGCAGACGTCGGTGAGGAGGGACCTCAAGGAGATCAATCCAAACCAGTTAGCAAGAGTAAACACAACGCAAACACACAGACATGATGGAGGCAATGCAGAACAGATAATTTTATTGCATGAAATATGATTACATCCAACCGGTAACAATCGGGTTACAACATACCGGCACACAGGCCTGGTAGAATAGGTCACAACTGGAACCTTGAATCGAAGATCTATCTTCTAGGCACTGTCTATCTCTGATTGATTCTAATTGATCTTCCCTTGATTACATTTTAAAGCATGATTACAAATATATATCGATCCCCAAAGGATCTAGTCGGCCCAAAAGGATCAAAACTCGAAGAACAAGACTTAACGTGCAAAATGAACAAGGTCAGCCTCCGCCAAGAGATTCCTTCGAAAAATCCAAAGGATGAAACGTAGAAGGTCGGCCACACACCAAGAAACATCGAGATAACATCCAAGGCTCTGCAAGCTTCGAAATGGGTTCTGGTAGATCACCAAAATAGATCTCAGGCAACCAGTAACAAAGGAACAACCGGTAACAAGAAACTGTCATGGAAACTGAGAGCGATATCTTGTCGGAAAGTGATCCAAATGAGATGCGGTTTGGAAGCAAGAAAGATGATCAAGTCTTCAAGTAGAATCCAACTCCACAAGATCCAGAGAGCCAAAACCGGGACATACAGAAAGGAACACTAAAACATCAAACATAAAACAAAACATAAAAGAAAATGATTTTGGTTGATGCAAGATTGTTGTGAACCGGGGATGCTCCTGCATCAAAACTGTCTGCTAGTCTTTTTGCCACGACCCCTTCCTCTTTTCTTGCTCTCAAATCTTTTGTTCAACTTCTCTTCCACCTTCAAGGAAAATTCCTCTTGGATACTAGGCTTCAACCCATTTATGTGACAAGCAACCTTCTCCTTGTTTTCCTCATAATGGTCTGTTCTAATCAAGACTCGGTAAAACTCCTCTATATACTCCTTGACAAATTTTCCAAATTGCTTCAATCCTAGCATCGTTTTTAGTAGATCAAGGTCATCATCCATAGGAATGAATTGTCTCTTCATTTGATCTACCAGAATCTTGTTATTTTCTCTTTTCCTCTTTTGTTTCTCTCAAATTGGACTTCTTTCCACCAAATACTTGCATGACCCTTTAATTTGGTGTTAGCAAATCTAGCACTTTCAGGACCTTCTACTTCTTCAAACTCAAAATACTCCTCTAGATCATTGATCCAATCGATCAACTCCTTAGGATTTAGAATATTGGAAACTTTAGATACCTCGATCTTTGGCAGTTTTCCAATCTTGGAAATGGCCATCAAAAACCTCCAAAAACCTCTCCTCTTGAGGATTTCTTACTTCTTGTTCTCCTTCAGATTGGTGTTCTTCTTCTTCTAACTCATCATCACTTACATCTTGTCTTCTTAAATCTACTCTCTTACGTAATTCTTCTTGCAATGCATGTACTTGTCTTTCAAGGACTCTAAAATCCTCTCCTAAAACAACATTTCTTTCACTGGCATTGCTTCCACCATGTCTACCTCACATCACTCATGGAGGCATTTTCTCCCACTTTGTCATAGACCCACAACCACAATTCTAGTGCAAATTGCCTCACGTTCAGTGATATATTCACACACTAATGAACTTTTTCTCTGATACCACTTGATAAAGGTACTCCCCTTACAAACCCAAATACACAACAAAAACAAAGAAATAGATAGAAATATGCAAGAAAGAAACATTTTCTTTCTATTACCCCAATGAAACAAAATTACAATATAATATTCAAAAAATGGCATGCTACAACTACTTGAGCTTTCTCATTACAATAATTTACACCCAGAGCCACAATTTGCACTACTAGAACTGTCTCTCGAAACCCCCCCCCCTGCCTTTATCTAGAATGTTTAACTGCCCTAGAATATTCTAGAAAGTGTAACTCTCATTTGGGCACCAAAAGTCCAACCGTCAATAATCCCACTCAAGAAGATATTTTGGAATTTTTGTGGATTTGGTAGTACAACTTTTTGGGGTCATAACTTTTGATTTGACCGTTGGATTTTCAACTATAGTATACCAATGGAAAACTCTCAAAAAGACGCCACCACACAGAAGGTGACTGTTAGAGAACATTTTGGTTTTTGATCAATTTTCAAGCCCATCCGAACCCTCTAAGTGCCTCAAATTTGACTTTGAACATTTTTAAAAAGATTTTGAAAAATGAAAATATTAATATCTCACAAATGACAAATGCTATTGAAGTGATTTCTTCGCCATTGGACTTCACCATCTTGGAGGTCTATGTAAGTTTTCGTGTCCATATATGCATAGATTTCCACTTACTAAAAACAGTAACCCTATCATTTTTAGTCCTTATTGAAAAAGAAAAATAATTTTGGGTGATGGAAGATTTTACACCTGCTTCTGCATCATATCTTTTGTCCCAGTTGTTCATTTGTTGCATCTAATAAACTAACTTTTTTTTGCCACTACGGCTTATATTGTGTAACTTGTTTGCTTTGTTGATTGTTTATAGAGTTTATTAAAAAAAAGAGTGTTATCTAAGAACAATTAAGTACAATATTAGAGCATCAAATAATGAAATCAATCATTGCAGCGGCAATATTAGAGCATTGCATCGGCATCAGAATCCTAGGTCTTGCTTGTTGTCTTCAAATCTTTTCCTTGAAGTCATAATTTCAATCCAACTAAAGGTCTAATTGAAAAGAATGTGCCTCTCACAATTCATTAGATTCCCGAAGATGTTACTAAACACCTTTAATCTTACATAGATTCAGATAATAGAACATCAAGATGAGCGAATTCCAGCATACCACTTTCTACAAAATAAGTCCCATAGGTAGAGATTCAAATGATCTGCACACAAATTCAATGCTGCAAGCATGGAGATCAAGTTTGCAAAGGGTGATGTGAACTAGCTCAGACTATAGTCCATTTATGAATTCCAAGCTGACCGTAACTTTAAAATTCCAACACCTTGATGAATCAACTTGCCAACTTTAGCTTTACTTCTTTATTTACAAACTAGCTAATTATCAGATTTAATTTATTTGAATTCTACATTTATTATTACATTCATTTCAATTATCTGATATTAATCCTAGCTCTAAATCCTAGGCTTTTATTATTTATTATCAGTAAAAGATAGTTGAAAGCCTTTAATTTTCATTTAAGAAGCATAAATAAGCGTTGTTTGGATGGATTCTACAAAGAATATCAACTCTACATTTGAGAAGATATAACCCGCCACAAATTAGAATGCTGTCACTACTAGAAACCCAAATTCGTTTGAGCTTGAACGAGCTAAACACATTTTTTTTCATACCACTTATGATGCCTTGAACTAAAAGGTCTGGTCTAAAATGAAAAGGAATAATTCTACTTCCCATACCATAAGATGATGAGGAGACTGTTCCCTGCAGTGATAACAAATAATACAAAAGAGGAGGGATCTATCTTTTGTAGATAGTATAACAATTATCACGCTAGGTTTGGAATAATGAATCCTTTATACCAAAGACACGTTTACAAGAATCAAGTAGGAGTAGTGAATCCTTCACATGGGTCACATAATATATGTTACATATATCTTTAATACAGTTGCTCTGATGGGTAGTGGGTTTCTCTATTCTTAGGAGAAGTGAAGAAAGGAGACAAGAAACTCAGTTCATACCTATGATTGATTCAAGTTTTGTCTTGTGAATTCCCAGTTTAAAAAGGAGGTACTTCTAAGATATATAACCAATATGAGTGGATGAGGAGATCGAACAAGATGATCTTTTTAAGTTGCCTCCGACTCAAACACCTCTAGATATGAGAACATTATGTTTGATGAGCACTTGAAGAACATCTTGATGAAGGATTCAGAAGATTTAAATGGCAAAGACACCATTGATCTTGGCACTGACATTCATCCACCACATGAGTAATTTGTTATGTAGACTTATTCTAATGTAGCATCTTTTTATTCGTGAATTTTTAGCTTATAATTTTTATACCTGTGGGTAATTGCTTCTATGACCGACATGTTAAGTATACAAAAAGATATAAATAGCATTTTATCTATTTTTGCAACTCTATAAATTAGTCATGTGCTGGCTCTGGAAAAATCATTATCTTGATATAATTTTTAACGATTCAAGGTGCTAGAAAATATAGTGGCCACTAAATATACACTCCCAAAGCCTAACAGATTCTGATTTTGAAAATTGCTAATGCAAAAATTTAATCAATGGCATTTTTATGCAAAAAGGTTTTTCACTAATCTGTTAAAACTATTTTCTACCAAAAAAAAGTGGGCAGCATGGATGAAGACCTCATGAGGAGAAATAACATAGGGTCCTGTTGACGTGTATTTTGTACACCATCATACACAGAATAAAATACCTAAGGGTATCTTATCCTCTCTTGAATAAAGTCGCTAACTGCTGAAGATTCGCATAAAGGATCAGTTAGGATGACTCCAAGGTTCCTTTGGTAGGGTCTCTACGTGTGGATAAGCTCGCTGTGGTATGATGTGATTTGCTGGGATCACAAGGGGACTTACATCTGATGATTGAACTTCCGATCTGCTTTGCTGGAACACAGGCTCTTACTAACTTAGATTAAAAAAAGGGAAAAAGGAAGGGGTGAAGAGAGGATCTAATCCTAATACTAAGAATGTAGGAGCAATGATTTGATTTTTGATGAAACTCCAACTAGGTCTTGTTTTGACATCAATGGAACATCTACACAAGGCTAGTGCGATCTTCTAAGGGAAGCTTTATGATGTTCAAATCATCACCACAGGCATAGACACCATCAAGTTGATGCATATCAATGAAGAAGCGACAAATTGAAATTGAGCTTAGGCTGAATGATTCCAGTTGACTACACAAGGCAAGTCTGCAATCAACAAACTGCTAGTAGTATGGATATACAAATTCCACCATTAATCAATCACATTTCCTCCATTCATCTAATCATCTACCATCTAAGATTGAAGACTTAACAAGAAACCATGCAAATTGCAAGAAACGACACACTTCACCATTACTTCAATGAAAATGGAGTTTGTTTACAATCAATGGCAACAATTTCTTGCCTTGTCCTCCTATTCTACTCTCTATCTACTAACTACTTTCAACTATTACCAACTCTCTCTCTAATTATTGCTAATTAGCCTTTACAAATGAAATGCCTGGGCTTATATAGTGCCCACAATACAATTTGATGGCTTAGATCAATTCAAGATCAATGGCCAAGATTCAACAATGAAAACCCTAATTAGGGTTTGTTACAACCATTACATAACATTTAATGCTTGACCAATGATAAAATTGTATTGCTTGGACACATGTCCTCTCTAGAAAAATCGACCAATGGATAGCCGGGGTAGGTACATCGGAGTTTGTGCCACCTTCCATGAGTTAAGTACATTGAATCTGGACATGCTGAGGTGGATCACACTGACTGGAGGAGTGATGACTGGGATGCCACCTCATCTGACACTTGGTTGATACTCAATTTGGTAGCGTTGAGAAGTTATCTTTGATTAACTCTTCTAAAATTATTTGCTTCTTCAACGAGCCCTTGTCCTAACTCCATGTGTCCTTGATGTGCAGGATGATGATGTACCTTGCCTTGGAACGCTGGATTGAAAGAGGTCGCCCATGTCCTGGCGAAGACCGTCCTGGCGAAGACCGTCCTTGATCCGGCTTGATTTTCCTTGAAGAGATCTCCATTTGATGCCTACACAACATTTCAAAATTAGTAACATGATTTTGCAATACATAACATAAATTAGAGAGCAAATTTTAGGAAACTTAATGATAAGTCCTTTATTAATCATTTCCTAAAAACGACTGAGCTAAGGGAAAACAAATTTTCAAAATTCAAAATTAAGGCAATGATGATCAAAATTCGAAATTAAAACAAGAGATCTTGCCATACCTTACTTGAGAGCTTAACTCTAAAAATAAAGGAATTCGCCTAGGCAAAATTTGAAATAAGATGGTCTTCAACGTGATCTCCCTTCAAAATAGCAATTTCGCCACCTTTCAAGTTTTTGACGTGATCTTCAAGCCTTTGACAAGTTCGCACCAATAGAATTTTCAAGTTCGCACCCCTTTTGAATATAATTCGCACCTCTTTGTCTTCCTTAAATCGCACTTGAAATGATAAAATAACAATGTGAAAATAATGATCTTCACCACCCTCCTTTATAAGTGCTTACCTCTCATCATTATTTAGGCCGACTTTTGTAATAATAAAGCAATTATAAACGATTTTTTAATAAATAAGAAAGGCCGACCTTCATAAAACAATAAAATACCAAGCGCTCTATAATAATTAATTAATTTGCCATCGTTTTTAATTAATAAACTTCGATTTTTTTTACAAGGCAAAAATTAATTAATATTTAAATGCTATTTTTAATTAAATTTTCAATCTTATCGAATTTTCTAGCATTTAAATAAATTCAAAAATGTGTTTGAGCGCCAAAATATTTTGAAGATGGAAAGATACGTACCTCATCGCCCTGGTCCCTTGGAGAGGGACAGGAGCGATCCATCAACTGGGTCTTGATTCTTGCAATTTCGACGTCCAAAGTATTTATTTCCACGTTGAATTAGACATTTTTGCTAGGATCTTTGAGCTTAATTGACTTGTTTGTGCGAATGAATGCATCTCATGACTATTATCGCCCTGGTCCCTTGGAGAGGGACAGGAGCGATCCATCAATTTTTACTTGAAATTCTCCGTCCTTGATATCAACTTCTCCTTTATTACCTTTCAAACAACGCTTTGAACCCTTTGCAAGTTTGTTTTGTCATGATCTCCGAAGGAAAATGAGTGCTTTGGCAAATATCGCCCTGGTCCCTTCCTGAGGGACAGGAGCGATCCTAGTGTCCTAGCTCAAATTGCAAACTTTTGATCTTCGTTCTTCGTTCATTGCCTTCCAAAGGACGTCCTTGACCTTGCCTATCCTTGCCTTGTCTTGGTTTTGACGGGACATGAGTGTTTTGATGAAAATCGCTTTGGTCCTTGTCCAAAGGACAAGAGCGATATAGGCTCTTTATACAAATTGGTGATCGTTTGACGTTTGAAGCCTTTGGTATATCACCTTCGAAGGATGCCTTAGACCTTTTACCACCTTGCAAAACCTTGACTTGGCATGAATTTTACATGAATTGGCAAATATAATAGATATCGCTCTGGTCCCTTCCTGAGGGACAGGAGCGAATTTCAAGTTTTTGAGCTTGTCCTTGCTTTGACCAACTTACCATTGTCTTCAACGCGTAAAATAAAGTCTCTTGATCCTCCTTGGTCGCTTGATGCGTGATAAACTTTCAAAATTTAGAGCCTCATGAGGATTTCGCTCTGGTCCCTTCCTGAGGGACAGGAGCGATCTAGGGGTCTTGATGTAAATCCTTCAATGTTGGCGACCTTTGATGTTTTGTGCTTGATGAAGATGCCTTAAGACGTCCTTGCCACCCTTCTCCTTGACTTGGCGAGGTTTGAACTTGGAGGAAGAGCAATATAATCATCATATCGCCCTGGTCCCTTGGAGAGGGACAGGAGCGATCCTGCTCTTGTAGGCTTCATTTCATCTCATTACCTTCAAAATTTATCTTCAACGGATTCGTGATGTACCTTTCCATTGATTCATGCCTTGAGATCGGTTGTAACTTAGCAAGAAAATCATCTACAACAAAAATCGCTCTGGTCCCTTGGTGAGGGACAGGAGCGAACTAGGACATTTGGGTCGCTTGTTGATGTTTGGCAATCTTCAATTTATCTTCAATAGGTTCAACTTGCCCTCTTTCTTGCCTTCAAACATAAAACTTGCTTGATCTTTGCCGAGATCGTACCTTGTGAAGAATTTCGCTCTGGTCCTTCAGTGAGGGACAGGAGCGAATTTGACCCTCTAGGCAAAAACTTCATCATTTCATTGTTTTTGATCAAGTCTGGATGCTCTATCATGCTCATTTCGTCCTTCACCATGCCTTTGATGTCTCAATTCGTCCAAACAAGGTCAGGAATGACTCAAATAAGTATTTTCGCTCTGGTCCCTTGGTGAGGGACAGGAGCGCTTCGCCTTGGTCCTCGTAGGAGGGACAGGAGCGAAATTCGCTCTAGATCCTCAGTGAAGGACAGGAGCGAAATTTGACTTTTCGAACTCTCTATCAGGATAAATTTTATGGAATATAACATTTAAGTATAAGAAAACTTATACTTTAAGTTATATTCCATATATACTTTCAGGATGTTTGAGAGTGGTTTCAGACCTCCAGGAGTTATATTGCAAAATCTAGTTTTTTGAGGTTTTTCAGTTTCCAGACTTAGTCAAATTTCAGGATCAGGACATTCCAGACTTAGCCAAATTTCAGGATCAGGACCTCACTCAAGCCGGACTTGCTACCCTATTGATCTCCCCGACAGCACTCAAAATGCAAAGGCTAACCGACAAAACCCTAAAAACCTAAAAAAAAAAAACCCTAAAAAGCAAAAAACATGGGTCCCCATTTGCAATGGGGCGATGTGTGAAAACGTCACAACAGGTCCGAGGCCCAAAGAAACTACAGCTACTCAAAAACTTAAATCCTAAAAGATAAGATTTATCAACCTGAGTAAGTGTATCGATAGAATCCAAGAACAAGCAATCACCAAGCAATAAAAACTAAACCGGCAGGAACCATGCATATAGTGGGAAGGGGAACTTGATCATTATCTCAGGTGCCCCACCCTGTCGGTGTATCATAAGGGACAGAAATATCTCATCCTCTATCGTTACCCTCTAGTTTATTTTCTTGTAGCAACCTGTTATCTTCCATACATTTCAAATTTCAACCATGGAGGCAAAGTAAAAACATTTAGCAGAGTTGAAGCATAGGAAAAGGCTTATAAGTTAGGAAACAACTAGTAGAACTAGGCCAGATTTTGGAGTGGCTCAACAGCCCCCAGATCCAATCCTATGTTCGTTATCTTGCAAAATTATCAAAATAAAATTCCTGATGAACTCCACTAACTGTCCAGGGTGCATGCCCCCACAGCATGATAAGATCGTTAAGATTCTCAAAACAAAAGCCACTATATCTATTGATTCTTCATTAAGAAATTATTGAAAATAAAAAAGATTTTGTTATACCATGAAAATTGCATAGTAATAATAACATATTAAAAATAGCTATATCATTTTTAAACTGAAGCAGGAACAAAATATTTATGATGACAAGGTTCCAAGCTTGTACAATGCATGCAAGACATTAGAAAATCACCACAGTAACTTTCTACGGCATAGGCTCACAAAAATACAGTTTGAAAAGAGACAAAATGTATTGCCAAGGATCCTTGGGCTTGGTACAAAATCAGAAAATGTGTTTGAACAACACAAGCTTGTTACATACTATACTTGAGGCAAGTATTGCTAATATGTTAATTTCTGGCCCTAACAACAATCTCTAGTAGATAAGACACCAAGTAAATAGTGCCTTTTTGGCTTTTGGGGGGATTGCAAATATGTTTCATATGTTCTTTCCACATTTTAAGCGATTGACACACATTCCACTGCAATTAGGTTTATCTCCAATAGCATAAGTTTATGCATTGATGAAAGTCATTAATACACCACACCAAACGTGTAATGCTTAAAAGTTAAACAAGGTTCTAGGAATCTAGAGTTCCACTTCCTATCCGTCTATTACCTAGTAACAGTAGAGCTTTGTTTAGTTAAGGTCATTCCCCAAAATAAATCTTTGAATCTCCTAGTGAGTGATAAATTATGTATTGAGCTCAAGAGAAGTTTAGAGCACCAATAAAAAAATCCAATCCCTAAAGACATGAAAAATTACTTTCTGAGTTTTCGTTATTTTGGAGAAACACCGTAGACATTTAACCCAAATTTTCATTGGCATTTCAGATGCTATAAAGTTCAAACAATGAAAATGCCTTAAATGTTTAACCAGAGGATGTCAAAATACAGACTTGAAGCTTGAAAATTACCAATGACTCTTGTCATAGAGACAACTAGCTTCTATACAGTTCCTCAGATGATTATTTAAGGCTTCAAAAAAGAGCTCTGATCATTTGGTGCAAAGAGCTATGCCTTTTTTTTAATATCAATAATGTTTAACCCACCTCTTTTTGTAGGAGTAACTTAGGTGTTCCATGCCATGCAGAAAAAGCCTAAATGGCACCATTGGAATCGGTGTACAAAATATCTGTCAGCAGCATGTCAAAGACTATTATACCAAGCAGTCATGGAAAAGGTCAACAAAAAAAGCAGTAGGCATGCATTGCAGCAAGGACTTCAGAGTATATCTGAAATGTGGTTGTGAAAGACAAAGTCAGCGATCCAATATGAAATGTGGTTGTGAAAGACAAACTCAGTGATCCATAAAAATAACATAGCTCCAAAGCTTAAGATTATGAAGGTTGAAATGCAAAGGGAATGCTCAAAAACTTTTCTTTTCTTGACAAAATGCAAGCCTGCCCATAGACAAGAAGCCAAGGGGGTAAGGGCTGGAAACTTTGTTAGTAAAATTATATTTAGTGCCACTAGAATATGAGTCTGCAGAAAATATCAAGGCACTCCATGGTCACTGAGATAGATGTACTTTCATCCACAAATGCAATGAAATAATTAAATGTGAAATGTCTATTAATAGGTTGAGAACCTGTACTCTAGGCAAGAAAATGCCTTTGACAATTCAGGTTGAGAATATTCAGCTATAAGTGATCTAATAGAGTAGAAGAGGATAGAACAGTCAAATTGTGCTCATTGAAAATAAGGCATGCCAAGCCCTCTGAAAATAAGGCTTAAACAAGCTAAACAGAAAACTGAACTAGAGAGATTTGACTCTTTGAGCATAGGAAGAATAAAGGATTGTTCTATACCATCACAAGGTTCTCAAATAAACTAAAATGAATATACAGATTGTTTCCTTGACTTCATAAAGAAAAAGAATTTTGTCTAAAATAAAACATCTGATAAATTATTCATGATGTGAAAATTTGCAGCCATAGAGCAAAGGTCTTGTAAATAATCAAAAGCATTATCTAGCTCCAGCAGGCAATAAACTTAGAATCTAAGACTTTAAAAATACATATAAGTTTTCCTAATCAATAAAAAATTGCTTCATGACTGATTCTGCAGGGTTCCTTAATAGTCTTTGAGTTGATCTGGATCCATGAAACCTAACTGGCTTTGTAAAATTCACAGGGAAAGCCATCCAAGCCTAGGGCTTTGTCATTCATCCTTTGATTCAAGGTACTATCCAGCTCATCAAGAGAGAAGCAATCAGATGCCATCCATTAAGTCTTTATGAGATTGCACAGGACAACACCACAACAAGTCTACAAGATTCATGCACAGTCATCAAAGAGATCTTGGGTTTGAAAGACAAGATTGTAATGTTTGAAATTCTTGACAAAGGCATTAACATAATTGACCGTGTTGTCTTGTATGTTGTTGTGTTCAAGTATCCAAATGGAACAATCTTTGACATCAATAGAAAAATGATGTTGATGTTGAGGTTAATTTCAAAGTTTGTCATCAATTTCACTGAGATTATAAGTAATGATATTATAATATTAACAACGGAAACATAAATTGCTCATTGTTGAAGTCTGTGACAACAGTAACCCTATATCGAAGAGGATATGAGCCATCATAAATAAGAATGTTGACCTACGTTCATTGTTAGAGGCCCTCATACATGTGAAATAGGACAAGCTAAAGGCACCTCTTTATATTGTTTTGATGTCCTAAACTAGGATGTATTATGCTACAATGAAAATAAAAACGACAAGGTCTCCTCTCTATAGCATAGAGATAAGGAAAAATTTCATTGTAGCAAAAACAAATAACGCAAGAAAGGAAGCATATATTGTTTGGAGGTGGTTTGCTCAATTTTTGTGTGAGCAACATTAGTATCACATCATGAAGGGCTTGCACCAAAAGCATGTTTGGAAGAATCAGATAGACTAATCAATCCTTAATGGAAGATATGCACTGTGCAAACATAATCATCTATTCACTCTGTTGTATTGTTACTCTCATAAATAGCCAGTTTCTGTATTTTTGAAAGTAATTAGAGTATTATGGTTTTTGTCTTCTGAAAAAACATAAATTGGTTGGGTTCAAAGAAGACAAGAAACTCAGTTTATATCTATGTAGTGTCGTAAATTGTATAACTATATAATTTCACACTAGGTTCAGACCTACTTTGGTAGATGTGCCTAATTTATGCCTGAATGTGCTCAGTTTCGGGACCGTTTCCATAAATTTGGTTCACTCTCCTATTCACGACTCTTTTCATGGTTTGTTTTGCTAGGACTTGGGCACTAGACACCGCTCTCCATGCAATTAGAGCACAACTTTCAAAGAATGAAAGTCAACTTTGCAAATAGCAGGAATTTACCTTCTAAAGTCGTCCTTCTTCAAAAAATAATTTCAAAAAGGTGTAAGTTGCATATAAATACAACTCCCTTGTAATATCTCACCCTATTCTGGATATTTACTATTGGAGTTTGTCTTTCTGATTTTTTGGTGTTTTTACAAAAAATTTGCTTGCAAGCTTGAATGCTTGGCTTCAGATTTACAAGTAATGGAATGCGTGATTTTAATTGCAAAAAAGAAAACTGAATAACATATGATTGCTGCAATCTTTCAAAATGAGCAATAAATATAAGGGAATATACTATACAGTAAAAATCATTCATATATTTCTGACCTTGAATTAGATGTAACAGTGAGCAGCAAACATCAGTTCTATGTCCTCAAATATTAATGAAGTTCTGAAGATACAATGATAGTGAACAGCAGCGAGAAGTAAACACCTTGAATCCCAATAATACTCAGAATCCCATTCCCACTTTCAGAGATTTCATAATCAAGATAATAGAGATTTCATAATTTAAATTTCTGTTGTAAGAACAAAATTATTGCATTTAACTCTGACCTGTTACAAATCACAGAATTCTGGAAATGATTCTTTCAAATGTTCGGACTACAGTTTATTACAACTGCTATATGTAATCGCCCTTCCTGAAAGTGTTGATTACAACTCCAAAAATGGTCCACGCATCATCTAGAAATATTCCTTGGTTTCCTTTTGAAAGTATCATGAAAATATGGCAATTAAACCTCCAAATCTGAAACAATATGTCTGCCACCTGCAAATAAACTTCAAACCCTAGCTGATATGACTTTTCCTCCTTTCATATCCTCCAAAGAGATTTCCAATTGAAACCTCCAACCATAGAAATGGGACTCGGACTCAGTTCGGACTCGGCAAGGCCGACCCGGACTTGGACTTGGGACTCGGAGTCAGACTCGGCTGGACTCGGCAAAGTGAAAAACTCAAGAAATTTAGAGATTTTTAAAGATTTAAAACTTGTTTCATGCACCCTTTATTGAATACACCTTAAAGACACAATAACATCATCAAACTCGTCTCATTTGATTACATACACAAGTATACATCAATCACATAAGCATAAACGCAAATTGTTGCTGAAGGAAATAACAAACATAGATATATAAATATTGTCAAATGTATACGATATTACAAAACTCATGGAATAAAAAATCCATGTCATCATATGATCGTCATTAAATGTTCCATATACCGAAGGTAAATACAACTACAAGCCTATGGCTCAGAGGAGCCTGCACCCTCCAGCCCCGGCCCCCTGTGAAGGCGTCTAAGGTAGGTCCTGGATGATTCGACAACCATAGCTGCTCCCCGTGACACCATGCCATGCTCACCAACATCAGGAACATCTGTGTCACTATGTGTCTCTGAATCACCTATCTCTACTCGTGCTCTCCGCTCCTCCTGTACCATGGCTACAGTATCAGCCTCTATATCTACCTGGTCGATCCAATCAGTGTCAAACTCTGAGGTTAAATTTTCCCTACTTCTATCGACGCAATTTCCCCCCATATTTTTTGACGGGGGTTTGGGGGCAGTGCCTCCAAGGTGGGTCAAGGGGTAGCTCGTGATACAAGGCGGGGTCAAGGGGCAGCACCCTGCAAGGCCAAAACGACTTATTATTTAATAAAGGTGTCGAGTGTTATTTTTCTATTGGCTGACATGTTGTAACCCTATTTTTTCTCATTCTCAAGCGGAGGTTGTAGTGAACAAAGACGAGATCATTCATTTAAAAAAAACTTTTTAAAATATTTTTTTTGTCATTTTATTTAACCCAGCCGGCGGCCGAGTTTCAAGCACTGGACTCGCCGAGTTTGGCATTTTTAGGCCAAACTCGCCAACTCTGCGAGTCTGTCGAGTTCACCCCCTAGACTCAAACGAGTCCGAGTCCGAGCTCGCCAGACTCGGGGGGCATAAATCGTACTTGGACTCGCCGAGTTTGGTGAGTCCTGGGCGATTTTCTGATCTATGCCTCCAACAGTCTGAAAATGAAGCACAATGGTGAATCCTGAATGAATCCACACCAAAGAGACATTTGGGTTTTCGTCCAAACCACCAAAAAACTCCAAGGGTTTTCTGCAAATGAAGCCAGCTTCTTAAGAGAAAATAAATTAACCAAATATATCTCAAATGAGCTGCCAAGTGCCTTTTTATAATGCTTTCATCCAACACTCTAATTAGGGTTTGCACATTTTAAATTAAAAGTGACTTTTAGTATTTTATAATATCTCTATCTCCCAAAACACCATTAAAAGTCACTTATTACATTACTTTACAAAGTCACTTTATTATATTAAATAATGTAAACTTTATTATTCAAACATTATTTTAATATAATATCCATAAAACTCCAGTTGTCATGATGCTATCAACTTTTGCAATAACTGGCTATCTAGAAATAGCCATGATACCCATTGATCATCATGTGACTTACAATAAATAGTAAGTATGAACAAAAGTGATCAAAAAGAGCTTTGGAAGGTACACACAAAACTTGTTGGTTGAAGATGTTGCATGTTGAAGCTGAGAGGAGACTAAACTATGACTAGCTGTTGAAAATGGCGGTTACTATAAATAGTAAATACTAAAAATAGTAAGTCAGCCCAGACTCCCAACTGACCAAATGGTATCGAAACTAACACTTACTAAAAATAGTAAGTCTTGAACCAATTGCCCAAAATCACCCCAGAAAGTGCCAAACAACTCCAAACATTCTCTGAGAAACCAAAAACCTCTAGGAATAGACCAACCCTATCAAAATTGGAAGACATTAAAATGGGGACATTACAGTTCGCCCTTCCCAAAGATTGCTTGCCCTAATCTGCATCTGCATACCAAACCTACTGCTATTTGCACTTGTATGCCGATTTGAATACCAAGATCCCATATCAATCTCAAAGATATGGCTCCACCAATCCGCTACGCCACTCTAACATAACTGTCATCAATTTGCAACAACGTGGGAAGCATTCCATCTATCATGTAAATCCCTGGACTCCAAGTCTGAGAATCAATATATATTCCGAGAGTGGCTGGATAAGTATGCCCACATAAATCCACCAAAGGGAGTATCCTCAAGCTACTAACAACTACTTGTAACATAACTACCCATGGGAGTGCTCCACCTGGATCCCATAGGCAAAATGGCCAACCAACTTCCCCGATATCTTAAAACTCTTGTTGCTCTACATTGGCTATAGGTGGTGCCAAACTACCACAACAATGCCTCCCTATTCTATATCCCAAAATAAAGACCATCTCGGAGAAGCAAATGGGAAGGTCTACAAGATTTGGTTCCTTCCTCCACAAAAAGGAAGCACCTCATACAAGTCATCCACCCCACTCTTATGTGTCATTTGAAACATCAAGTCATCGGAGGTGGGTTGAATGAAAAAGAATATGCATATCTCATGGTCTAATCACAGTGAAATGCATAAAAAAGACTTCGATGGAAGTCTTGAATCAATACTAGGATTCCATACCTCACTGCGTGAGTTAGGAATCTCACCATGTAGAGCATGGAGCGAAAAAATAGCATCATCATGCACAATCTGCTTGCTAAGCAGAGCTCAAACACACTCATCCTGCTCTACCCTTGTGTTATCATCATGCATACCCCCAGTGATAATGGAACCACTGCTACCCTCAGATATTTTATTACTTCCAGCATCATAAACTCCATCATTAATTTTTTCAATCTTTATATCCCTTGAAGTAGCTTCTTGTGCCTCTTTCCCTGCAAATGCTGTATATAGCTACCTTGCAAACACGATGGCACGGTCTCTACCTGAAAGCAATTGCAAGTAATCTGATTTTATCACTTCAAGTGCTCATCTAAGTGTTTGCAAACTCGATGTTGAGACTCCATCCCTAGGCCCATTTCGTCCCTCATCAAAGTGAACTATCCAGATGAGGTATTCAATGGATTTATCTATGATATCAAAACAAGCTAAGGTTTGTGCAGCTTCTTCCTCTGCTGAGTACTCACCTTCAAGAGCTGCTCCAAGAGGTGTAACCTGCTGAGAATCATATATATTCCCTATCAAAGCCTCTTCCTCATGGCTGCAAGTTGCACTTTCCAGTGAAACTTTTCTCCTCCACCTTTAAGAGTTCAAACTCTTGGTGTGCTTCCCCGTCATTGCTGATTTACAATCAGCATCATGCTCACCTACCATATTTGTTAAGGCAACAATCTCATGGAAATCAGAATCTTCATGTACTAACTCTCCCACATGAAGTTCATCAACCGCTCTTGTCACCTCTTCGTCCTCCAAATTTGTTGTATTTTGAGTGTTGCATCTTAGTTGATGATGCCATAGAAGATGGGATTTCTAATTGCGTTGAAGTAGAATGTAACAAAACAAATTCTAAACCGAATTCATCTACCTGATTTTTTGCTTTGCATAGTGCCACTTGGTAGTCTCTAGGGTGTCCTTAGTGTTCAAGAGCTCGAAGGTAAGGGTGACTACTTCTTCCTTCTTCCTCAAGGCCTTTGAATAAATCTCTACAAGATCGAGGAGATGATCTCAATCTGAAAGAAGATATAGATAATCTGATTTCATTGTTTTCATCCCTTTCTTAATCACCTGCGAATGTGAAAATTCTTCTTTGAGTCCCCTTTATCTCTTCTCTAATTGGACATCCTAAAGGTGCTTTTCAATCATCCCATATGTTTCATCAAACTGTGTTAGAGCTGCAACAATTTTATCTTCGGTGACTTTCAACTAACTCTCCAACTTATGTGAGCCACCAGGTGTATGAGCAAAATCAGATTTGTATAATGAAGTCGTTGGTTGTCCTTGAAGAACTTGGCTATCTTCTATGCCACCTTCTCTACACACTTGTTGATTTGGAACTAGGGCAGCATTAGTCCCAAATACAAATCATCATCATTTTGTGTCAAAGCACACATAGACTCTAATGTTTCATATTTAAATGTCACACTAGATGATGACATGTATTCCTCATGAAAAAAGGACGGGGCAGCATTAGAAGCACACGCAACATCATCCACAGAAACCTTCATTTCATTGATTTTGTCTAGCACAACCTCCACGTTTCCTGCCAA